>NC_079490.1:111850240-112167624 GCF_020520425.1 Spinacia oleracea
CCATTGTCTGCAGAGATGAAGATCACAAGTTTCTTGCTGGCATAGCTGGAACCTTTACTACCATTACATCCACTGCAGAAGAAGCACAAGCTATCCTAATGGCCACCTCATGGACCATAGCCAAGGACTGGCAAAATGCTACCATAATATCTGATTGCAAAGAAGAAGTAGACAACATCACAAATGATCAAGCACCAGTTTCTTTACTCACAAACTTGTTTGGCAAATGTAGGGAGTTGCTAAAAAGCCAAGGAAGCCTATGGTTGAAGTTCAGAAGAAGACAACAACTGATGGAGGTGGATTTCATAGCAAGAAAAGCAAGGAGCCAACTGAGTCTATTGGATCAATGCATTAACATTGCCCCCCCCCCCATGCCCTTTTGATGATATTTCGGAAAACAATGAAACTATTTTTTTGGAAGCATGTTTTCTTCGTAACTCTTGGGCCATCTGTGGCTGTAGCCTTATCTCCACTAGAAGTGGATAAACATCGAACTTAGAACATGTTGTATTATGGTTTACTAAGCTCATAATCTAGTCATTCTTTATTACCAAAAAAAAAAATATATATACTTTGTATTTGCCGTTTATCTAATGAAAAATACAACCATCAGATGATTCAGATTAATCATAGTATTTGACACATTATGAATCACTTGTTACCAATTTTTTTACAAAGTTTTTCATTAAGAGTAGGAAATTTTGGTATTTACTACCTTAAAAATACACCACTTTTGTATTTACTACCTTATGTAATTTTTATTTTAAATTACTACCTTAAACTTCCAATTTTTTTTTATTTACTACCACTTTACAGATTTCTCATTTTAAAATTAAGATATCTCTTTCGTTTCTTAATCGTTTAATGTGATTCAAAGTTCATTATTCTCCTTGCTCTATAGGGATTTCATTGAGAACGACATTTCAACATAATTCGTTTGATAATTCATATATATTTTAAACTTTTACATATAATATTTAAATCGTTTAACCTTTTGCAAAATTTTAAAAGCAAGATCTCTATGGAATCCTTACACATAAATGAGAAGAATGGGCTTTGATTCACTTAAAATGATTAAGAAACGAAAGAGATATCTCAATTTTAAAATGAGAAAATTGTAAAGTGGTAGTAAATAAAAATAAATTGGAACTTTAAGGTAGTAATTTAAAATAAAATTTTCATAAGGTAGTAAATACAAAAGTGGTGTATTTTCAAGGTAGTAAATACTAAAAAATCCTTAAGAGTATAAATGAGTGATATGTTTATGAACTATTTCTGACCAAAACCAATTAAAGCCCAGTAAAAACTTGTTTGTTAATTTGATAAACTAGTTTGATTAACTTCTTGTTCAGTTCATCAATGTTCATGAACAACTTATTTAAGTTCATTTTAATATATATATATATATATATATAGTGTCGCCTGCTGCTGACTCCGCGCCTCCGCGGCACCGCCTGAATGGCTGGACCAGTCACCAATGGTCCAGTGGACCGCATGCCGAGTGCCGCCCTGCCCGGTTGCCCCAGTGCCTGCCTGACTGTCTCCACTCGGCGCGGCGGCTCCGACAGCCAGACCCACCGTTATTCGCCGGTTTCTCTTCAGCTCTTCACCGTTATTCGCCGGTAATGGCCTAACTCTCAAATCTTAATTTTTCAATTAATTAATTTATACGGTTCAATTTTAATTAGGTTCTTATTTTTTGTAAATGAGATTTTGGGTGATTTTAATCATAAAATTGAATTAATTGGTAGTGTATGATCGTTTGGATGATTGAGTATTTGAGTTATTGAATTAATAAATATTTGATTATTAAATATTAATTGGTAGTGTATGATCTTAATCGTTTGGGTGATTGTATGATTGTGTTTGATTGTTTGTATATTGGTAGTGTATGATCTTAAATTCTTAATTGTTTGGATGATTGGTAGTTGAAATTAAATATTTAATTGAATTATTGAATACTTGATTATTTGAATTAATGAATACTTGATTATTAAATATTATTTGAATTATTGAATACCTGATTATTATATATTTGATTGAATTACTGAAATACTGAATTCATTTAAAATTGATAGAATTTAATTTTAGTGATTGTGAATGTTTGAATTTGTGAATTTATTTTTAGTGATTGAATTAAAATTGATTGAATTTGTAAAGTTTTTAATTATTAGTGCATTTGTTTATTGTTGTTGTTTGGTAAATTTTCTATTTTTTTTTTATATTTTCATTAGTTTTATTGTATCTTATGAACGAATTTATTATTTTGAGTTTTGAAATTTATAGTTGACTTTTAATTTTGACTTTTAATATTTCTTTTTGCAATGAAGTTGTATTTAATTTTGGACCCCCATTTTATAATTCCTGGGTCCGCCCCTGTATATATATATATATATATATATATATATATATATATATATATATATATATATATATATATATATATATATATATATATATATATATATATATATATATATATAGAGAGAGAGAGAGAGAGAGAGAGAGAGAGAGAGAGAGAGAGAGAGAGAGAGAGAGAGAGAGAGAGAGAGAGAGAGAGAGAGAGAGAGAGAGAGAGAGAGAGAGAGAGAGAGAGAGAGAGAGAGAGAGAGAGAGAGAGAGAGAGAGAGAGAGAGAGAGAGAGAGAGAGAGGAAGGTTCGCGTGAGAAGGGTACTTTACGTGAGAAGCGTGAGAAACATTATACACCGTCAAATCGATAAATCTAAGGGCTATGATTACGCATGAATCATTAATACTTTGCAGCAGAACGGTAAATAAAAACCCCTTATAAGAAAACGGAAAGGATTTTGCGCGTGTCCCCAAAAAAATCTCTGAAACTCCAAAATCCACCAGACCACCATTAACATCTTCAATTTTTCATTATCTCTTTCTTTCTCCTCAATGCTCCATCAAATACACATACAATTAACCAAAAGTTAAAGGAACTAGAACCACAAATGCTGAAAGTTCCTCCCCTCAAGTACTCGCGAACATTACTTCGCTGGGTTTTCTGATGTATCTCAAACATACCATTGATGTACCTATAATACTGATGTATCTCTTATACATTGTTGATGTATCTCCAATTCATTGTTCATGTATCTCCAATACACACCTAGTGTACATCATATTTTCTTCAATTAATTTAATTTAAAAACTAATTCTACCCAAATTAATCCGAATGCATGCGTGGTATTTGAATTTCTACGGATTCCGAACTGTGAAATCCGAACAACGTCAATTAAGAGATTACATTGATCGAGTTTCGTGGCAATGTTGACTGATACCGTGATACGTCATCCTAATCGTGATAAATATCAACAATGGATGACTATTTCTGGTTCATGAGGAAAGATAAAATGCAGTGGAGAAAATCAGAAATAGTGTGGGAGGAGAGAGAGGGAACTTCAATTTAATTAACCGTGTGACTTGTATCCTTGTCGCCATTGATATCAACCATTTGAACTGAGCGAAAGTTGGGAGGAAGAAGAAGGAGCAAAAAGTAAAGGAAAACCCTATATATGATCTTAATCCAAGGAACCTAAATACTTCTCACGTTTCTCATCATAAAGGTGCTTCTAATCGGATCCTAACCCTATATATATATATATAGGGTCCCCCTCCAATGAGAAGATTCTTATAATGAGAAGAATGAGAAGAGATCTTGTAAGATAATGAGAAGAATGAGAAGAAATCTTGTAAGATAATGAGAAGAATGAGAAGAGATCTTGACCTTACAAACAAAATAATCTAACGGCCCATATAATTTTCGCGTGAAATAATAAGAAAACTTGCGAGTACACTAGGATACTATAATCATACAACAAGTCAACATCCATTACAAATTATTGATGAAAACTTCCGTAAAACATGAACCCCCATCCCATATATTTTCTCTCTCCTCTTTTGTCAACCTTCCATGAAAATAATCTATTCTCTCTCTCCTTCTCGTCATTTTATTTTTTTAAATCATCTGATTATTTTTACTTGTTTTTGAAACTTTCATTTAATTCATATTCCAATCTCTATTGTGTGGTGGTTCAGTTTCAATCAATTATTCAATTTTTCCATCAGTTTGTCGATTGATTTTGTCTGCTTGTGGATTTTGATGGTGTGTTCAGCGACAATGACTCGGTAATGGTAAACGCGTAACCTAAGATATATGAGTTATGGATGGTGGATTGATGAAATTGGGGATTTTTGGCGGAATTGGTAGGTGGTCGATCTGAGAAGAGAGACAAGGAGGTGGAAGAATAAGAGATAAGAAAACTTGTTCATTTTGTGTAATTTTGTTCAAATGAACAAAAAATTCCAATTTGTTCTTCTGTATTAGGATTAATTTCGAGCATATTCTTTGATTTTGATCTTATAATTTGTGTTTACCTCATTTTAAAATTGGTGTTTTCGGTATGGAGTTAGCAGAAAATAAAGAGGATGGAGGAAGAAGAAGAACAAGTGTGGAAATTTTGCTCATTTCGTCCAAATGAGCAAAAGAAAAAATTAAATGAGCAAAAAACAATTTAAATAAGAAAAAAAAGCAAAAATAAATCTGATATTGGTCGTACACGTGGACACTCCTAATTCATTCTCATTCTTCTCATTATAAAGTGTCCTTGTTATACATCTATATACCTCGTATATACATATAGATTTACACTCAAATGAGAAGATGCCTTGCCCGATGCAGATGCTGTCAACTTTGTTGAAGCTATTAGTGTTCAAAGGAAGGATTATTAATCCCTTCTCTTAAATTGGCCTTGCCATGGCACAATCATGGTTCATTGCTCGAAGGGAGAGAATAATAGCAAGTTTCCCTTAAAAAATGAGTAAATATTTTTGCTCATTTGTATAAACTATAAAAAATGAGCAAAAATATTTGCTCATTTGTGTAAACTATAAAAAATGAGTAAAAATAATTGGCTCATTTGTTTGAACAATAGAAAAATGAGTAAATTTTTTGGATGTTAGGTAAGATGAGATTTTAAAATATTTGTTTATTTAGACACAATGAGCAAAAATTTGAATATTAACAAATCCAATCTCTAAAATATATTTGCTCATTTTTATAAACTATAAAAAATGAGCAAAAATATTTGCTTATCTGTGTAAACTATAAAAAATGAATAAAAGTATTTGCTCATTTGTGTAAACAAAAAAAAAATGAGTAAATTTTTTGGATGTTAGGTAAGATGAGATTTTAAAATATTTGCTCATTTAGACACAATGAGCAAAAGTTTTGAATATTAACAAATCCAATCTCTAAAATTTAAAAATTGAGTAAAAATATTTGCTCATTTTGATAAATTTTAAAAAATGAGCAAAAATATTTCCTCATTTGTGTAAACAATACAAAAATGAGTAACTTTTTTGGAGGTGAAGCCAGCTGAAATTTTAAAATATTTACTCATTTAGACATAATAAGCAAAAGTTTTGAATATTAAAATTTTCAAAATTAAAAATTACAAAATGAGCAAAAATATTTGATCATTTGTGTAAACTATAAAAAATGAGCAACATTTTTGAATATTAAGTAATCTGAGATTTTAAAATATATGCTCATTTAGACACAATGAACAATTTTTTTGAATATTTACAAATCCAATCTCTAATATCCAAGCAAAATATGTGAATTAGTATTAATGGTTTTTATTTTATGCTTAATTTTAGTTGCTTTTGAGTTTAATTGTGCTCACTCTTTATTGCTGGTCAAATGGTGAGATTTGCATAGATATCAATATTTTATACTTTGTCAACGACAGAGTATCCAAATTTTAAAGTTCTTGTTTTAAATTTTTTCTCATTGTGTCTAAATGAGCAAAAATTTAACAAATGAGCAAAATTTTTAAAGCGAAACTATAGTTTTTTCTCATTCTGTTTAAATGAGCAAATATTATACTTTTGATTTTAAATTTTTTTCTCATTGTGTCTAAATGACCAAATATTAAAATCCAAACTTTAAACGTTTGCTCATTATATCTAAATGAGCAAATATTAAAATCCAAACATTAAACGTTTGCTCATTGTGTCTAAATGAGCAAATATTATAGTTTCGATTTTAATTTTTTGCTCATTGGGTCAAAATGAGCAAATATTAAAAATCGAATTTTAAACTTTTGCTCATTGTGTCTAAATGAGCAAATATTAAAAATCCGAACTTTAAACTTTTGCTCATTGTATCTAAATGAGCAAATATTAAAATCCGAACGTTAAACTTTTTCTCATTGTGTCTAAATGAGCAAATATTAAAGTTCGGATTTTAAAATTTTGCTCATTGTGTCTAAATGGGAAAATATTAAAGTTCGAATTTTAAATATTTGCTCATTGTTTTTAAATGAGCAAATATTAAAGTTCGATTTTAAACTTTTGCTCATTGTGTCTAAATGAATAGATATTAAAGTTTGAATTTTAAAATTTTGCTCATCTCTATTATATAAGCCAGCTCCTGAGGTCATTTTAGTAAAGTAACTTTTCGTGTCCCCGGGTAATTTACAGAAATACCCTTTGTTGTTTCACAAATTGAAAAACAAATTTAAAAAAAAGGGAGACAGAAACGGCTATCCCTAAATAAACAACTGCGCCCCATTAGGCCATTACCATATATTCAGCCAGAATTTGTGGGATTGAAGAGAGAGATTGAGAGATTTTTGCTCTAATTTATACGTTGATTTTTATTCTGAAAAATTGGTGAAAATATTGTGGGATTGAAGAGAGAGATTTAGAGTTTTTTTTTTATAAAAAAATACATTTTCCGGGTTCAATTTGATCGGAAAAGTTTGGAAATTTGTTGTTATGTCGACGAAAACGGGTACGACGAAGGATTTAGCAGAGAAAATGCTGTTGATGGCTGAACAAGGTGGACATTATTGCTCCAAAAAAACCGAATGTTTGGGCAAAGATTGTTGTTGCCGGGTAACTACTTAATCTCTCTTGCTTTTTACAGATTTTGGGAATTATTTTTGTGATCTGGGTTTTCTGTGCATTATTGAAATTGTTTGATAACCCTTTAATTTGTTAGATGAAAGTTTGGAAATTTGTTTTTGTGACCTGAGTAATTAAACCAGATTTTGCTTTGTTTTTAATCTGCAAAGTACTAACATCAGCTGCCATTATTCAAATTCTTTGCCCAGAAATGAAAAAACAGAAAGAGAAATGAAGAAGAAAGAGAAAAAAAAATGTGGAGTTTTAGGAGAAATGGGATGCGTGCTCTCCTCCAAAACCTTTGAAGCTGTTTGGTCACTTCAAATTATAACCTAATACTTCAAATTAAAAAGTATGGTCTACTTGAGAGTTTAGGAGAAATGGGATGCCCGCTTCCGATTTCTTCTACTCCCCCGAAACCTTCATCCTCTCTGATTCTCTCTCCTCTTGTAGGAACATATAGATGCATAAAGCGGAATTTCAGGAAACAATTTCCTAACATCTATCACAGGATCTCATGCATAACAATAGTATAGATCAGATTAAGTCGAAAGAATAATCACCTTTGAAGCGTGTTCTCCCGTTCGTATGCAAGCTTCGAAGATCTTAGAGCCCCACTTGTTGCTCCTCTACTCAGTCCACAAGCACGAATTGAATCCCACGTATGCTAGTACGGAAGAGAACGATCACAATCTGTCTCTTGCTTTGTTTGGGATGTACGGCGTTTAGAGAATTAGAATTAGGGTTTTTGTGTTTTCCTTTTGTCAGATATTCAATTGAACGTAGTTTCTAAATCCCTGACATTATAACTATTATAATGTGAGAGTTTTAGGTTAACACAAAACCAAAGCCCAACATTCTTCCCTTAACAGACCGGTTGCCATCGGGCCTTTTGGGCCCATTCCAATTAATGCTTATATGTGTGACCTTATAGGATTAATATATTTTAGTTGTAGGTCCAATCAATATTGTCCTGCTAATCACATTTATTCTCTAGCAAGCAAATATGATTACTAAAATAATTAACTTATTATCTTCATAATTAATTCCTATTTATATTTAGTAATTGCCGGAAATGTCTAAGGACATAATTCCTTCAATCTCCCACTTGTCCGAAGACAAGAACGCAATGCTAAATTCCTTAAGTCTCTTAATGCCAAAATTTGATAACACACTGTTATTCTCAAATTTTAGTTTCTTGATCGCCGAGTTCGAACTGTTCAAATAAAGATTAACTTTTAATCCCATTCCGCATGGCCATGCAATTTTCAGTTCTCGCTCATCAAGAGGCCCAGACACCATTCCTATCAAATAGGAGGACTTATTCACTCTTGTATGACCATAACTCCCACTCAATTCTTAGCCCACCTGATCACTGCCTTTATAACCTCCTTTTACGGCGCGGCGTTTAACAGCGTCAAAGTTAAACTAATTGTCTCGTGGTTATTAAGACATACTCATGTCTAAGGAATCCACTAAATATAGAAGTTTGATTCTACTTTTAGAATCTAGTTAGGTCAAGTCACAATGCATCAAGTATACATCCATATAATCAATTAGACATCCCTATGTCTCCATAGCCCATGGAACTGCACTATCAATTAATTACATGCTAGTCTTCACATAAATCACTTATGTCCAATTTAGTGATTTAGACTAGGGACTTAATAAGTTGTGATTTCAGTTCACTTTATAGGGTTCCATTATCAAAACGTTTTCGATAATCCTATTTGAAAACACAAGTTATTTGGACATTTTATTTAATACTAAACCAAACAATTAAATAAGAATGAACTTTTATTGATAAACATTCAAAGCATAATAAATGTCTTTACAATTGTAAACATAAAGTAAACAAACTAAAGCCATTCTCCCATATGCCTAAGCCCCATAGACCTAGTATGACTCTCATGCTTAGGTTGAGCAAGCGGTTTAGTCAGAGGATCAGCCACGTTATCCTCAGTATGAACCTTGCTTACTTTCACATCCCCTCTTTCAACGATCTCTCGAATGAGATGGAATCTCCTGAGCACATGTTTGGATTTTTGGTGCGATCTGGGTTCCTTGGACTGGGAAATGGCACCATTGTTGTCACAGTACAACTCAATGCCATTTTCAATGCTAGGAACTACACCAAGTTCACTAATGAACTTTTTGATCCAAACAGCTTCTTTTGCTGCATCACTTGCTGCAATATACTCAGCCTCTGTTGTAGAATCTGCGATGGTACTCTGCTTAGAACTCTTCCAGCTCACAGCCCCTCCATTGAGACAAAATATGAAACCAGATTGTGATCGGAAATCATCTTTGTCACTTTGGAAGCTTGCATCGGTGTATCCAGTGGCAACCAACTCATTATCTCCACCATAGACCAAGAAATCATCCTTAGTCCTTCTTAAGTACTTAAGGATATTCTTTGCTGCCATCCAGTGCGCCTCTCCTGGGTTTGACTGGTATCTGCTGCACATACTCAAAGCATATGCAACATCCGGTCGAGTGCATACCATGGCATACATAATGGACCCTACTGCAGAGGCATAAGGAACATTACTCATGCGCTTGACCTCATCAGGTGTCGAAGGACACTGAGTCTTGCCAAGTGAAATGCCATGTTGCATGGGAATGAAACCTCTTTTGGAGTTTTCCAGCTTGAACCTTGCAAGAACCTTATCAATATAAGTCTCTTGGCTAAGTCCAATCAGCCTTTTGGATCTATCTCTATGGATCCTTATTCCCAAGATGTATTCAGCTTCTCCTAGGTCTTTCATGGAAAAACAACTTTTAAGCCATTCCTTGACTGACTCAAGCATGGTCTTGTCGTTTCCTATGAGAAGTATGTCATCCACATACAAGACTAGGAAAGCAATACTACTCCCACTCAACTTCTTGTATATACAAGATTCCTCTTCATTTCTGAGGAAGCCAAAAGATTTGACTGCCTCATCAAATCTGAGGTTCCAACTCCGGGATGCTTGCTTAAGCCCATAAATGGACTTCTTAAGCTTGCAAACTTTTCTTGGACTGTTTGGATCTTCAAAACCTTGTGGTTGTGTCATGTACACATCCTCTTTCAAGAACCCATTCAAGAAAGCGGTTTTGACGTCCATCTGCCAGATCTCATAGTCATGAAAGGCAGCAATCGCAAGAATTATCCTAATGGATTTCAGCATGGCTACTGGTGAGAAGGTTTCATCATAGTCAATACCATGAATTTGTCTAAAACCTTTTGCCACTAGTCTTGCCTTAAAGACATCAATGTTTCCATCTTTGTCCTTTTTCAGTTTGAAAATCCATTTGCAACCTATGGGTTTAACCCCATCAGGCAAAGCAACCAAGTCCCATACTTGATTTTCAAACATCGAATCCATTTCGGATCTCATGGCTTCAAGCCATTTCTCGGAGTCTTGACTCGTCAAAGAATTTGTGTAGCTAGTAGGTTCCTCATGTTCTAAAATCTCTATTTCAGAACTTTCAGTCAAAAGGAAATCAATATATCTCTTTGACGGAATGACAGTCCTACTAGACCTACGTTGGGGAACAACAGGAGAAGTTTCCACCTCATTAGGTTGAGGGACTTCGCATGGATTATCTCCAAGTGGGACGGTAGAAGGCGCATGAATGGAATGCACCGCCTCCTGAGCATTTTCATGCTGGGTCGTCTCTGACGAGGTGTGAACCTCATCCATTTGTTGCTCATCTCGAATTTCTTCGAGATATACATTACTCCCACTTGTTTTTCTGGAAATAAACTCCTTTTCCAGAAAGACACCATCGCGAGCAACAAACACTTTGTTTTCGCTTTGGTTGTAGAAGTAGTATCCCTTAGTCTGTTTTGGGTAACCCACAAAAGACACTTATCGGACTTGGGTGAAAGCTTATCAGAAAGTAAACGTTTTACATAAACTTCACAACCCCATGTCCTTAGAAAAGACAATTTTGGAACTTTTCCAGTCCACATCTCATATGGCGTCTTTTCTACTGCTTTGGACGGAGCTCTGTTGAGTGTGAATGCCGCTGTTTCAAGCGCAAATCCCCAAAATGAGGCAGGAAGGTTAGCAAGACTCATCATGGACCGAACCATATCTAATAAAGTTCGATTCCTTCTTTCGGAAACCCCATTCAACTGTGGTGTCCCTGGTGGAGTCAATTGCGAAAGTATTCCACAATCTTTCAAATGATCACTAAACTCTTGAGATAAATATTCACCACCACGATCGGATCGCAATGCTTTAATTTTCTTTCCAAGTTGGTTTTGTACTTCATTTTGGAATTCCTTGAACTTTTCAAAGGATTCCGACTTATGTCGCATGAGGTAAACATATCCAAATCTGCTCACATCATCAGTAAAAGTAATGAAATACCCGTACCCTCCCCTAGCCAAAGTACTCATAGGTCCGCAAACATCAGTATGTATGAGGGCTAAAAGATCATTGGCCCTTTCACTTGAGCCTGTGAAAGGAGACTTTGTCATTTTTCCCATTAAGCAAAATTCGCATACTTCAAATGATTCAAAATCAAATGATTTGAGAATTCCATCCTTATGAAGTTTCTCTATGCGCTTTGAGCTTATATGGCCTAATCGACAATGCCATAGATAAGTAGGGTTCAAATCACTTGGTTTGTGTTTCTTGTTTTCTATGTAATAGATATGGTTTTGTAAGTCTAGTACATATAAACCATTTGATAATTTAGCAGAGACATAGAACATACCATTCAAATATGCTGAACAACAATTATTCATAATTTGAAATGAAAAACCTTCCGAATCCAAAATCGGAATAGAAATTATGTTCTTGGTAATAACTGGAACGTAATAACAATTATAAAGTTCTAATATTAAACCAGAAGGCAAGCGTAAACTATAATCTCCTACAGCTAAAGCAGCAACTCTTGCTCCATTGCCTACTCGGAGATCTACTTCGCCTTTGCTCAAGCTTCTACTTCTTTTTAGTCCTTGCACATTACCAATAATGTGCGACCCACAAGCGGTATCAAATACCCAAGAAGTAGTTGTAGCTAAATTAACTTCTATGACATTGATACTCTTGAACTGCTTACCTCTCTTGACCATTAGAACATCCTTATGTTCAGGTTCACCAGGTAAGTTCCCCTCGTCCTGAACCATCATACTATGCAACCTCCCTAATCTAGCATTCTTCTGAAACAAAGTTTTCAGTTGCTGGATTATTGTGTAGGCATCCAGACCATCAAAACGCTTTTGATACTCTGGTTCCATGCAAGCAAGCATCAAACATGTTACTTGCAGAGAGTTATCCTGGAGAGTTTTTTTAGCTCGACATTGAGCTTCAGTAGCATTTTGTGGCAGGGGTTCAAGAGGGAGTGGATTTTCAAGAACACTTTCTTTTCCTTCCGCTCTGAGAACAATTCTCATAGCCTTTTCCCATTGTAGGAAGTTGTGTGCATTCAGTTTGTTTTCAATTAGAGGGCACAAGTTAAAAGTAGAGTTGTTGTTTGCACTAGACATGATAACTACAATAAAAGGTAAAGCAAGATTCAATATAATGTTTATCAAAAGTAGCAATTAAACAAATTTAATTAACTACTACCCTTTATTCAAAATTAGAAGTCCCCATTGAATAAAGAATTAACCAAGATCCCCTCCCACTACAATCAAACGGACTTTGGCCCTGCTACTTTAATTTATAGTATTCGAGGTAAGTAAACATTTTACTAATTATAACTGATTATAACTCTTGGTAGACAGGTTAACAACTCTTTGTATCTTCCTATCTCTTTAGCTTCAAAACCCAAAACTTTGTCTTTTGATAGTTTTGTTGAGTTAAACCAAACATTAACATGTAAGTTTCAAAAACCTACCCTACTATCCCCGGAATTATAAGCAACACCCTGCTTTGGCAGAACCTATTACTCATGATCTAAGGCTTTATAGGTGTTGTATGGAAAAGCACTTAAACTCAATATTATTTTGGGACCTAAGTTTACTATGTTGGTTAATTAAAAGTGAACACATTGCTTTAAATAACCACATACATAAACTCAATAAGCATTTTAAGGCAATATAAAATGCATAAAAATAAATGTGATCCTAGTATGGCCCCTAAAAAATAAGCTCAAATCTTCTTGGGTTCCTGTTCATCTTTCTTGGATCTCCATCCTTGAATTTTTTATTGAACCTTCTTACTTCATCGAACTCATAATACGAACTTTATAATCTAATTTAAACTTTTAAATTAAATTACAACAATACAGAACGATGCGCAGATCGTATTTCAAAATTTACAAGAATACAAAACGATACGCAGATCGTATTTTCTATCCTATTTTGGGCCATACTAGTCACTTGCCTGTAACAAAATATCATAATATTCCATACACGCATATAATATTAAAATATATTAGACAAAAATTATTTACTTATTAACTATTAATAAGCAAATAACATTTCCAAAATAATACTAAAAACTTAAACAATTTAAGTTTAACATTATTTTAATTCAATTACTATTTAAATATGGCTAGAATAATCTCATTAATCTAGAATTTGCATTCATTGAAAATTACGAATTATGCTCAAAACGAAGATCTGATTTTCCAATTTAAAAAAAAAATCAAATTACTCAAACTTTTTGGAAATTAATTGTATGAAAAATCCCCTTTCTTCTTTTCCCTTTTTTTTTTTTTTTTTTTTTTTTTAATTGTTTTAAAGCAAGAGAACAGCAGGCAGGCATGAGACCCGCCCCTGCCTCGCCAGAACGCCGCCCTAATTATCCCTCCACCGTGGCTCCACCGTCGCGGGTGGTGGCCACCCAGCCATGGAGGTTGTTATTTTAATTTGGGTAACAATTACCTAAATTAAATTAATCTTTATTCAACTTTTGTTAAAGATTAACAATTTAATTAGGGTTTAATTATCCGAAAATAATGGCAAAAAAATTTGAATAAATTAACAATCCTTAAACTGAATTTTAGGGTTGTTAGAAGTTAGATTTCAATTTAAACTCTTTATTAAAATTAAATCTAACAAGAATTCAAAATTTAAGGTATAATTATCTCATTTTATTCAAATAATTCAAGAAAATAACAATTATAATCCGAAAAATTCGAATTAAATTACCAGGAAGATCTATTGAATTTTCTTAACAAATAAAATCAAAATTTTTAATTGTTATCCTTAAATTTTATGATTAATCGAATTAAACATAAAAATTAACCAAATTCAATAATTAATATACAAAAATTCCGAAAATTAGTTAAAAAATTACCAAAAAATTTCGGCTATTGTATAAAAATTAGGGGATAATCAGTAGATTTATTTAACAAATTAAAAATCAAATCTTTAATTGTTAACAAATTATTTCCATGATTAATCTTATTAACCATTAAATAATTTAAAATCTGACGAATTTAATTTTAAAAAATCCGAAAATTTTTATGAGATATTAACTGTTAATTTCGAACCTGTGATAAAAATTTCGGAATTTTATAAATTTATTTTGAGCAAAAATTAATTAAATCACGATTTAATGATTCCAATCAATTAATATCATATATTAATTTTGCAAATTCAAGCCATAAATAAATCTTCCCTTAATTGAATCAAAATAATAATGTTGCATACAATCATGATCATAAAATATTATGCAAGAGGCTAAAACTGATACCACTGTAGGAACATATAGATGCATAAAGCGGAATTTCAGGAAACAATTTCCTAACATCTATCACAGGATCTCATGCATAACAATAGTATAGATCAGATTAAGTCGAAAGAATAATCACCTTTGAAGCGTGTTCTCCCGTTCGTATGCAAGCTTCGAAGATCTTAGAGCCCCACTTGTTACTCCTCTACTCAGTCCACAAGCACGAATTGAATCCCACGTATGCTAGTACGGAAGAGAACGATCACAATCTGTCTCTTGCTTTGTTTGGGATGTACGGCGTTTAGAGAATTAGAATTAGGGTTTTTGTGTTTTCCTTTTGTCAGATATTCAATTGAACGTAGTTTCTAAATCCCTGACATTATAACTATCATAATGTGAGAGTTTTAGGTTAACACAAAACCAAAGCCCAACATTCTTCCCTTAACAGACCGGTTGCCATCGGACCTTTTGGGCCCATTCCAATTAATGCTTATATGTGTGACCTTATAGGATTAATATATTTTAGTTGTAGATCCAATTAATATTGTCCTGCTAATCACATTTATTCTCTAGCAAGCAAATATGATTACTAAAATAATTAACTTATTATCTTCATAATTAATTCCTATTTATATTTAGTAATTGCCGGAAATGTCTAAGGACATAATTCATTCACCTCTCACATTTGATCGCTGCAACTCTTGCGAGGTTAGTAACATTTTCTTAGTTTTGTAATTTGATTAAAAATAATAATTAATTCTAGAGTTTTTTTATTTCACTTTGCAGGTTAAAATTGATCGCAATTTGTTGATTTGTTGAAGGTGATTTTTTGATCCTTTTTGGGCATTTGGGGGATTTATTTTGGGATATTTGATGTGAAATTTGTTGAGTTTTTGATGTTTTATTGAGTTTTTAGTGTCAAAAATAGTTTTTTGTTTGTTAATAATGGCGCTGGAGAAGAAGACGAAGAAGGATGAAGAGTACCCGAATCGAAGACCACATATTGAAAAAGACGAAAAAAGAAGAGCCCCTTTCCCTTTTATTAATTCATTAGTACTTTATTTTTATTTTATTCATTTTGTTAAATGAGTACAGCTAGGCATTTAGATGTTTTTGTTGTTTTTGAGGGAAGATATATTCTTTATGTAAGATTATGAGGACAGCTGTTAGATATATTCTTCATCAAAAGGAGTATTGATATATTTTTTTTATTAATTTATTTTTCCATACATGGAAGTATTGTATAGGCCATATCAATATTTTATTTATTAGGAGTTATTTATTTTGTTTTTTGGCTTTAATTTTTAACGATTCTAAAATTTAAAGTTCCAAAAAAGTTTTTTAAAAAATAACCCAACGTATCGGAAACTCTAGAGATTGCGTTTTGTGTTCCCGTACCACGTTCCAGAACGTTCCGCGGTCTATGTAACATTGTGATAGACATATAATTTTGTTGGATTGTTAACTTTTACCGACATTATTTGTTACTTACATAGCAGGCCATCAACTAATTAATTGATGAATTTGATTATTAGAATTGTAAATTTGAAAGAAATGGCAAAATTATGTTAAATTTGCAGGTTATTATATTTTGTTGTTGTAATTTTATCCATTTTTATAAGATGCTGCAAAGAATTTGCCAACTCTTCTGAAATATGTTTGGGAGATAAATCATATGAAGACCCTATTACAACCAAACTGTCTTTCTTAGTACCTGACAGTTTGACATCGTTGTCATCCGACTTTGCCCGTCTCAATATATCCACTAACTGAAATGAAATTTTGTTGCAGGTTAAAATTGATCTGGGCATCAATTTTTATTTTTTTATTTTCCGAATTTTCCATCCACTTTTTTAATTTTTTTTTTTTGGGGTTTAACCCTTCTCCAACCACTATGGATGAGGGGCTATTCCTATTTATTGGCATGTGTACATTAGGTTTTGTTTCTCACCCGTTTGTCATTTTGCTTCATATGCTTTCCATTTCAGCAGGTGTGATCTATTAGGAGTATGTATTTACTCAATTTGATCTGTCGTGTATGTTTTGTGTTAGATTGTTTGTGAGGACGCTCTAACCGTAACCCACAGAAAATAAGTACATTATGTAGTTTGCTTAGTTTTTCTCACTTATGTAATAGAGATTATGTATTTTTCTTTTTCCAAATTCTATTAAGATAAAACAAAAGAATTATAAAATTTTTGTGTTATTTGTTAATATTGATGACTTGATCTTGATTTTACAGTATGTTTGCTTAAGGGGATCAAATTTGCTTTTTTATATTCGCACGCATCGCGTGCATATAAGACTAGTTGTATCTAAATGAGCAAATATTAAAGTTCGGATTTTAAACATTTGCTCATTGTTTTTAAATGAGAAAATATTAAAGTTCGGTTTTAAACTTTTGTTCATTGTGTCTAAATGAGCGAATGTTTTAGTTTCAATTTTAAAATTTTGCTCATTGTTTTTAATGAGCAAATTTTATAGTTTCGATTTTAAATTTTTGCTCATTTTGTATAAATGAGCAAATATTAAAGTCCGGATTTTAAAATTTTGCTCATTGTGTCTAAATGAGCAAATATTAAAGTTCGGATTTTAAACATTTGCTCATTGTTTTTAAATGAGTAAATATTAAAGTTCGATTTTAAACTTTTGCTCATTGTGTCTAAATGAGAAAATATTATTGTTTCGATTTTAAATTTTTTGCTCATTGTGTATAAATGAGCAAATATTAAAGTTCAGATTTTAAACATTTGCTCATTGTTTTTAAATGAGAAAATATTTAAGTAAAGCAAAACTTAATAATATTAACCCAAAACTCCAAAAGTAAAGATTAACCACGTGGGATTCAAACCCACATCTTTTGTGCATTTGCAATGCTTTACCTATTGAGTTAGTAGGCCAGTGTTTTGTCGATTAAACATTTCGAATTTGTTCTAGCTTACAATCCTGCATTTGTAATACAAAAGAAGATTTACTGCTATTCTAATGTTCTCATAAAATATATATTTGAAGAAATGACCCCTGAGGCCCTAATTGAATTTCATGTTCTCAAAATTGGAATTTCTTCTACGCAATTCTTTGGTTTTATTAGGAATCTGGTTCTTCCCTCTGTAGCAAATATATCTCTTTTCTTTGCCAAATCCATCAGTTTATAGTAAGTTTTAGCAAATCATGCTTTAATCTTCATTTCTAACAAAAATGAAAAATAATAATTTTGAAAGGTATGATGTATATGTTCACAGTTGTAACATTTCAACAAGGGATGCACCCTTTTAGGACAAATAATCCACCCAACCGATAACCGATGACAACAGTCGAGTAAAGTGGTTAATACTATAATTACGATCATCTGAACATATCGATGAAATATATAGGCGCCTCGCAAAATTCTGAACAAAAGCTGTTCTGGGAATCAATCTCAACACGATGCTTCATTTGCTAGTGTTCCAAGCTTCAGCGCGGTTTATCATTGCAGTTAGACTACTAAAAACGGCTAAAATACCAAATTGTCCACAGGTAAACACATTTTGGACTCCTTTCTGAAGGCAGATTAAAGTTCTTCAGAGCTACATTATCTTATGCAGGGCAGCATCACTGAACCAAAACAAATCAGACATAGAACTGAGAAGTCAACCCAAAATAACAAAATCAAAGTAGAAATAAATGGAAAACCTATGCACATTGATAACATAAGTTGTTGGGGAATAGTTTCTTACAGTGTGGTAGCCTTTTGGTAGTAGGAAACCGAAATGTCCAGAGAAACTCCTGCAGCCGACGGAATTGACTAGGCAGAGATAAGAAACTCTTAGCTGCTTCATGAGTCATGACTGGTCTATCTTAGTTAATGCACACTCATTTAATTCCCACATTTCTTCCCAAAGGTTATCTCAAGTAGATGGGCCTTTTAATACCAGAGTAGAGAATGCTTTTGTTTTTGTTTCTCCTTTATGTTACTGGGTTGGACTCTAATTTGTTGCAAACTCAGATTGCATACTTCTTACATTTCATGTTCAAATTGCTCCAAGTTACAATGAATTGATATTTCTTATCTTTCATGTTCAAATTGCCTCTAATTTTTCTAATATTGGTAACCTGTGATACTTGCAATGTTTACTTTCATACTCGACAGGATCCATATGCACATACAACATAAAATTGGAACTTTATTGACAAACAGGCAGCCATTTAATGTCTAATAAATCATGTAAATTCATCTCACTGTTATGCATGGAGTTAGCCAATAAGTCATACAATAACAATCTAGATATCCCAAGGTTGTAGGCATAATCAACAAATATGATGCATACCTTCTTATATGCATCGTTCACAGGGGATAAATAGCCTCCAATAACATGGTAACCTTCTGAATACAATGCATCTCTAGACAACTCTAACAAAAATTACAGAAACCATTAATAGTAATGGAAAGAAGCAAATGTAAATATTAAAAACAATAGAGTGTAATTCTCTCCCAGCTAAAGTTAAAGTCAGTGGATACAAGTCAATATATAAATACCATGGTTTCCATGAATTAGAGTTATATTAACCAATTATATCATGCTTGGATAATCTTCAAAGGACATATTCCTGTACACTCTGTCAAATCAATTGCAAAAATTACTTATAAAAATAAATTACCATTTAAAAAAGGAATTAAGGTTCATAATCAACCAAGAAACATAATGCAGGTTTCTTGACTGAACCTTACCTTTCTTCTCTTCTTCTCCTGTTCTTCTCATAGAGCACAAAATGTCGAGCTCAAACCGGAAGTGTTTCTCTTCCTTTCCTTCATCCTTTGCATCAATTTACTTGATTACGGCTTTCTTTGCAATTTCCTTCTTCTCTCTGCTTTACATTAAGTACCCACAACAGACTAATAACTTTGAGTACCTTAGGATTATTAACCTTAATTCAACAACCAGAACCACGACGAATCCGTTGTCGGTTAATGATTTTCCAACCCCTTCTGTCAGTTTATTGAAGGAGGTTGATGTAAATACAACATCAAATCCTACAACTTCGCCATTGCTGTCGTCAGATTCCGAATTCCCACCACCCTCTGTTGTTGAATTTCTGCCTCCAAATACGACATCATTTGTCCAGGAAGTTAATGATGAACAACTTCCACCTCCTCTTGTTGTCGAAACCCCGTCTCCAAATCTGACAACAGTTGTGCAGGAAGATAAAGATGGCCAGCTTCAGCAACAGGAACAACCTCCTATTGCTGATTCTCCTGTAAATGATGATATAATTTGACCTTCATTTTGATTCTCAGATCTCTTAAAATGTGCGAGATATAACTGCCAAACTGTCACAGATATTCATTCTGATGCATTGAGGGACATTAGATGGTAATTCATATTCATTAACACCTTACAAAAAATTCAGAATATCAGATCTTATCTAAAATAGGTCAAAATAAAAGTTCAAAGGAACAAGGCCTAAGATATATCTTTCTGGTTAGATCTCCCTATCATAGCACCAAACAAGATAGAATGCAGTTGCGAATTTCTTCTATTTTCACTGTTTCTGAGTTGATAATGCCTTGTCCAGAGAACTCAAAAAATGTGTTAATTTATGTCAATTCTCTAACTGAGCAAATGAACTTTAAAATTATTTGCTCATTTGAGTCAATAGTCTGAAATGAGCAAGAGTAGAGAAAATGATGTTCGTTTGTAGTTTAATTGATAATTAAACTAAACACGTCTGTAACCAACAACATACATCACAAGAAAACCCCATCAGGCACAACGAAGTGATCGAGCAAAAAAATGAACAGAATAAGAAAAACATAAATCTTCATAATCATACACACCTAAATTAACTTTGAATTTAATATCCAATTTGAGTTAATTGCACCAAAATTCGACATACTACGAAAATCAATCACAACAATACTTAATTGCACCAAAATTCGATAGAAAATTAAATACAATTTGACCTAAATTAACCCATATATACACTTTGAAGAAACAATTAGAGAGAGAAAGAACAATTGAATGAACAAGAATAAATCATGAAATGGACATTAAATCTCAACAAAATTGTAATAAAACTCAAAATATAACACTACAATTTACATAAATCAGCAAAGAATCACTCACCAATTGCAATAGAATAGAGGAGAAGACGCATATACAGAGGACGTAAGCGTAGAGACGGTGGCGGCGCGGTGGTTGCAGCAGGTGGGGGAGACACGGTGGCGGCGAGGAGAGGGAATCACGAAGGGAGAGCGAAAACGGAGGAGAGAGAATCACGAAGGAGACAGAAAGTGAAAATGGAGGAGAGAGAAACTGGAGCATATTTCTGCTCATATTTTTTCCGAATATTTACTATTTTGCCATTACTAAAACGCGGATGCTAAACCATTAGAGTCGTCGGATCTGATTACATTGAACACACGAGATTGCTTCTCATTCTTCTCATTTGAAGTCCCCTTCTCATTTGAGTGTATATATATATATATATATATATATATATATATATATATATGAATGAATATCTTATATCCCGTTATTTTGCAATACTTTTCAGATTGTCGGTTTTCAAGTTATGATAAAGAGCATATTAACGAAGTAAGAACTCAGTGGGCGCACCATGTTGTTTAACAACTATATATTAGCTCAGTTATGTTGAAGGAACCAATAAATGTACAACTCTATTAATTAATGTTGGTTGCGTAGTTTAATGTTTGTGTTCTTATTTTAGAATATCTCTATGTAATCAGTTTTATTAGGTTGACAATTGAAAATTATTTATATTGAGGCTTGGAAATTAACATACAATTATTACTATACTCTTGAATATATGGTGTTTTTGTGAAATATGTACAATAATTTTGTGGTATAAAATGAAATATACTTCAGCTAGAAAATTATAAAATAATAAAAAAAATTACTTTAATAGCATTTTATATACCACTGATATTATAAAATGGCAAAATCTTTAACAGCACACCTTTAATAACGCTTATAATGTGCTATAAAAGAAACATTTGATTTATTATAATAATACTTTTTATAGCGCTTTTGAAAAGCGCTATTGAATGTAACTTTTACTTTTAATAGCGGAGCCATAATCAACGCTTCAAGAAGCGCTGTAAAAGGCAAAAATAAGCGCTATTAAAAGCATTTTCTGGCGTAGTGGCTAAGGCTGGTTTGTCCAAGAAATTATCTTTGTTAAGCGTGATGTAACTTTGCATTTTGTTGGATTTAGCATGTGAGATGATGAAAGCAATAAACAAGTAAAGCAACATCACAATAAGTAAATGAATTATTGAAAGTGCGTACAAAACCATATCACCTTAAAAAAGGTGAGTAAAGAGTGCAGAATTGAAATTGCAATAGTAAAGGTGCGATATTGAAATGCGATATTGAAATGCGTTATTGAAAGGTGCAATATTGAAATGCGTTATTGAAAGGTGCGATATTGAAATTGCGGTATTGAAATTGTATTATTGTATTTGAGATCCGAACGCCAAGCGACTACTTAATAATAAGTGCGCCCGACACAGATTCAATTCTAAAAATCTCGACTTTAGGATAAGTTTCTCATCCAAAAGTGTCTTAGATTTTGATTATTGAAATTGAACTTTGAACATTGAATCTTGAATATTGAACTTGAATATTGAACTTAGGAGTCTTGAATCTCAAAGATTAGGCCTTTTAATGTCAAAAAGGCTTCACCTTTAATGTGCTCCAAAACTTGAAATTGATTCTAGTTTAAGGAAGTGATTACAAACAACCTTAAACATCATAGAATCTTGAAAATGAGACTTGTATTTGAACATTGAAATGTGGAGTCTTGAATCTCAAATATTAGACCTTTTAATATTAAAAAGGCATCACCTTTAATTTGCTCCATAACTTGAAAATGATTCTAGTTTAAGGAAGTGATTACAAACAACTTTAAACATCATGGAATCCATAACTTTGTACTTGAATCATAAAAAGTGTTGATTTTGTAAAAATATGTGATTGTTGTAAGTAACACTTTTGAGAGCAAAAGTGTTAACTTTACTAATCATTTTGGAAGAAAAATCGAATCTTGCATGGCATAATTGAAATGGTGTTTTGGATAATCATTTGGAGAGGGTTTCACGTATGAAACCTCCCCAAAGATGACACCTTTGTATGGTTTTCCTAGTTACCCAAAGGTATGAACCCTAGATGGTAACATCATTGGATTTTGTATTAGAAATGTAGAAGGATAAAATACATTGTAGATTTAAGTAGGTGTAGACACCTAATTTGTGTCTCCCCTTTGGGATGATGACGATACCATTATCTTTGTTAGGCGATTGGAGTAACTCCAGGCGGAAATCCCAATTTCTAAGAATACCTCCGAAATCCAAAGTCCAAAATCCAATCCCCGAGGCCGTTCCCCTCCCGGAACTCGGTACAAAATACAATTTCCAAAATCCAATTTCAAAATCCAAGTTCAATCTCAACCAGTGGACCATCCCATTGGTCTTACTAGGCCTTTTCCAATCAAAATCATATAAGGCAAGTCAAATTCGGGCGCCGACCCACAAAGCCGAGCATGCCGGGCCCCGCCCCGTAAATCCGGAATTCAAAAAACCCGAAAAAGGTTTGTTTTTAGACGCAAATTCAAGCCTTAACCTCCAAGAAAACACTACGTGCCAAAAATCATACTATTCGTACGAAGGTACACCCATACAAGACAAATCAAGGACGGCATCTTTCCGTCCTTTTTGGCGGCATTCAGCCCACGTCAGCAGCGCCCAGCGCTGGCCTGGCGCCAGGCGCTGGCGTGTGCTGGCGTTTCGCACCATTTCCCTCCTATAAATACCCCTCATTTCCATCGAAAAAAGGGGAGGACAACACATACAACGTCATAATTTCGACATTACTCCTCACAATACAAACTTCAAAACTCTTCAAAACACATACAAAAAGTCCTAAATTCAAGAGCAATTGGGAGCTCGAGCCTAAGCTTAACTAGGTAAATCCGAATCCCATTTCAATCAATCATTCTATTTTGATTTCAAATGATTAGCAAGTTGGTGTTTTTTTCCATAAAAAAAAACACCACTTGCAACAATCATACATGCTTTTTCAAAAATACAAACTTTTTCAAAATACAAAATACAAATTTTCAAGATTCAAGGATGTTCAAAGTTGTTTGCATTCATCTCTTTGAACTAGAATCACCTTCAAGTGTGGAGTAATCAAAGATGACACCTTTTAGCATTTAAAGGTTTAGTCTTTTGAGATTCAAGACTCCATTTTTTAATATACAAGTTCAAGTCTTCAAATTTCAACATACAAGTTCAAGTTTTCGAATTTCAATCATTTCAAGTTCAAGATTCAATCTTTTCAAATTCAAACCTTTAAATATTCAGGCTTTCAATTTCAAGTTCAATATGCAAAATCTAGGACATTTGGGTTGAGCAACCTCTCCCAAGTTGAGATTTTTAGCTTTGAATTCGTGTCGGGCGCACTTATTTTTAAGGAGCCGCTTGGCGTTCGAATCTCATGTGCCCAAGTACAAATTTCAATATCGCAATTTCAATATCGCACTTTCAATATCACACTTTCAATATCGCACTTTCAATACCGCAATTTCAATATCGCAATTTCAATACCGCAATTTCAATATCGCAATTTCAATTCCGCACCTTTACTTTCCTAGTCCATTTCTAGGCAATGTGGACGTACTCCCTAGTCCTTTTCTAGGGGGTCTTGTATTTACTAATTCCGCACTTTATTTAGTATTGTGATGTTGCTTTATGTGCTTTATCGCTTTCATCACCAACATGCTAAATACAACAAAATACAAAGGTTACATCACGCTTAACGAAGATATTTTTGGACAAACCGGCCTTAGGTTCCTTAAATCAATCTTTAAAGAAAAGTGACCACCGTACAATTAGAAATTCTATTTTGTTCTAATTTTCAAACCCACATAGTCTAATCTTAGGGTTTATTTTCGAAACAATGTTGTGCCAACGTACTTGAATATTTCTAAAGCTCGCCGAATAAGCATTTTCGTTCCCGAGCCCGGATCTCACCCATCCGTTTCAAGGATTCAAGGCCTTATCCAAAAATAGAGTCATTGTGCGGTCTTCCCAAACGAGACCTAAAATAAGTTTGGTGGCGACTCCTTCGAGGTGCAAAAACAATTCAACGGTTCTCTAAACGAACCGCCGCGTGCCAAACCCCCCATTGTAGGAAACGGGAAAAAGATCAAAAAAACCCCCTACAACTGGGGATATTTCTAATTTCAATTTTGAAAATGAGAGCAGATTTCGAGCATCCAGGACAGTGGCTCACAATAGCTTGTCGCCCACTTTTGCTCAACTTTTCGTGTTGGGAGTTAGTGTGTTTTTGCATCTAGAAGGACGCTCCCAAGCCTCGTGAACGAGTGCCGAAAAACGGGCTTTACAAATACAAATTCAAGTACGATTTCAATTTCAATTTCTAGGCATTTCATGCATTTTTCGAAAACCATATTGTGCAAAATGAATTTCTACCTTTGCCCAAACAGATGTGTTCTACATTCGGGCTAGCCCCGGGGGCAACGAAATGGTGACTCTCCATACGGCTCCCGACCAAAGTGTGTGACCATTTTCGTGCCTACCGAAACTTGGCATTTGCTTGACATTCCCGATGTCAAGTATGGAGGCCGTCTGCCGACACACACTTCCTTTGGGCGGAACGTGAAAGCTTGTCGCCGGATCCGTCTCTTAGCCAAGTACGTTTTTGACACCCAAAGCCGACCAGTTGCATCATACAAAAACTTAGACCGACCTTAGGTTGAGAACTTTGCATGTCGCATTCATATTCATGATTAGTGTGACAACGTGCTTCTTGTGCATTGTGTGGGCGTCTTTGCACGCGTGAATGGCTATCCTCGAGTTCTAGCTTGCCAAAACCAAATTAGCCTCCAACTAGGAAATCAAACCCCTAGGATCATCATTCAAACCTCATGCATCTAAATCGCCGATTTTAGGGTCTTTAGGAGTGTCACTCCATTTGATTCAAAACCCTTAAACACGCCTCACACACAAATGCCAAACTCAAAATTCAATCCAACAACGTCATAATGCCGGATTTTCCATTTCGAATTCCAATTTTCAAGTTCAAAATTTAATCCAACGGCGTCATAATGCTGGATTTTCGAGTAAAAAAAAACCAAGTTCCGAGTTCAAAATGCAATCCAACGGCGTCATAATGCCGGATTTTCTATTTTCAAAACCTCAAATCTCCAAGTCAAGTCCAAATCCAACGGCGTCATAATGCCGGATTTTCTAGTCCAAATTCCAAGTTTCAAAGTGCAATCCAAATTTTCTAGTCCAAAATCTCAATTTTCAAGTCCAAATCCAACGGCGTCATAATGCCGGATTTCCTAGTCTTCAAACTTCAAGTTCAAATTCAAACTTTCTAGTCCAAAACTTCAATTTTCAAACACAACCCAACGGCGCCATAATGCCGGATTTTCTAGTCCAAATTTCGAGTTTCAAGTTCCAAGTCAAGACCTAATCCAACGGCGCCTTAATGCCGGATTTTCTAGTCCAAATTTCAAACTTCAAACTTCAAAGTCAAAAACCACAAATCCAACGGCGTCATGCCGGATTTTCTATTTCAAACATTCAAGTCTTCAAGCATCGAAGTCAAGTTGCCAATTCCAAGTCTCAAAACCTCAAAGTTCAAATGCGAAAGTTCATGACTGGCGTAATGCCAACTTTTCAACTCCAACTTTCAAACCTCAAATTCCATGTCAATCTTTCAAATTTCAAGTCCCATGCTCAAAACTTCGAATTCCAAATACATGCCGTCGTAATGTCGACCTCAAGCTCGAAGTTTAAAAATTCCAAACCTTCAAAATTCAAATCCTACACTCCAAGTCCACGGCGGCATAATGCCGGACTGTCAAGTTCCCAAATTCAATGTCTCAAATCCACGGCGACATAATGCCGGATTTTCTAAATACGAAGCTTCATGTTCTACATACAAAATGCATCCCTTTCCATTTCAAAATTCCAACTTCGAGTCAAACTCAAAATTCAATCGGGTTGAAAATCCCCTGAAATAATACAAGTTCAAATCCACGGGTTGAAAATCCCCTGAAATAATACAAGTTCCAATTCGACGGGTTGAAACTCCCCAGAAATAATACTAGTTCAAGATTCCATCTACGGGTTGAAAATCCCCTGAGATAATACAAATTCCAATGGGTTGAAATTCCCTTCAAATACTCCAAGTCCAACGGGTTGAAACTCCCCTAAAATATTGACGGGTTGAAATTCCCTTTAAATAATACAAAATCAATCCCCTTTCAATTGGGTTGAAATTCCCTTCAAATATTCCAAGTTTAATGGGTTGAAACTCCCCTAAAATATTGACGGGTTGAAATTCCCTTTAAATAATACAAAATCAACTCTCTTTCAATTGGGTTGAAATCCCCTTCAAATAAGTCCAATTTCCAATAGGTCGAAATATTCCTTTTCGATTTCCCAAATTCTAGTACAAAGAGTCAACTTTCACAAAAGAATGAAGGCTCCTCTCAAACATTTCCAACGGGTTGCAAATCCCGAATACAAGTACAAAATCCAAAATCCCGAATCTTCGGAGTGGCACTTAGAGTCAAAGTCTAGGTCTCATTCATTGCATGCATATCATATCATGTGTCGGGAAGTCCAAGTTCTAAAATCGTCTGGTATGTTCTAACGAGGAGTCCAAGGATCCTGTGGGTTTGCCGAAGAGGAGAGAGGTTGAAAAGAAATCCATCAGCCCTAGCCTCCCTCATAGCCGGCATCGAACGAGCAGCCAGTTCATCTCCTACAAATCAAGCTTCAAGTCCCTTTCAAGAATCAATTCAAATGGCAAAATGTTCAAGATTATTGTGGGAGAAGGATTTATGATGAGCGAGTCCGAGTCAGAGGATGAGTCTGGATCCGAGTCTAGTTACGAGTCTAAGAGTCTAGGGCTAGATTCTTGCATCAATCAAGAGCCTCTAAAGGCCGAGCTTCAAGTCAAAACAGTCGATGTAATGATTGCCAATTTCAATAACACTTCAATTTCCTCTTACTCTTCGAGTCCAAATTCAAAACACAATCCTAATCCAAACAACTTTGCTTCACAAGAAACTGACTTTGAATTTCTAAAAGCTATCGAAAATCATGAAAACAGGACGCCCATAATTGAGGAAACAGAAAAAATCAACCTTTCTAACAGTAGTGATTCAAAACTAGTTCAGATTGGTTTAACTCTTTCCCCATCAGAGCGGGACGACCTTATCAAGCTACTTTCAGAGTATGTAGACGTCTTCGCATGGTCCTATCATGATATGGCAGGGGTTGATCCAAGCATCGGTCAGCATACAATTCCCCTTATTCCAGGGTCAAAGCCCATCAAGCAGAAGCTCCGTCGCATGAAACCGGATGTTTCCCTCAAAATTCAAGAAGAGGTCTCCAAGCAGTTAGAGGCCGGGTTTATTCGAGAAGAAAAATATCCAGAATGGATCGCAAATGTCGTCCCAGTTCCAAAGAAAGACGGCAAAGTACGAATGTGTGTGGACTACAGGGATCTTAACAGGGCCAACCCTAAACACGGTTTTCCATTGCCTCACATCGACGTCCTGGTCGACAACACCGCAAATCATGCCTTACTCTCTTTTATGGACGGGTACGCAGGCTACAATCAGATCCCTATGGCAGAGGAAGACATGGAGAAAACAACCTTCATCACTCAGTGGGGGTACATAGTGCTATACAGTTATGCCGTTCGGACTAAAGAACGCAGGAGCAACTTATCAAAGAACATCAACAACTATCATGAGCGATATGATTCACAGGGAAATCGAGGTATATGTCGACGACATGATTGTCAAATTCAAAGAACGGCACGAGCATACCTCAGTACTTCGAAAGTTTTTCAACAGGCTCAGACAATACAATATGAGGCTCAATCCTCAAAAGTGCGCATTCGGGGTAACGTCAGGCAAGTTGCTCGGATATGTCATCAGCTCTCGAGGCATAGAGGCTGACCCTTCAAAAATCAAGGCAATTCTCGAGATGCAACCACCAACGAATGAAAAGGAAATTCGGGGTTTTCTCGGCAGACTACAATATATCAGCAGGTTCATTTCAAGACTCACAATGATCTGTGAACCAGTATTTCAAAAGCTCCGAAAAAGCGAGCCCAAAGTGTGGGATGACGATTGTCAGCATGCATTCGAAACAATCAAAAGCTACCTTTCCAACCCACCAGTACTAAAACCAGCAATGCCAGGGATTCCCCTCAGGCTTTACCTCACAACAACTGATTCAGCAGTGGGAGCTATGCTTGCTCAAGAAATTGAAGGCAAGGAGAACGCCGTATACTACATAAGCAAAAAGCTGATCGAGTAAGAGACCAAATACACTCAGCTCGAGAAACTCAGCATCGCCTTGGTTTGGGCCACAAAGAAACTACGGCACTACATGCTCTCCCATACAATACATGTGATCAGCAAAGCCGATCCTCTCAAATATCTATTCGAGAAACCAGCACTCAACGAACGTTTGTCCAGGTGGTTGGTCATGCTAGCAGAATTCGACCTCAAATACATTCCACAGAAATCTATCAAGGGTTCAACAATCTCAAATTTCCTAGCCGACTGTCCAGTCGAGGCAGAAGAGGAAGATTATGACTTACCCGACGAGCAAATCTTAATGACCAGTGAGGACAGTTGGTCAATGCATTTTGATGGTGCCTCCAATCAGAACGGATGTGGTGTTGGAGTAATTCTAGTAGCCCCAGACGGCACACACATTCCTATATCAGCAAAACTACAATTCAACGTCACAAACAATGCGGCAGAATATGAAGCATGCATTATGGGCCTGGAAGCCGCCTTAGCCCTAGGTGTCCAGAGACTTCGAGTGTACGGGGATTCCTCCCTAATCACCAATCAAATTTCCGGCAAATGGAAAGTAAGGAGCGAGAGCCTGACTCCATACCAGTCTTACCTTGAGCAGTTGTCTGAGCAAATAGAAGAGCTCCACTATACATACCTCCCGAGAGAGGAGAATCAATTCGCCGATGCACTGGCAAACCTGGCCTCAATGATCAACATTCCAAGCGGCATGGCTGAAATGCCACTTACAATTAAAACCCGTCAAGAAGCAGCATATGTCCATGCTATTGACCACGTCGAGCAAGACGAAGACGAACCTTGGTTTACAGACATCCAAAGGTATCTACAAAGTTCAGAATATCCCCCACAATTTTCAAGCAAGAATCGAAGGGCTCTACGACTACAATCAGCCAATTTCGTCATAGAAGGCGGAATTCTATACAAAAGGTCCCTTAACGGTCCTAACCTCCGATGTGTTGACAAGCACGAAGCTAAAAGAGTTATGGACAACATACATGCAGGAGTCTGTGGCACCCACATGAATGAGAAAATGCTAGCTCTAAAGATCGTCAGGGCACGATACTATTGGACTACCCTCGAACGGGACTGCTACTTCTTCGTCAAGAAGTGTCCCACATGCCAAAAGTGTGCAAATCTGAAACACATTCCTCCATCACTACTATACTCTCAATCATCACCGTGGCCATTCTCAGCCTGGGGTATCGACGTCATCGACAAAGTCACTCCTGAAGGAAATAATGCCCTTGGTCCAAGTATGCATTCAATGTAAAGTCTAATAAATGCGGTTCAGTATTAATTAACAAGTTAATAATTCAGTGAGATCAAGTGAGCTGAATGCCTAGCTAGAGGCCGCTTCAGTTCAAGTGGAATTAATGATATTCATCCACAGCTTACTCTTGACTGAACCCGTAGGGTCACACAAATAGTACGTAAACGGATCAAGTATTTAATGGCATTAAATACTCCATCTATGGATATTCGGAATCGAAGGATCTTGGTTTCAGTGCGAGCTGAGATCGTCACAAGCAAGTGAATACTCCGGAAACGATGATATTGCCGGAAACGGAAATATGGATCGTATCGAAAATATAAATATTATCCAAGTCGTAGATGTTGCCGGAAACGGAAACATGGTACGTATCGGAAAATATTATCGGAAATGGAAATATTGCCGGAATCGGAAATATTGCCGGAAAGGGAAATATTGTCAGAATCGGAAATATTATCGGAATCGGAAAATAATTCCGGAAACGGAAATATTAAATATTTGTTCGAAACGGAATTTAATTCCGGAATCGGAAATATTAAATATTGTTCGTATGGGAAATGAATTCCGGAACCGGGAATTTAATCGGAAGCGTATCGTACGAATTAGCATCGGACGAGGCCTGCCGGACGAAGGCCCAGCACGAAGCCGGGCCATAGCCCAGCAAGCCAAACGCGCGCCACACGCCCAGCCAAGGCAGCGCCCAGGCCCACCGCAAGGCAGGCCCAGCGCGCGCCAAGGCCACGGCTGTGTGGGCCTCGTGGCGTGGGTTGCTGCTCGCACGCACGCGCATGGGCGGCCCTCGTGGCTGCCGTGCGTGTGTGTGTTTGTGTTCATGCACGATTCCTAAAGTTATTATGATTTGGCATATGATTAAATTCCTATTCCTAAAAGGATAAATTAATTAATTAGAGTTCTTATAGGATTCTAAGTTTAATTAATTCGTATCCTACTAGGATTCCAATTCCCTTTCCATACCTCTATAAATAAGAGCCTAGGGTCATAATTTATAGAGACAATTGAAGTATTCAAAGGGTAAGTTTTTGAAAGAAAAATCAGCCATACACTTGCAAACACAATAGCCGAAATTCCTAGTAACCTTGAGGGCGATTCTAGTTGGTCTAACTTGAGGCGGATCCGGACGTACTGTGGACTATCTACGGAGGGACGACATTTGGAGTCCTAAAGACTTGTTCTTGTTCGGTTCGGGCGCAGCTAGGGAGGGCACGCTACAAAGTGTATGCTCCTAAATTATGCTAAATGATTATGTGTAAATAATATGTTTCCTGGCATTAAGGTTTTTCCGCATGATTTATGTTTTGTCATATGTATCATAACCTCACAACTCCAACAGGCACAGGGGGTCATGAGTTCATATTGGTCGCCATCGACTATTTCACCAAATGGGTCGAGGCCAGATCATTCAAAGTATTGGGTTCCAAGCAAGTGGCCCAGTTCATACAAGAAAACATCATATGCAGATACAATGTTCCTCACGAGTTCATCAGCGACCAAGGAACCCATTTTTCAAGGGGAGTGTGAAGATCTATTCACCGAGTACAAGATTCAACATCATCGATCTTCACCTTATCGCCCACAAACCAATGGGGCAGTCGAAGCAGCCAACAAGAATATCAAGACCATCATCATGAAAATGACTACCAATTACAAGGACTGGCCCCAAAAGTTGCATTTCGCATTGTGGGGATATCGAACTTCAATTCGCACTACAACTGGTGCAACTCCGTTCTCATTGGTCTATGGAATGGAAGCAGTACAACCTATTGAACTGGAGATACCTTCTCTAAGGATAGTCCTAGAAAGAAAAATACCAGAAGCTGCATGGGTACAAGCAAGGTATGACGAGCTGGTCATGCTCGATGAGCGACGGCTTCAAGCCGCTTACCATGTACAAGTCTATCAGCGCCGAGTGGCCAGACATTTCAACAAAAGGGTCAGAACCCGAAACATCAAGGAAGGCGAGCTTGTCCTAAAAGCCCTTCGCAAAAGCACCATGGACCCAAGGGGAAAATTCAAACCCAACTGGGCAGGCCCATACATCGTCAAAAAAATCCTCTCCGGGGGAGTAGTTGAACTAACAGACATCGACGGAACAGAATTCAGATCTCTTACCAACCTCGATCAACTCAAGAAGTTCTATGTCTAAGTTCCATGTTCAAGAATCAAAATTCAGGTCTTGTAAGGTAGCCAGAACTACGTCCGGCCTGATTCCCTAATGCGACACGTAGGCAACCTCAATTCGAGGCCCGGCCACTTTAATACAAAAAAATTCAAAATGTCCTCAATTAAGGGCATCCTAAAAATCAAATCAAATTTCAAAATTCAATTGTTGTTGTTCCAAATGTGCCAATTCAAAGCAAAGCATGTTCAAGCGGAATTTAACACAATAACTTATTTGGTCCTAAGGCCTTCAAAGCTAATTCAAATACAAAGTCAGGATCAAGTGAAGCAAAGTTCAAAAGCCTTTTCACTTCCTAAACACATTTCCAAACACATCTTTCTAAACACATCTTCCAAACACATTCTAAACACAATTCCTTCCAATACAATTTCAAACACATTTAACCTACAAAGATCTAGGGTCGGGCGATTATTCTCTCGAGTCTTGGCACCTTGAGTACTATCCCCTGGCTCCTCCCGCAATCAATCATCAATCTTCCCCTTGCCCAAGCAGCGGGAGAAGGAACTTGCAAGCCTTCCAAGACGGGAGGACGACGAACCTCCTTTGGATTCCGAACGGTCAAGCACCGGATGGGCCACACTCCCGTCACCTTCCTCATGGTCAGTTGATGCAGGACGTCTAGCTCTAGAACCTCAGACTCTAGCTGGTCCTGAGAAAGAAATGTCCCTCTGGCCTAGGCCTCTCATCCATACAATATACCCCGCAGATAGAGTAACTGACTCAGGTGGGAACTGGATACTCAAGAATGGTTTGGCGACCCAATACCGCCTCCAAACTTCAAGTCGATTTGCATTCAGCGCAACAGGTTTCAGGTTCTCTTCAGTACAGTCCGGGATCTCCTATTTCAAGCCATATTGTCTCATCACTCGAGCAGGTGAGTAGAAGACCAGCATTGTGAGGCTTGGCACCCTCAAAGCAGCAGAACCAAGGGCATGTCTCATAGCAGCAATCCCCCACCAAGGAACTACCCACCTCATACAAGATTCAATCCCAGAGAGTGCGCATCTCCACTCATCCAATGAAAGCCGGCCATACACCGTGGGTCGCACAGTGAAACCCTTTCTATTATAGCTCGGCATCTTCTCCGGTGGTGCCACCAACATGAGCCTCTCCATAAGCCAAACCTTGGGGAGTATACAAGAAGCACATTTCAAAATTCAACATTCAAAATTCAAATACAAGTACAAGTTCAACAATACAAAGAAGGCACCAGATCCTTACTTGGAGTAATACCGGACTTCCCGACGGCAATGAAGAGGGGTCCGACTTCAGCATGTCAAGGCCCATTAATGTTTCGCCAATCACGAGCGTCATTGGGTCCCGACCATCAGCAAACTGCTCTACAATCTCAATTAAGGAGGCATCACCATTGCCAAACCCCTGCTTCGAAAAGAGAAAGCGAGCAAATATACAAAAACTCAAGGCTCTCAAGCGGAAAACTTTGGGAACATCAAGCCCAGCAAAGTAGGTGACAAAGAGGGACAAATCCACCCCTCTGCCATATACAACATCACTCAAAAGTGGGGGCTTCAGGCCCAAATACCTTTCAAAGTTCAAGAAAAAGTGTTCTTCAACACTAGGCATGCATGGCTCCAGGATCAAGGGCCACCCCAATATGGCACTAAATTCCTCAGGGAGGGAACATACCTCATTATTTCCAGGCTTTTTGGATACCTTTCCATGCTTTAACAATCCCAAACCCTTTCAGTCTGTTATACTCGACTGGGGGCCCCGCGAAGCGGAAGACATGATGATTCGGGTCCCAAGCCTCCAGAGCAGCAAGAATGAAGTGCAAGTCCAATTTTACAAACCGGAAAGAGACGGGCACCCCAAGATGCATGCCATCAAGCTCCCTTTTCTCCAACTTTCCTAGCGAACCAAGCCACGAGTTCAAGGCACTTTCAAAAGACACATCCATATCTTCTTTTCTTTTCGAGAGGAAGCAGTATGCAATGATAGCAGGGAAGGATTGATACAAGAAGTGATCCGAAAAGCTCCCTATTTATACAAAAGTCGGCTTGCACGACAGCTCACAGGCGCCAGGCGCCAAGCCTGCGCCAGGCGCAGGGACCTGCATCTAAGGACAAGGCCACCGTCCTCTCTTATGACTCGGAGTACACACTCTTTAGTGTTTCGGACAGCAGAGTACAACCTCCATTATTCAAGATTTCAAAGCCGCAAGCCGCGTAATTTCAAGCAGTCCGGATCAACGCTTCGGGCAGATTTCGGGTCGATTTTTCAAAATTCAAGCATTCTAGTCCTAGATCGGCGTCCTAAGTCGAGTCTGCATATGCATAAGCAAGAGTTGAATATACTTTGACTTGCGCTTTTCCTAACCAAAAAACCTCAGTCAAAGTGGGGGCTTATAGTGGGCACATACACCCGAAAAAATGGGCAAATTTTTTTCAAATTTTTTCGCAAAATTGTCATGCATGCATATAGCTACAAAATTTCAAGGCACACACAACGCATACAATTTCAAGCATTCAAACATACAAAAGCCAACCTTCAAATTTTACAAACCAATTCAAGTTTAAAACCATACAAACCATACAAACCACACAAAAATTCAAGTTTCAAGCCATACAAATACAATACAATCTAGCCTATACAAAATCAACCCAGGCAAGCTGGAACTCACTACCATGCAGGGTTAGTTTGAGTCATCATCAGCGGTGATGTCAACCATAGGCCCCTTGTCCCTGTTACGCCTCCTAAAGCGCTCCAGCTCCTGATCCAGCTCTGTCCCAGGGGTACTAGGATCCTGCTCCGAGATACGAAGTGTGCCAGTGGTAGGATGAACTCCCTGCTGAGGAGAGGAATACTGATATGGCGGCGGCATCGGCATATACGGATACGACCCATACATATGATGCTGGCGCATCCTATCCATCTCCGCGTAGCAAGCCCATGAACCTGCACCCCAAGGCTGAGGACCACTTCCTCCGAAGTAATAGCCGGAAGGAGGAACAAAAGGCCGTGAACCGCTAGCACCTCCAAATGAATGCCTGGTGGGATCAACATGTAAAAAAGGGGAAGCTCCCCACTCAACATCAGAGTGCCTCTGATGAGCACCAGCACCGGACCCCTGTCCCAGCTCAACAGAGTCCCTACGGTCTCGACGGCGCTCCTATACAAGATACAATTTCAAGAATCAATTTCCCAAGTTGGAATTTCCAGTATACAAGTTTCAAAATCAAGTGAGGTACCTCTCTGTTCCGGCCAGAAAGCTTCCGGGTCAGCTTGGCGCACTGCCTCTTCCAAGAATCAAGCAAGAGCATCCAGCGACGCACTCTCGCCCGAGGCGCCTGCATACAAAATTCAAGATCAATTTCCAAATACAAGTTACAAACAGTTTTAAAAATGCAACAGTATATACAGGGGCGTAATGCTCAGGTACAACATCATATGATTTCCGGTGCGGAGGAGAAGCCCAAGGAATGGTCTCCACCACTTCTTCCCCGTCCGAGGTCTCATAGCGGAGGATCCTATCAGCATGAGGAATGTCCTAAGGGTTGAAGGAAATATGTCCTTCACCCAAGGTGCATTAAGTCTAATACCAAGGTTCAGATTAATTGCGAACAATTAATTCAGTGAGATCAAGTGATCGGAACAGCTAGCTGGAGCAATGCTTTCGATCAGTGAGTTCGAATGGATATTGAACTCACAACTTACTCTTGACTGAACCTACAAGGTCACACCAATGACACGTAACAGATCACCGGATTAAATGAATCGAAAATTCATTTAATATCCTTTTGGGATTTAAGTTGGAAACGTATTATACATAAGACCTTGCATCGGAATCGTATATCGTATCGCGAATATTCTTAAGCTAGACGAGACGAAAAAATCGTATCGTACGACGGTGATTCGTCGTATACGAAATGATAAATAATATATCGGAAATATATTTAATCGCGAATACGAGGAGTGGCCCACGAGCCGAGTGCACGAAGCACTCAAGGCCCATGGGCGCGCACACGACTAGGCGAGCAAGCAAAGCAAACGCAGCAGCAGCGAGGCCCTTGTGGCGCGGAGCTGTGCGCATGCGTGCGGGCCGAGACCACGACACAGCAGCAGCGCGGCCCACGACCCACTGGCTGTGCGTGTCCGTGTGTTTGGCGTGCGGGCTTGCTAGCCGGCCTTGCCTCATGGCTTGGTCGGTTAGTAAGGTTATGTAAATAACCTTATAACCTATTTTCCAACTTAGCACAATCATAACACACAATACACACAACCCTAGGAGAAAACAGAGAACCCTAATTCTCTCTGTGCCTCCATAGTGTGTTCATCCCAAAAGGCAAAGTATCTTGATCGATTGTCTAAGCTACGATAATCAAGACGGATCTGAACGTGTCGGTGAACCAAGTAGAGGAACGAAAAGTGGAGTTCTTTGTTCGTGTTCGTTGACAGGTTATTGTGGAAAACACGCTTCGAATGTAAGTTTGCTTAATCTGTGCTTTATACATGTTTCCTGGCATTGAGGATTGTTCCGCACATGTTATTATGTTTAACTGTATTCCCCTACAGTGGTATCAGAGCCTTATGTATTCAAAGAATGAATTAGCATGATTATTATTGTTTTTGCATCTGTCGAAAAATTTGGAATTTTTGTTGATTTTTCGGAATTTTTACGAATTATTGGATGAATTGCGTAATAATCAGGTCCGAAATAAAAAATGTTCATTTTTTCGAGTTTTAAAACCCTAATCTGATTGAAAAGGATTTTCCAAGATCAACTCATGAGAACGGAATTGCAAAAACAGGCCTCGAAGTGTCGTTGTTTGGGCGTTTTTGTTAATTTTTCATTAAAAATTAATAGTGTCAGACAGTAATTCAATTAAAAGGTCAACCTAAACTGCTCTGAATTGCTTGAAATTTTGACACAATCTTTCTGGGTATATTTTTGATCTAGGGTGAAAATTTCAGATTTTTCCGATAAGTATAAACCCTAATTTTTCCTTTCCCCAATTCGTAAAATTTGAAACCCTAATTGAATTTTAATTAATTTTGGTTTAATAATTCGGTTAATTGGGAAAGGGGATATAATTTCATGGGTCAGTGCCTATTTTTAAAATTATTGGATTAAAATTTTGAATGGTTTCGTTAATTTTAATCGCACTTAAACCAAATTATTAAAAATCTGAAATTTAATTGTTTATGAACGATTTAAAGTTTCGGATTTTATTAATTAAAAGTTCAAACTTTAATGTTGATTCGTTCGTTCTTAAAAGTTTGAATATTGTTAGCCCTTGATTTAATAATTTTACGAAATTGGATTGTCGTTGGAATTTATTAAATCGTTAAAAATCGTTGTTTTTCGAAAATAAAATCGTAACTTTTTGAAAAATAATATTAATGCAAGTTCGTGAAATTAAATTTATTTTAATTGAGTTGGTCCGTATCACGAACCAAAGGCACGAACACGATGTGTGGTGGACGTATGGCTCGACGAGCCATACGGGCTGCTGTGCGATGGCCGAGCCGCAGCGACACGGGCAGCAGCAAGCGTGCTGCGTGCCTCGTGCACGCTGGGCGAAGAAAGGGGCAGGCGAATGCTTGCAAGGGGCTGCGACGAAGCAAGACACAAGGCCCTGCGACGTCCAGCGCAGCGATGCACAACGATGCAGCGCAGAGGCAGCGATGGCTGCGGGCACGCGCGCGCGCGCAGGCTGCGGGGTGTGCGAGCTTGCTCGTGCGCCTCGTAGGCCACACGCAAGGGCTATGGGGCTGGGCGCAAGCCTAGCCCAACTACGTAATTGAACTTTTTCATTGAAAATTGTTTATTTCGTTGTGCTTCGCATGTTTGCATTAATTTGGGCTAACGAGATATTTAATTTAATATTTTATTTGCTTGGGCCGGGACGCGAGTTTTAATTTAATATTTCATAATTAATTATCCGGAATAATTATTGGTTTGAGTGGGAGCCACTAAATGAAATTAAAATGAAATAATTATTTTTAATTATTTTCGTAGGTGGCATTATTTAGATTAAATTCGATTTTAATTAGAATAAAGTCTAAGGATTAATAATTTGGAAATTGATTAATCTTTTAGGACGCGTTTATGTGAACGTGAATTTTAATTAATTCACGTAAATACTTGCATATTTACATGGGCCATTCGTTTTAGCATACGAATGGGTGAATGCATAGAATGTATATTTTATGTAATGCAGGTACTCCAAAGTGACTAGTATGGCCAATTTAGGATAGTTAAATACGGTCTGCGTACCGTTCTATATTTGAATGTAAAGTTTTAAATATGGTCTGCGTACCATGACAATTTTGATGTAATTTTATTATTTTCAAGTATTTCTAAGTTTAGAACTTTAAGTTAGCATTTGAACGAAGATTCAAGACGATGCCAAGATAACAAGGAGGTGATGAAGATTGGATGCTTCAAGACAAGATGTTTTGGGCCATACTAGATCACCATTTATTTATGCAATTTAATATATATATATATATATATATATATATATATATATACATATATATATATATATATATATATATTATGCGTGAATGTGTGAATGTATGTATGCTTTGCATGAATAGGTTGTTTCATATGACTCGATTAGATTAAGTTCACTAAATAATCGAACCAACATAGAAATAACTAGGTCCAAGTAATATTGAGTTTAAAAATTGCCTTCCAAATCAAGCACTTACAAAAATCTAAGGATCTAAGGTAGTAGGTTTACGCTAAAGCGAGGTGCTATTTTAGTTGACTTAGGTGGTAAGGCGTCCTAAAGGAGCACGTTGATTGTGGTTTCAACTCAAACAACAATGGCATTATGTTGTGGCAATGGGATAAATTATGGCATTAATTTATTAACCAAGAGTAATTTGGAGATTACTAGCAATAGGTTTTGCTTACCTAAAATCTTAACCTACTTAAGACATGCTAAAGCTGCTTAAGGATTTAGGACTTTTGGGGTCTTGGAATCGTTTCATTCATTTTGGACCATATTTTATTTTTTGCATGAATGAAATGTTTAATATCTTTGATGATTGCGTGAATGCTTTTATTTCAAGTTATTAAAGTATGATAAGTGTTTTTCTTTGCTAGTTCATTTTGTAGAATAGTCAATCTCCAACCTTATTGCGTTCGGACAATAGAACTGCGATATTTCCTCGATCGATTGGTAACTATTTTTTGAGAGCAATTCTCAAAGAAAAGGAGAGTGAGAGCGTATCTTGAATGCTATTTTCTTATAGTGATCTTCATGGTTGTTTTCAAACTAAAATTTGAATGGTAGACCAATTGGACCTCATATATTCAGAATACTGAGTAGTTTTGAAATAATGAAGTATTGAGTTAAAGACTCATGTATAACCAATGGTTAACAACCAATTTTCTTTTGATTCGATAATGAATTAGACTCATTGGATGTTGTCATTCAAAGTGAAGAAAAGAAAGGGACTTTGTAAGCGTAACAAAGTAAGAAGATCAAGCAAAGAGTAAAATCTTTAATTAGGACTATAAGAAAACGTGCTAGAAAGGATAGGAAAGGGGAACAAAAGAAATGAATTCAAGATTCAATTTCTACCTTGAAGTTTATGTTAAAGAGAAACGACTTAGCAAATAAACTCCTATGGTATTAGATTACCGCTTGAGGTTCTAACTCTTGTTAAGAACTCAAATTCCGGGAGCTAAGTCTGGTTACTTGACCTACAAGTGGGAAATGAAGCAAAGTTTTGCTACATTAATTGTAGGGTCATCATGTTTGTTTTAAAGTCCTTCTAAAGGCTGGAACTTAATGGTATTATGTTCCATTAATCATCATAATCAATTTCTGTTTGGACAACGGAAAGACTCACATCCAAAGTAAACAAAAACATTCGTTGAGTGTTTATTTGAATGAAATGGTCACTTAAGGGTTGAGTCATATGATTGATTAATAAACAAACGAATCTCTTCACACTCAAACTTCAGAAGGTTCAAATCAAACATTTTGATTTGTGTTCCACATATCTTTGGAAATGTCATACGACCATATCAACAAGACAACATTCTAAGATTCCATGGCATGGATTTCTGAAAGTTGGTTAATTTAAGACACGTGGGGCTTGCTTGTTGAACATGACATAGAAATGGACTATTGTTAGAAGTTTCTAGACAATGAAGTTCATGAGCCAAAGATGGATTTTATGACCTACCTATTTCACAAGAATTTGATAAAATATGGCTATATTTACTCAAAGTGAAATATGTGAAATACTTCAATGTAATTCACAAAAGGGTATAAAATCAACTTGGCGAGAATTTTGGAACATCTAGGCTGGGTCAAGGTGATGTTTGCATAAGCCAAGAAAGATTATCTAGATTGTTTATATGGCAATATGACAATTGAAGCTCCATAAGAATATGGTATGTCCAAATGGAGAAATCAGAATCTATTTCGATTAACGATAATCACGACTATTTTCCTATATAGTTTCTAAATGATACTCTCAAGTGACTTTCACACTAAACAAAGTTTTCAAAGCTAAAGATAAGATGTCATAAGGATTGAACTTCAGTTCAGTACATCTTTTCAGTACATATATATCTAGGGTTGTCAAACCCAATGGGAGTTAGTGTTTACATCAAACAAACTCAATAATAGATATATGTTTCTATATGAGCGACTCATAGAAACAAAAGGTATTGATTCTACCACAAATATGAGAACATATGGTTGTTGCTTAAGATAATGTCTTTTAGGAAACCATCATATTTCCAAAAAGGCAAGTGGGAGAAAAATGACCTCGAATGGACTTCGAGTCAAGCAACAAACAAATGTAGGATACTTAGGAGTCTTTGGAAAAGCTCCGTACTTAGAAGCCTTTGGAAGTGCTTCAGGAAGACTTTAGAAGTGCTTCAAGAGAATCCTAATACTCAAAGGACTTGAGTAATGTCTTTATAGACACTAATGTTTTATGTTCAATACCTAGGTAAATCGTATAAGGAATAGAATTCAACCAAGATAGATACATAGATATCTTGAGGAATGAAAACTATGAAGACTTTGGAAAGTGCTTCAAAAACATACGACTTACAGGTCAGCTACGACGAATTAAAAATTCCCAAGTATGGTTTGAGGCCATCAGAAACATAAGTATGGTTCGAGGCCATACAAAATGGTTTGAGGCCATTTCATCCAAAGTACCTTCATCTTAAAGAATCAAATCTATGATTTGGTTGATTTGCATAAAGGGTTCACTCCCATTAGTTGCAAACATGTTTTCTAAACGTAGAACGTTGATTTGCATAAAGGGTTCACTCCCATTGGTTGCAAACATGTTTTCTAAACATACAACGTTGATTTGCATAAAGGTTTTACTCCCATTGGTTGCAAACATGTTTTCAAAACATACAGAGATGATATTGTATACACATACAAAAGAGAAGCTAGATTGGTGGTTAAAGATTGTAAACAACTTCACGGCGTTGATAATGTTGGAATCTTTTTCACCAAGTCGGAATGCTTGAACTATTTTGGAAAAATCTAGCAATCATTGCATATGGAAATATGGTAATTGGAAAACGAAACACCTTACTCAATTGGACTTGTAGAAAGGAATTGTGTACATCGCACAATGTAAAAGTTTTGGATGCTAGATAAAAGAGCAAGCTTAAGAAATCTATTCGTAGATTAAAGCATGCAAGTGGTAATTGGACCATATTTGTCTAAAAGGCTATTGAGCAATCATAGCTTTATGAAAATATGGATCATCTTATAGATGAGGAGTTTAGTGGGAGCCAAGTCAAGTTTATTGGTTCTATATATGAGATACATATCTCTGTATTGAAAATGACATTCAAATTCTAAATGGTTAGATTTGAAAGTATTTGTCAATATTAGAACCAAGGCGAAACTTAGAACATACTGGGTTAAAGATCTATTGGATAGGATCTAAAGCGTTGTTTGGATTCTGTAAAAGTAATTACTAAATCAAACACAATGTAGAGACTCAAAAGAGACTCTCAACCCATATGAGCAAGTCTAAGTTATGAATGCTTTAACTAAGTATAAAGCTAGGTTGTTATCACTAGAGTTAAGCATGAAGGACCTTGAAGAGGTGCCTTCACCTTATGTCACATGGCAATGCCAAGATTTTAGCAAAGATTCAGTATCTCTTGAAACAGAATAAAGCTAAAAGTTACATGGATAGATTTTAAAATGCGAATGGTTTTTGCATTACAATCAATCATGTATGATGTGATATATAGATCGCCAAGAAAACTCGTGAACATTGGATAGTGACAAGTTTATACCAATCTCTATTGATCTGGATCAAAGATCATTGGAACAGTGTCAAGAACATCCAATACATTTGGAGATGTAGGATGAGCACTTGATAAGAGGAAGTGAAGATAACTAAAGTTTTGATGCTACATGCATTTGCCTAAGCAAAAGTTGAATCTTGTTGTTAGGCAAACCACGAACAAACACGGGCAATTAAGCGTCGTGATTAAAAGGTGGTTACATAGGTTCCAAACCATATGTGAATGCATGGGAAACTGAATCAATGATTAGTTTCCAAGTTCTCAGTTGAAAGATGTATCTCCCACATCTATGTGAATTGGTTGGAGAATTCCAAAAGGAAGCATCATTTGAAATTCTACATAATTGAAATGAATTCATTGTTGCCTAAGAAGCAATAAAAGGGAATTGTTTTTAGTGGGAGTTATTCAATGAACTCAGGTTGATCACAAGTCTGCTACCTGGATGATTTTCTATTTTAGATATGATTATCTTTCTAAACAGCAACGAAAGACTAGATCATTCTAGAAACATATTCAAAGATCTTTTCATCTTACATCGAAAGGCTTTCGATAGAAAAGATGCTAAGGATAGCAAAGTATGATAACTAAACCTCTGCATTGAATGATACACAACATTCATATGCAGATATGGAATCAAGTTTGAGTTCCATCAATGTTTTAAGTATTGGGTGAAAGGCCTATATCTGTAAAACATTAAATGCTTGATTTTGGGTTAGAGGCCCACAAATTGGTAATCATTTGGTTTAAACATTTATCATTTATGAGATTATATTTCATAGTTCATTTAATCTTGGTTTAGTATTAAATGATAAGTCCATGTGATTCAAATCATTCAAATGGGATGTCAAGATGGATTCTTCGACAAAGAAACACCCATAAGTGAACTTGAATATTGAAGTCACAAAGGATCCCTAATCCAGGTCATTGAAAGGTGGACGACCAATGACTAATGAAGATTAGATTGCAAGTTGATTTATAGTTCTGTTTCTTGAACTAGATGGACTGGATGTCAAAAATCATTTGCATAGATACTTATTGGATCTTGTACCGGATTGACCATGAGAACAATTTAAGAGATTAAAGTCATGTCATAGGTAGTTCTCATTAATGGTGATTAGAAACCGTTCCTCAGAACATGAGCGATTATGTCTGCTCTTTTGAGAATTAGTTATCTTTGATAATAGCTAAACGTCGCACCGTAAAAGGAGGCTATAAAAGCAGTTATTGGGCGTACTATGAATCAAAGTGAGTGTTCATAGATTGCAAGAATGGATTGTCCTCCTATCTTTGATAGGATATGGTGTTGTTGTGTAACAAGGCCTCTCGGAGAGTTAGATACTGTAAAATGCATGGCCGTGCTCAGAATGGTTAGGCTTAACCTTCTGCAAAAGTTTGACAGTTGAACTCTGTAATCCGAGAAACACTTCTGGACCTAATAAGGATGGCTTGGATCTTACCTTATGTTCAGTAAGTAACACTAAGTGACAAAGGAATGTGGATTCACACTTGTCTGAATGACAAGTGGGAGATTGAAGGAAATATGTCCTTCACCCAAGGTGCATTAAGTCTAATACCAAGGTTCAGATTAATTGCGAACAATTAATTCAGTGAGATCAAGTGATCGGAACAGCTAGCTGAAGCAATGCTTTCGATCAGTGAGTTCCAATGGATATTGAAGTCACAACTTACTCTTGACTGAACTTACAAGGTCACACCAATGACACGTAACAGATCACCGGATTAAATGAATCGGAAATTTATTTAATAGCCTTTCGGGATTTAAGTTGGAAACGTATTATACGATACGACCTTGCATCGAAATCGTATATCGTATCGCGAATATTCGTAAGCTAGGCGAGACGAATAAATCGTATCGTACGACGGTGATTCGTCGTATACGAAACGATAAATAATATATCGGAAATATATTTAATCGCGAATACGACGAGCGGCCCACGAGCCGAGTGCACGAAGCACTCAAGGCCCATGGGCGCGCACACGACTAGGCGAGCAAGCAAAGCAAACACAGCAGCAGCGAGGCCCTTGTGGCGCGGAGCTGTGCGCATGCGTGCGGGCCGAGACCACGACACAGCAGCAGCGCGGCCCACGGCCCACTGGCTGTGCGTGTCCGTGTGTTTGGCGTGCGGGCTTGCTAGCCGGCCTTGCCTCATGGCTTGGTCGGTTAGTAAGGTTATGTAAATAACCTTATAACCTATTTTCCAACTTAGCACAATCATAACACACAATACACACAACCCTAGGAGAAAACAAAGAACCCTAATTCTCTCTGTGCCTCCATAGTGTGTTCATCCCAAAAGGCAAAGTATCTTGATCGATTGTCTAAGCTACGATAATCAAGACGGATCTGAACGTGTCGGTGAACCAAGTAGAGGAACGACAAGTGGAGTTCTTTGTTCGTGTTCGTTGACAGGTTATTGTGGAAAACACGCTTCGAATGTAAGTTTGCTTAATCTGTGCTTTATACATGTTTCCTGGCTTTGGGGATTGTTCCGCACATGTTATTATGTTTAACTATATTCCCCTACAAGGATCAACCTCCTCCTCCTACATACAATCATACAATCATACAATCATTCAATCAATACAAAAATGCAAGAATATAAGAATACAAGAATACAAGAATACAAGGTTCAAAAGCTCACCGGCAGTACAAAGCGTACGGGTGGAGCCAGCCTCCTCAGGAAGTCGTCATAGCTCCCCTTCTTGTGTACAAACTCCCTCCAAGAGCGGCAAACAGCCTCGCCCCTAGCCTCCGCATAAAGCCGGGCCAACTCTTCATCCAACGCCAGCATGGACTCCGGCGGATCCTTGGGGACAAGTCTATCCCCAGAATTGTGTTGAAGGGACACTCGCTCCCCCAGATACCACATGTGGCGGTACAGCCCAGGAAGCAAAACCCGCCGCCCAGACAGGAATTGGGCACGAGCAGCCGAGACAGGTACAACTGCATTGGCAAAAGGACGCCATACCACCTACAAAGCAGACAACTCAGGAAACAGTACAAATACAAATACAAGAAAGCAAAACAGTACAAAAGATTACCCTATCAGCAGGCAAAACTCTCCAAGCTCTGCGAGAAGCCGCCAAGGACGCACAAAGGCGCACCGCTCCTATCCAAGAGGCAGCATACGGGTAAGCCGCATCTCTAGTACGCTCCGGCGCCAAAGTCAGAAAGTGCTCATAGATCCAAATCTTTCAAGGAACAAACAAAACATCAGTCAATTTCAAGATACAAGCATACAAATACAAAGTACAAAGTACAAGGAGTCTCGAATACCTCCAGCACGCTCCACAGAGCAGCCATGCTCGGGTCACTCCCCAGTGCAGTCCGGGAGGCCCGCCCCATTTCATACAAAAGGTGGCTATATGCCAAACCACCCCAGTTATAACTTGGAATAGCTCTCAAGTCCCTCAGGAGCGGACAAGAAGCTAATATGCACCCGACTGTTCCTACTCGGGGCAATCACTCTGCTAACCAAAACAAGGAGGAAGAGCCTAACCCTCTGCTCCGCGGACACACCCTCACCACAGATAGTATCCACCAGCACCGTCACAGAAGCGTGAGAGTCGTCCTCTGAAAAATCAACAACAGGGCCGAGCAAGTCCCTGGCAGCGGCCCAGCGCCATGTCAGCTCAGAATCGAAGGTCACATTCCTCTCGGAAAAAGGAAGACCTATAATCATAGCAAACTCAACAGGAGTAACAGTGATCTCCCCCCATGCCACGTGGAAAGTGTTGGTGGTATCCCACCACAGCTCTAACAAAGCCCACAAATGGTTCTTAATCCTCGTTCTCCTCAAGGAACCTCCCATGGTGCGCCAGAAATCGGCCAGGCCCATCTGAGACCAAATCCCCATAGCCTCCTCATCAGCACGAAGAGCCTTAAAGGCCCTCTGAACCTCCACCAAGGACCAGTAAGTACGGAACGGCTCTCCGTCGGCCTACAGGTGAACGAGTTAGCTCAAGACCTATACAAATACAAAGTAAAAAATCGAAACACAGTACAAGACTCACCATGCCAGCGCGAGGCGGCTGAGACAAGTGCCAATCCAGCCGAAACATCAGGTCGGAAGGAGTCCAACCAGCACCAGGGAAAGCAGGCGCATCTCGGGGAACCATACCCCCACCTGGCGCATTTATTGCAGCCGCTTCATCATCCGAAGCATCTTCCTCAGCAGCTCGAACCACAGACGACTCATCGAGCTTTCTCCGAGTGTGACGAGGCATACTAAATCAAGTAGAGTACAAAGAGTCAAAATTCTAAACTGGGGGCTATCCTATACTAGCCTAAACAAAGTCAAAAAAAAATTCAAAACAAAATCCCCAGTGGACCTCTAATTCAAGGTACAAGTTCTACACCAACGCCTAGGCTACCCACGCCGAAGCAGATATTCAAATTTCTACACCAGCGCCTAGGCTATCCACGCCGAAGCAGGTATTCAAGTTCTACATCAACGCCTAGGCTATCCGTGCCGAAGCAGATACAAGTTCAAAAATTCAAAAGTACAAGTTCCAACAGTTCAAGTTCAAGTGGCTATCAAACAGTTTTCTACAAGATTCAAGAAGCTTAAGCATACAAGCATCATTTCAAAGTACGAGAAAATCAAAACTACATGCAATCCTAGAGTTATTTCATAAGCAAAAACATGAAAAACTTACATGGACAAGGCAAGAACAAGACCAAGGGGAGAAGCTAATCGACCTTTGAGAGAAAAGAAGCAAAAATTTCAAGTGAATGTGCCTCAAAGTGGCACGGCAAGGGGGGCACTTATATAGTGCAGCCCAGCACCAGGCACCGCCCCAGCGTCGTGCGCTGACCTGCTGCATGCGCAGGTCTGCAGCGCGCGCGATCTCCCGTGCTGATTGCACGCCCTTTGCTGCTACGGTCTTGCGCACCAAGCATCAAACGTCGCATCGAACCATCCATCGAAAATACGGGTATACACCTGTATCTCCAAGTACAAACAGATGAATATTTCAAGAATGCAAAGTCCAAAAAATACAACGACTCAGGCGCACAACTCAACTCCCAACGGACCCAAGCTCCGGGAAAGTCAGTCGAAATCCAAAAATTTTAAGGGCCAGTAAAAAGCTCTTATCCCCAGCAAAGCACATCCCAACGGATTAACCCCGGGTGTCAAAGTTCAAAATTCAAAATTCAAAAATTCAAATTTTCGATGCCAAGCTCCGTCCTGAACTGAAGGCGGAAAAGTACAAGTACAAATCGGAGTCATCACCAACCGCAGTGAGGTAGACTCTATCCTTTTTCTAACCCCTGTTTTTTTGCAGGTACCGGCGTACAAAGAGTGGTCTCGATTGCAGAACATCTTGACCATTCTCCGTCCCTTTCGAAATACTTTGACTTGCGCTTTCCTAACCGAACGCTCAGTCAAAGTGGGGGCTTCTGTAGACACCTAATTTGTGTCTCCCCTTTGGGATGATGACGATACCATTATCCTTGTTAGGCGATTGGAGTAACTCCAGGCGGAAATCCCAATTGCTAAGAATACCTCCGAAATCCAAAGTCCAAAATCCAATCCCCGAGGCCGTTCCCCTCCCGGAACTCGGTACAAAATACAATTTCCAAAATCCAATTTCAAAATCCAAGTTCAATCTCAACTAGTGGACCATCCCATTGGTCTTACTAGGCCTTTTCCAATCAAAATCATATAAGGCAAGTCAAATTCGGGCGCCGCCAACAAAACCGAGCATGCCGGGCCCCTCCCCGTAAAACCGGAATTCAAAAAACCCGAGAAAGGTTTGTTTTTAGACGCAAATTCAAGCCTTAACCTCCAAGCAAACACTATGTGCCAAACATCGTACTATTCGTACGAAGGTACACCCATACAAGACAAATCAAGGATTGCATCTTTCCGTCCTTTTTGGCGGCATTCAGCCCACGTCAGCAGCGCCCAGCGCTGGCCTGGCGCCAGGCGCTAGCGTGTGCTGGCGTTTTGCACCATTTCCCTCCTATAAATACCCCTCATTTCCATCGAAATAAGGGGAGGACAACATATACAACGTCGTAATTTCGACATTACTCCTCACAATACAAACTTCAAAACTCTTCAAAACACATACAAAAAGTCCTAAATTCAAGAGCAATTGGGAGCTCGAGCCTAAGCTTAACTAGGTAAATCCGAATCCCATTTCAATCAATCATGGTATTTTAATTTCAAATGATTAGCAAGTTGGTATTTTTTTCCATAAAAAAAAAACACCACTTGCAACAATCATACATGATTTTTCAAAAATACAAACTTTTTCAAAATACAAAATACAAATTTTCAAGATTCAAGGATGTTCAAAGTTGTTTGCATTCATCTCTTTGAACTAGAATCACCTTCAAGTCTGGAGTAATCAAAGATGACACCTTTTAGCATTTAAAGGTTTAGTCTTTTGAGATTCAAGACTCCATTTTTCCATATACAAGTTCAAGTCTTCAAATTTCAACATACAAGTTCAAGTTTTCGAATTTCAATCATTTCAAGTTCAAGATTCAATCTTTTCAAATTCAAACCTTTAAATATTCAAGCTTTCAATTTCAAGTTCAATATGCAAAATCTAGGACATTTGGGTTGAGCAACCTCTCCCAAGTTGAGATTTTTGGCTTTGAATTTGTGTCGGGCGCACTTATTTTTAAGGAGCCGCTTGGCGTTCGAATCTCATGTGCCCAAGTACAAATTTCAATATCGCACTTTCAATATCGCACTTTCAATATCACACTTTCAATACCGCAATTTCAATATCGCAATTTCAATACCGCAATTTCAATATCACAATTTCAATTCCGCACCTTTACTTGCCTAGTCCATTTCTAGGCAATGTGGACCTACTCCCTAGTCCTTTTCTTGGGGGTCTTGTATTTACTAATTCTGCACTTTATTTAGTATTGTGATGTTGCTTTATGTGCTTTAACTCTTTCATCACCAACATGCTAAATACAACAAAATACAAAGGTTACATCACGCTTAACGAAGATATTTTTGGACAAACCGGCCTTAGGTTCCTTAAATCAATCTTTAAAGCAAAGTGACCACCGTACAATTAGAAATTCTATTTTGTTCTAATTTTCAAACCCACATAGTCTAATCTTAGGGTTTATTTTCGAAACAATGTTGTGCCAACGTACTTGAATATTTCTAAAGCTCGTCGAATAAGCATTTTCGTTCCCGAGCCCGGATCTCACCCATCCGTTTCAAGGATTCAAGGCCTTATCCAAAAATAGAGTCATTGTGCGGTCTTCCCAAACGAGACCTAAAATAAGTTTGGTGGCGACTCCTTCGAGGTGCAAAAACAATTCAACGGTTCTCAAAACGAACCGCCGCGTGCCAAACCCCCCATTGTAGGAAACGGGAAAAAGATCAAAAAACCCCCTACAGTAGGGATTCGGAATTACCTAGTTAGGGTTAGGTTGGATTTTCGATTAGTGCTCCCAATTGCTTAAATATTTGAAATTGTATAAGAATTTTGTAGATTGAATATTGATTTTTTTTTTTATACTTTTTTTTTGAGATTGGATTTCGAAATTACGACGTTCTGTTTCTGATTTGCTGCCCTAAAATGCTTGGAAATGAGGGTTTAAATAGAAAATTAGACGGCTAAATTCCAAAAGCCAACTGCGCCCAGCGCAAGGCCCTGCGTCTGGCGCAGGTGACGTGGCTCAGGAAACGCCAAAGCAAGGACGATGACGCCGTCCTTGCATTTGTCTTTTATGGGTGTACCTTTGTACGAATTGTACGAAGTTGGAACGTAGGGATTGCTTAATGATTAAGGCTTTGATTTTGCGACTAAAAACTAGCCGTTTTCGGGTTTTTGAATTCGGTTTTACGGGACGGGGCCCGGCTTGCTCGGTTTTGTGGGTCGGCGCCCGAATTTGGATTGCTTAGCGTCATTTTGACTGGAAAATGCCTTGTAAAGCCAATGGAGAGGTCCATTGGATGAGATTGTGTTTGGATTTTGAAATTGATTTTCGGAAATTGAATTTTGTACCGAGTTCCGTAATGGGAACGGGCTCGGGAATTGGACTTTGGAAAATATTTTAGCAATTGGGACTTCCGCACGGAGTTGTACCAACCACCTAACAAGGATAATATTATCGTCATCATCCCATAGGGGAGACACGATTTAGGTGTCTACAATAAGGGTTTCATATGCTCTGATTACCTCAACCCCTCTATCTCAGATCATTGTCCTATTCTCATTAAGTGTATTCCAGAAGTTACAGGAGGTGGTAGAGCGTTTAAGTTATGTAATTACCTTGCTAACCATCCTACTTTTCTCTGAATGGTGGAATTGGGTTGGAAAGAGGTCTGCATGGGTACTACTTTATATTCAGTTTTATTGGAAAGGTTAAAGTTGGTTAAGCAGAAGCTTAAATCTATTCATCAGCAAGAATTTCAAGGGATTCAAGATAAAATCACTCATGCAAGGATGCAGTTAGAGATTTTCCAGACTCAACTCCAATCTCATCACTCTGATTCTACTCTCTTGATTCAGGAACAGGAGTGTGTAGCTGTAGACACCGAATTTGTGTCCATTGGGATGATGAAGATACCATAATCCTTGTTAGGTAATTGGAGCAACTCCGTGCGAAAATTCCAATTGATAAAAGCATGTCCAAAATCCAAGAGCCAAAATCCAATCCCCGAGGCCGTTCCCCTTCCGGAACTCGGTACAAATACAAATTCCAAAGATCAAATTTAAAATCCAAATACAATCTCACCCAATGGACTATCCCATTGGTTTTACAAAGCCTTTTCCACTCAAAATCATATAAGGCAAGTCAAATTCGGGCGCCGACCCACAAAATCGAGCAAGCCGGGCCTCGACCCGTAAAACCGAATTCAAAAACCTGAAACGACTTGTTTTTAGACGAAATCTAAGCCTTAATCCCCAAGCAATCACTACGTGCCAAGTTCGTACAAGTCGTACAATGGTACAACAATATAATCCAAAAGCAAGGACGACATCTTTCCGTCCTTTTTGGCAGCATCCGCGCCACGTCACCAGCGCTGGGCGCTGCCAGCTGCGCGCTGCGCTGGCAATGGCTGGCGTTTAGCAGCAAACTCCCTATAAATACCCCTAATTCTGAGCAGTTTAGGGAGGCAAAATCGACATACAACGTCGTAATACAAAAATTGCACCTCAAAATTCAATACAAAAATCAATACAAAATCCTCCAAAAACACCATACAATCTTCAAGCTTTAAGCAATTGGGAGTTCTAATCGGAAAGCTTGCCTAAACCTAACTAGGTAATTCCGAATCCCAACCGTAATCTATTCAATGTTTCTTTGATTTTCTATTTCAAAATGATTAGTAAGTTGGCATTTTTACACTTAAAAATGTCACTTGCAACAATCATACATTTCTTCAAAATCCAAACTTTTCAAAATACTAAAATGCAAACTTTCAAGATTCAAGGATGTTCAAAGTTGTTTGTAATCACTTCTTTGAACTAGAATCATTCTCAAACATGGAGTAATCAAAGATGACGCCTTTCTAACTTTTAAAGGTTTAGTCTTTGAGATTCAAGACTCCATTTTTCAATATACAAGTTCAAGTTTTCAAATTTCAAGATCCAACAATGTTTAGGGTTGCTCATGACTACTTCCCGAAACTAGGATTCTTTCAAAGTAAGAGCACATCAAAGATCTAACCTTTTCAACATTAAAAGGCCCGATCTTTGAGATTCAAGTATTTCAAGTTCAATATTTCAAGATTCAAGCTTTCAAGTTCAAATTCTATGTGCAAAATCTAGGATACTTTGGGGTGAGCAACTTCTCCCAAGTTGAGATTTTTGGCTTTGAATTCGTGTCGAACGCACTTATTTTTAAGTAGTCGTTTGGCGTTCGGATTTCATGTGCCCAAGTTCAAATTTAAATATTGCAATTTTAATTATGCACCTTTCTATTCTGCTATTTCAATTCCGCACTTTCAATAATGCATTTCAATTTCGCACTTTCAATTATGCAACTTTACTTGCCTAGTCCTTCTAGGCAATGTGGACCTACTCCCTAGTCCATTTCTAGGGGGTCTTGTATTTACTAATTCCGCACTTATTTACTATTGTGATGTTGCTTTACTTGCTTTATTGCTTTCATCACCTCACATGCTAAATACAACAAAATGCAAGGCTACATCACGCTTAACAATGATAATTTCTTGGATAAACCTATCTTAGGTTCCCTTAAATTAACTTTAAAGCAAAGTGACCACAATACAAAGTAGAAATTCAATTTGCTCTAAATTCAAACCCACATAGTCTAAATTAGGGTATTTTCGAAAATGTTGTGCCACGTACTTGAATAATTTCTAAAGCTCGCGAAATAAGCATCTCGTTCCCGTGCCCGGATCTCACCCATCCGTTTTAAAGATTCAAAGCCTTATCCAAATCGAGTCACTCTTGGTCTTTCCAAACGGGATCCTAAAATAATGTTTGGTGGCGACTCCTTCAAGATCCAAAAATTCAAAGGTTTCTAAAAAAACGCCCCTTGTAGGGAAAAGAGCAAGCCGAACCGAAAATACCCCCTACAATTATGGCGACTCCACTGGGGAATTTTCTAATTTCAATTTCGAAAATGCGAGCAGATTTCGAGCAGCAAGCCACTGATCTGCTTAAGTACTGGATGCCAGCATTGGCGCCAGGCGCAGCCACCTGCGCCAAACGCCGCTGCCTGCATCCAGGACAGTGGCTCACAGTGGCCTGTTGCCCACTTTTACTCAAGTTTTCGTGTTGGGAGTTAGTCTATTTTTGAATCTTGAAGGACGCTCCCAAACCTCGAGAACGAATGTCGAAAAACGAGCTTTTCAAATACAATATTCAAGTGCGATTTCAATTTTCAATTTCTAGGCATTTCATGCATTTTTTGAAAACCATATTTGTGCAAAACGAATTTCTACCTTGCCCAAACGGATGTGTTCTACATTTGGGCTAGCCCCGGGGGCAAAGAAATGGTGACTCTCCATACGGTTCCCGACCAAAGTGTGTGACCATTTTCGCGCCTACCGAAACTTGGCATTTACTTGACATTCCCGATGTCAAGTATGGAGGCCGTCTGCCGACACACACGTTCCTTAGGCGGATGTGCAAGTTGTCGCCGGATCCGTCTCTTAGTGAAGTACCTTTTGACACCCAAAGCCAACCACTTGCATCATACAAAACTTAGGCCGACCTTAGGTTGAGAACTTTGCATGTCGCATGTCGCATTCATATTCATGATTAGTGTGACAACGTGCTACTTGTGCATTGTGTGGGCGTCTTTGCACGCGTGAATGGCTAACCTCGAGTTCTAGCTTTGCCAAAACCAATTAGCCTCCAACTAGGAAACCAAACCCCCAGGAGCATCATTCAAACCTCATGCATCTAAAATCACCGATTTAAGGTCTTTTAGGAGTGCCACTCCATTTGATTCTAAACCCTCAAACACGCCTCACGCACAAATGCCAAGTTCAGAAATCAATCCAACGGTGTCATAATGCCAGATTTTCGAGTCCAAATTCCAAATTCCAAATTCAAAATTCAATCCAACGACGTCATAATGCCGGATTTTCCACTCCAAATGTCAAAATTCCAAGTTCAAATGCAATCCAACGGCGTCATAATGCCGGATTTTCTAGTCCAAACTTCAATTTTTGAATGCAATCCAACGGCGTCATAATGCCGGATTTTCCAATTCAAACCTCGAGTTTCAATTTTCAAGTCCAAATCCAACGGCGTCATAATGCCGGATTTTCTAGTCAAAACGTCAATTTCCAAGTTCAAAACTCAAATCCAACGGCGTCATAATGCCGGATTTTCCAAATCAAACCTCGAGTTTCAATTTTCAAGTCCAAGTCCAACGGCGTCATAATGCCGGATTTTCTAGTCAAAATTTCAAATTCCAAATTCGAAACTCAAGTCCAACGGCGTCATGCCGGACTTTCTAGTTCAAACATTCAAATCTTCAAAACCTCAAACTCAAGTTGCCAATTCCAATCTCAAAGCCTCAAGTTCAAATGTCCAAACTCATGATCGGCGTAATGCCAACTTTTCAACTCAATCTTTCAAACTTCAGTCCTATACTCAAAGTTTCCAATTTCAAATCCATGATGACATAATGCCGAATTTTCCTCTTTCAATTTCGTTTTCAAACACTTCAAAATTCCAAGTCCACGGCGGCATAATGCCGGACTTTCAACTTTCAAGTTCCTATTCAAATCCCTTTTTTTTCAAAAGTCAAAGCTCCAAGTCAAATGCCTCAATTCCATGGCGGCGTAATGTCGGAATTTTCAAAACACAAGGCTTCATATTCAGTACAAAAGTGCGTCTTTTCAAAGTTCAAACTTCGAATCAAATCCAAATTTCAAATTCATCTTCAAGCTACAAAAAATTCTTTCTTTCCATTGCTCCCAAGAACAAAATTCAAAATACTTCCAACGGGTTGAAAATCCCCTGAAATAATACAAACCCCATTTCCAAATACTTCCAACGGGTTGAAAATCCCATGAAATAATACAAGTTCCAAATTGTCCAACGGGTTGAAACTCCCCTGAAATATTCAAAATCCAACGGGTTGAAACTCCCCTAAAATACTTCGATATCTAGCAGGTTGAAATTCCTTTGAAATACTCCAAATCCAATGTAACACCCTAATAATTCCTTGCTTTTTATAAAACATTTTCCGACTTAAAACACAGGAATTACCAAGATATTACCGCCACCGTGATAACGGTTAAGGCTATTTACCAGAATTACGCAGCGGAATTAACTAACTTTCAAAACATAATAAATAAATAGTTAATGGTCATTAAACAAGTTGGAACCGTTGAGGCCCAAATCCAAAGTAATAAACCATTTGAAATCCATTAACTGAAAATAGTAGTCATGACTTTAAATAAAAATAGAGTTTGTAAAATACGGAAGAATAAACTCTCAACTCGAATCCCATGATAACTTCTCCCGCAAGTTATCTCTACAAACATGCTTTATTAAAAATCTACTCCCCAACAACGCAACGACGCTTCTATAAAGGTCGTCGACCTTCGACGACTTACCCCTTTAATTAAATCTAGACCGTCGATTGATCTCAATCTAATCTAGACCGTTCACTTGATTTTATCCTTTTTATGGGTTGTTTGGCTCTAGGAAAAAAAGTACCCAACGTATATTTAATATTAATTATTTAATATTAATGACATCATCATCTATCCATTTCACCGCCGGCCCCCATCACCGACGGCCACCATCCCCGCCGGCAACCATCACCGCCGGCCACCATCATCTGACCACCATCACCCGACAACCGACCACCATCATCTCGCCCACCACCATCAACCGACCACCATCATCATCGCCGACAACCACCAACATCATCCGGCCACTACCATCACCGCCGACCAACATCACCGCCGGCCACCACTCCACATCGTCGGCCATCTAATGTTATAGTTAATTAAATAATAATCTTTTTTAATTCTATAATTAATTAAATAGTAATCTTTTTTAATTTTAACTAAATAACCGTTTAGTTTAAAATATTATTGTTATTTATCCGATATTAGCTAATTTTGACATATATTAAAAAAAATCAAATTTAATTTAATTATTTTTACCGATTTTTGTTTGAAAAAAATCTGATTTTATTTGATACGGTATTAGATAATTATTAATTACCGAAAGTTTTTTAAATAAAACAGATTTTATTTGATACGGTATTATATAATTATTACCGAAAATAGAATAGATTCTGATATTATAGAATAATATTTATTTTTTTATATATTCTTTAATTGATTTAGTATCTTAATTTTTCCTAAATTGAGCCTTAGATTTCGTTATTGATTTTCCTAAAAAAAATATCAGATTTTATTTTATTACCAAAATAAAAATAGATTTTGATGTTTTTTGTTTAGGGATTAAATAGATTCTGATATTATATTATTTATTTTTTAGATATTCTTTTTATAAAAAAATCAGATTTTATTTGTGACTATAAAAAAAATTTAATTATATTTGTTACGATACAGAAAATTAGATTTTATTCGTTACAATGAATCAGATTTTATTTAGATTTTTTTTATTTCGGTAATTAACTACTACCGTATATCTTAATTATATTAGTTAATAATTGTTACCGAAATTGTTAACAAATAAAATCTGAAGAAATAAAATCTGAATTGTTACCGAAATTTTTAAAAAATTACCGAAATAATAAATATCAGATTTTATTTGATTACCAAAATTAAAATAGATTTTTATATCGTATATCTGAATTATATTAGTTAATAATTATTACCGGAGTTGTTAACAAATAAATCTCATTTGTTACCGAAATTTTAAAAAAAAATTACCGAAATAAAAAAAAATCTATTTTTATTTGATTACCGAAATAAAAATAGATTTAGATATTTTATTTTTAGGGTTAAAATAAATTCAAATGTTATAGAATAATATTTATTTTTTAGATATTCTTTAAATGATTAATATGTTAATTTTCCTAAATTGATGCCTTAGATTTTGTTAATAATTGTTACCGAAATTATTTTAAAGAAACCAGATTTTATTTGATTGTTACCGAAATTTTAAAAAAAATATCTTATCTTATATTATTTAATTATATATATATTGTTACCGATTTTTTTAAAAAAATCTTATCTTATATTAAAAGCAAATCTTATCCTATATTGTTACCGAATTTTTTTTAAAATAATCTTATCTTATATTAAAAAAATTCTTATCTTATATTGTTACCGAGATTTTATTTGATTGTTAACGAAATTTATTTGATTGTTACCGATTTTTTTTTTTAAAAAATCAGATTTTATTTTATTACCAAAATTAAAATATATATTCTCTAATTGATTTAGTCTCCTATTTAGTCTCCTAATTTTCCTAAATTGATGCCTTAGATTACGTTATTTATACTAAACCATTTACAAAATATCGTTTATTTGATTTATACTAAATCAATTCGTTATTTTTTATCCTATATTCTGTAACTTTTAACGAAATAATAAAAAATCTATTATTTGAATACCGAAATAAAAAAAATCAATTTTTATTTTATCCTACATCGAATCATGAAATAGAATCATACATCGAATCATGAAAATTACCGAAATAAAAAAAATCAATTTTTATTTGTTTACCGAAATAAAAATAGATTTAGATTTTTTTTAGGGATAAAATAGATTCAAATGTTATAGAATAATAATTATTTTTTAGATATTCTTTAATTGATTAATATGTTAATTTTCCTGAATTGATGCCTTAGATTTCTTTAATAATTGTTACCGAAATTATTTTTAAAAAATCAAATTTTATTTGATTGTTACCGAAATTTAAAAAAAATATCTTATCTTATATTATTTAATTATATATATTGTTACCGTTTTTTTTTTAAAATCTTATCTTATATTAAAAACAAATCTTATCTTATATTGTTACAAATTTGTTTAAAAATAATCTTATCTTATATTAAAAAAATTCTTATCTTATATTGTTACCGAGATTTTATTTGATTGTTAACGAAATTTAATTATTTGTTCGATTTTTTTTAAAAAAAAATCAGATTTTATTTTATTACCGAAATTAAAATATATATTCTCTAATTGATTTAGTCTCCTAATTTTCCTAAATTGATGCCTTAGATTACGTTATTGATACTAAACCATTTACAAGATATCGTTTATCTGATTTATACTAAATCAATTACGTTATTTTTTATCCTATATTCAATAACTTTGGGTCATGTTAGATAAATTAACAGGGTTTAATGTATTGAAAGAATCAAATAACGGCTAGTTCGTCACGACATTGCTTATTTATTATGTTAGGACCTCCTAATTATTTTTTGGAGTTACCAAATACTTTTGGAATTCCAGTTTATTAATTAGGAGTTACTGAATTGGGAATCATAAAGACTTAATTACCTTTGGAAGTAAGAGAATCAAAAGAGCGATTGTTGCCAAATATCGGAAATTTTGGAAACTCTATTTACTTATTTGCGTTACCGTTTTCATGAAATTATATAAGCAAACAAACCCCTTTGGGTCGTGTTAAGTAAATTAACAGGGTTTAGTGTATCTAACGAATCAAATACCGACAAGTTCCGACATTGTTTATTTATTATTTTAAGCATTTTCTTATCTAATGCGACCCTTTAATTATAAATAAATCTATATCTATTTATGTTAGGACCTCCTAATTATTTTTTGGAGTTACCAAATACTTTTGGAATTCCAGTTTATTAATTAGGAGTTACTGAATTGGGATTCATAAAGACTTAATTAACTTTGGAAGTAAGAGAATCAAAAGAGCGAGTGTTGCCAAATATCGGTAATTTCGGACACTCTATTAACTTATTTGCGTTACCGTTTTCATGAAATTATATAAGCAAACAAACCCCTTTGGGTCGTGTTAGATAAATTAACGGGGTTTAATGTATCGAACGAATCAAATACCGGCAAGTCCGTCACGACATTGTTTATTTATTATTTTAAGCATTTCCTTATCTAATGCGACTCTTAATCTATTAATAAATATATCTATTTATGTTAGGACCTTCTAATTATTTTTTGGAGTTACCAAAATACTTTTGGAATTCCAGTTTATTAATTAGGAGTTACTGAATTGGGAATCATAAAGACTTAATTAACTTTGGAAGTAAGGGAATCAAAAGAGCGAGTGTTGCCAAATATCGGTAATTTCGGACACTCTATTTAATTATTTGCGTTACCGTTTTCATGAAATTATATAAGCTAACAAACCCCTTTGGGTCGTGTTAGATAAATTAACGGGGTTTAATGTATCGAACGAATCAAATACCGGCAAGTTCGTCACGACATTGTTTATTTATTATTTTACGCATTTCCTTATCTAATGCGACCCTTTAATTATAAATAAATCTATATATATTTATGTTAGGACCTCCTAATTATTTTTTGGGTTTACCAAATACTTTTGGAATTGCACTTTATGAATTAGGAGTTACTGAATTGGGAATCATAAAGATTTAATTAACTTTGGAAATAAGAGAATCAAGAGAGCGAGTGTTGCCAAATATCGGTAATTTCGGACACTCTATTTACTTTATTGCGTTACCGTATTCATGAAATTATATAAGTAAACAAATCCCTTTGGGTCGTGTTAGATAAATTAACGGGGTTTAATGTATTGAACGAATAAAATACCGGCAAGTTCGTCACGACATTGTTTATTTATTATTTTAAACAATTTCCTTATCTAATGCGAGCCTTAATCTATTAATAAATATATCTATTTATGTTAGGACCTCCTAATTATTTTTTGGAGTTACCAAATACTTATGGAATTCCAGTTTATTAATTAGGAGTTACTGAATTGGGAATCATAAAGACTTAATTAACTTTGGAATTAAGAGAATCAAGAGAGCGAGTGTTGCCAAATATCGGTAATTTCGGACACTCTATATACTTATTTGCGTTACCGTTTTCATGAAATTATATAAGCAAACAAACCCCTTTGGGTCGTGTTAGATAAATTAACAGGGTTTAGTGTATCTAACGAATCAAATACCGGCAAGTTCGTCACGACATTGTTTATTTATTATTTTAAACAATTTCCTTATCTAAAACGACCATTTAATTATAAATAAATATATATCTATTTATGTTAGGACCACCTAATTATTTTTTGGAGTTACCAAATACTTTTTGAATTCCACTTTATTAATTAGGAGTTACTGATTAGGGAGTAGTAAAGACCTAATTAACTTTGGAAGGAAGAGTATCAAGAGAGAGAGTGTTGCCAAATATCGGTAATTTCGGACACTCTATTTACTTATTTGCGTTACCGTTTTCATGAAATTATATAAGCAAACAAACCCCTTTGGGTCGTGTTAGATAAATTAACAGGGTTTAATGTATCGAACGAATCAAATACCGGCAAGTTCGGCACGACATGGTTTATTTATTATATTAAGCATTTCCTTATCTAATGCGACCCTTTAATTATAAATACATCTATATATATTTATGTTAGGACATCCTAATTATTTTTTGGAGTTACCAAATACTTTTGGAATTCCAGTTTATTAATTAGGAGTTACTGATTAGGGAATAGTAAAGACTTAATTAACTTTGGAAGTAAGAGAATCAAGAGAGCGAAAGTTGCCAAATATCGGTAATTTCGGACACTCTATTTACTTATTTGCGTTACCGTTTTCATGAAATTATATAAGCAAACAAACCCCTTTGGGTCGTGTTAGATAAATTAACAGGGTTTAGTGTATCTAACGAATCAAATACCGGCAAGTTCGTCACGACAGTGTTTATTTATTATTTTAAACAATTTCCTTATCTAAAACGACCCTTTAATTATAAATAAATCTATATCTATTTATGTTAGGACCTCCTTATTATTTTTTGGAGTTACCAAATACTTTTGGAATTCCACTTTATTAATTAGGAGTTACTGATTAGGGAATAGTAAAGACCTAATTAACTTTGGAAGGAAGAGTATTAAGAGAGCGAGTGTTGCCAAATATCGGTAATTTCGGACACTCTATTTACCTATTTGCGTTACCGTTTTCATGAAATTATATAAGCAAACAAACCCCTTTGGATCGTGTTAGATAAATTAACAGGGTTTAATGTATCGAACGAATCAAATACCGGCAAGTTCGTCATGACATTGTTTATTTATTATTTTAAACAGTTTCCTTATATAATGCGACCCTTAATCTATTAATAAATATATCTATTTATGTTAGGACCTCCTAATTATTTTTTGGAGTTACCAAAATACTTTTGGAATTCCAGTTTATTAATTAGGAGTTACTGAATTGGGAATCATAAAGACTTAATTGACTTTGGAAGTAAGAGAATCAAAAGAGCGAGTGTTGCCAAATATCGGAAATTTCGGACAATCTATTTACTTATTTGCGTTACCGTTTTCATGAAATTATATAAGAAAACAAACCCCTTTGGGTCGTGTTAGATAAATTAACGGGGTTTAATGTATCGAACGAATCAAATACCGGCAAGTTCGTCACGACATTGTTTATTTATTATTTTAAACAATTTCCTTATCTAATTCGACCCTTTAATTATAAATAAATCTATCTATATATATGTAAGGACCTCCTAATTATTTTTTAGAGTACCAAACTACTTTTGGAATTCCACTTTATTAATTAGGAGTTACTGATTAGGGAATAGTAAAGACCTAATTAACTTTGGAAGGAAGAGTATTAAGAGAGCGAGTGTTGCCAAATATCGGTAATTTCGGACACTCTATTTACCTATTTGCGTTACCGTTTTCATGAAATTATATAAGCAAACAAACCCCTTTGGGTCGTGTTAGATAAAGTAATAGGGTTTAATGTATCGAACGAATCAAATACCGGCAAGTTCGTCACGACATTGTTTATTTATTATTTTAAGCAATTCCTTATCTAATTCGACCCTTTAATTATAAATAAATCTATCTATATATATGTAAGGACCTCCTAATTATTTTTTAGAGTACCAAACTACTTTTGGAATTCCAGTTTATTAATTAGGAGTTACTGATTAGGGAATAGTAAAGACCTAATTAACTTTGGAAGGAAGAGTATTAAGAGAGCGAGTGTTGCCAAATATCGGTAATTTCGGACACTCTATTTACCTATTTGCGTTACCGTTTTCATGAAATTATATAAGCAAACAAACCCCTTTGGGTCGTGTTAGATAAAGTAACAGGGTTTAATGTATCGAACGAATCAAATACCGGCAAGTTCGTCACGACATTGTTTATTTATTATTTTAAGCAATTCCTTATCTAATTCGACCCTTTAATTATAAATAAATCTATCTATATATATGTAAGGACCTCCTAATTATTTTTTAGAGTACCAAACTACTTTTGGAATTCCAGTTTATTAATTAGGAGTTACTGATTAGGGAATAGTAAAGACCTAATTAACTTTGGAAGGAAGAGTATTAAGAGAGCGAGTGTTGCCAAATATCGGTAATTTCGGACACTCTATTTACCTATTTGCGTTACCGTTTTCATGAAATTATATAAGAAAACAAACCCCTTAGGGTCGTGTTAGATAAATTAACAGGGTTTAATGTATCGAACGAATCAAATACCGGCAAGTTCGTCACGACATTGTTTATTTATTATTTTAAACAATTTCCTTATATAATGCGACCCTTAATCCATAAATAAATTTATCTATTTATGTTAGGACCTCCTAATTATTTTTTGGAGTTACCAAAATACTTTTGGAATTCCAGTTTATTAATTAGGAGTTACTGAATTGGGAATCATAAAGACTTAATTGACTTTGGAAGTAAGAGAATCAAAAGAGCGAGTGTTGCCTAATATCGAAAATTTAGGACAATCTATTTACTTATTTGCGTTACCGTTTTCATGAAATTATATAAGAAAACAAAGCCCTTTGGGTCGTGTTAGATAAATTAACGGGGTTTAATGTATCGAACGAATCAAATACCGGCAAGTTCGTCACGACATTGTTTATTTATTATTTTAAACAATTTCCTTATCTAATGCGACCCTTAATCTATTAATAAATATATCTATTTATGTTAGGACCTCCTATTTATTTTTTGGACTTACCAAAATAATTTTGGAAATCCAGTTTATTAATTAGGAGTTACTGAATTGGGAATCATAAAGACTTAATTGACTTTGGAAGTAAGAGAATCAAGAGAGCGAGTGTTGTCAAATATCGGTAATTTCGGACACTCTATTTACTTATTTGCGTTACCGTTTTCATGAAATTATATAAGCAAACAAACCCCTTTGGGTCGTGTTAGATAAATTAACAGGGTTTAAGGTATCGAATGAATCAAATACTGGCAAGTTCGTCACGACATGGTTTATTTATTATTTTAAGCATTTCCTTATCTAATGCGACCCTTTAATTATAAATAAATCTTTATATATTTATGTTAGGACATCCTAATTATTCTTTGGAGTTACCAAATACTTTTAGAATTCCAGTTTATTAATTAGGAGTTACTGAATTGGGAATCATAAAGACTTAATTAACTTTGGAAGTAAGAGAATCAAAAGAGCGAGTGTTGTCAAATATCGGTAATTTCGGACACTCTATTTATTTATTTGCGTTACCGTTTTCATGAAATTATATAAGCAAACAAACCCCTTTGGGTCGTGTTAGATAAATTAACGGGGTTTAATGTATGGAACGAATCAAATACCGGCAAGTTCGTCACGACATTGTTTATTTATTATTTTAAGCATTTCCTTATCTAATGCGACCCTTTAATTATAAATAAATCTATATATATTTATGTGAGGACCTCCTAATTATTTTTGGAGTTACCAAAATACTTTTGGAATTCCAGTTTATTAATTAGGAGTTCCTGAACTGGGAATCATAAAGACATAATTGACTTTGGAAGTAAGAGAATCAAAAGAGCGAGTGTTGCCAAATATCGGTAATATCGGACACTCTATTTACTTATTTGCGTTACCGTTTTCATGAAATTATATAAGAAAACAAACCCCTTTGGGTCGTGTTAGATAAATTAACAGGGTTTAATGTATCGAACGAATCAAATACCGGCAAGTTCGTCACGACATTGTTTATTTATTATTTTAAACAATTTCCTTATCTAATGCGACCCTTAATCTATTAAGAAATATATCTATTTATGTTAGGACCTCCTAATTATTTTTTGGAGTTACCAAAATACTTTTGGAATTCCAGTTTATTAATTAGGAGTTACTGAATTGGGAATCATAAAGACTTAATTGACTTTGGAAGTAAGAGAATCAAAAGAGCGAGTGTTGCCAAATATCGGTAATTTCGGACACTCTATTTACATAATTGCGTTACCGTTTTCATGAAATTATATAAGCAAAAAACCCCTTTAGGTCGTGTTAGATAAATTAACGGGGTTTAATGTATCGAACGAATCAAATACCGGCAAGTTCGTCACGACATTGTTTATTTATTATTTTAAACAATTTCCTTATCTAATGCGACCATATATATATATATATATATATATATATATATATATATATATATATATATATATATATATATATATATATATATATATATATTATTTTTTGGAGTTACCAAATACTTTTGGAATTCCACTTTATTAATTAGGAGTTACTAAATTGGTAATCATAAAGACCTAATTAACTTTGGAATGAAGAGTATCAAGAGAGCGAGTGTTGCCAAATATCGGTAATTTTGGACACTCTATTTACTTATTTGCGTTACCGTTTTCATGAAATTATATAAGCAAACAAACCCCTTTGGGTCGTGTTAGATAAATTAACAGGGTTTAATGTATCGAACGAATCAAATACCGGCAAGTTCGTCACGACATTGTTTATTTATTATTTTAAGCAATTCCTTATCTAATTCGACCCTTTAATTATAAATAAATCTATCTATATATATGTAAGGACCTCCTAATTAATTTTTGGAGTACCAAAATACTTTTGGAATTCCAGTTTATTAATTAGGAGTTACTGAATTGGGAATCATAAAGACTTAATTAACTTTTGAAGTAAGAGAATCAAGAGAGCGAGTGTTGCCAAATATCGGTAATTTCGGACACTCTATTTACTTATTTGCATTACCGTTTTCATGAAATTATAAAAGCAAACAAACCCCTTTGGGTCGTGTTAGATAAATTAACAGGGTTTAATGTATCGAACGAATAAAATACCGGCAAGTTTGTCACGACATTGCTTATTTATTATTTTAAGCATTTCCTTATCTAATGCGACCCTTAATCTATTAATAAATATATATATTTATGTTAGGACCTCCTAATTATTTTTTGGAGTTACCAAATACTTTTGGAATTCCATTTTATTAATTAGGAGTTACTGATTAGGAAATAGTAAAAACCTAATTAACTTTGGAAGGAAGAGTATCAAAAGAGCGAGTGTTGCCAAATATCGGAAATTTCGGACAATCTATTTACTTATATGCGTTACCGTTTTCATGAAATTATATAAGAAAACAAACCCCTTTGGGTCGTGTTAGATAAATTAACGGGGTTTAATGTATCGAACGAATCAAATACCGGCAAGTTCGTCACGACATTGTTTATTTATTATTTTAAACAATTTCCTTATCTAATGCGACCCTTAATCTATTAATAAATATATCTATTTATGTTAGGACCTCCTATTTATTTTTTGGAGTTACCAAAATACTTTTGGAATACCAGTTTATTAATTAGGAGTTACTGAATTGGGAATCATAAAGACTTAATTGACTTTGGAAGTAAGAGAATCAAGAGAGCGAGTGTTGCCAAATATCGGTAATTTCAGACACTCTATTTACTTATTTGCGTTACCGTTTTCATGAAATTATATAAGCAAACAAACCCCTTTGGGTCTTGTTAGATAAATTAATAGGATTTAATGTATCGAACGAATCAAATACCGGCAAGTTCGTCACGACATTGTTTATTTATTATTTTAAACATTTCCTTATCTAATGCGACCCTTTAATTATAAATAAATCTATATTTATTTATGTTAGGACCTCCTAATTATTTTTTGGAGTTACCAAATGCTATGGGAATTCCAGTTTATTAATTAGGAGTTACTGAATTGGTAATCATAAAGATTTAATTAACTTTGGAAATAAGAGAATCAAGAGAGCGAGTGTTGCCAAATATCGGTTATTTCGGACACTCTATTTACTTATTTGCGTTACAGTTTTCATGAAATTATATAAGCAAACAAACCCCTTTGGGTCGTGTTAGATAAATTAACAGGATTTAATGTATCGAACGAATCAAATACCGGCAAGTTAGTCACGACATGGTTTATTTATTATTTAAGCATTTCCTTATCTAATGCGACCCTTTAATTATAAATAAATCTATATCTATTTATGTTAGGACCTCCTAATTATTTTTTGGAGTTACCAAATACTTTTGGAATTCCACTTACGAGAATCAAATATCGGTTGGTTCGTCACGGCATTGCTTATTTATTATATATGTTAGGACTTCGTAATTATTTTTTGGAGTTACTGAATTTGGAATAATAAAGATTTAAATAACTTTGGAAGTAAGAGAATCAAGAGAGTGACTGTAGAAAAATATCGGTAATTTCGGACACTCTATTTACTTATTTGCGTTACCGTTTTCATGAAATTAAATAAGCAAAACCCTTTGGGTCGTGTTTGATAAATTAACAAGGTTTAATGTATCGAACGAATCAAATATCGGCAAGTTCGTCACGGCATTGCTTAGTTATTATTTTAAGCATTTCTTATCTAGTGCGACCCTTTGATCATAAATAAATCTACATATATATGATAGGACCTCCTAATTATTTTTTGGAGATACCAAATACTTTTGTAATTCCAGTTTATTAATTAGGAGTTACTGAATTGGGAATAATAAAGATTTAAATAACTTTGGAAATAAAATAATCAAGAGAGTGAGTGTTGCAAAATATCGGTAATTTCAGACACTCTGTTTACTTATTTGCATTAACGTTTACATGAAATTAAATAACCAAACCCCTTTGGGTCGTGTTAGATAATTAACACGGTTTAATCTATCGAACGAATCAAATACCGGCAAGTTCGTCACTGCATTGCTTAGTTACTAACAAATAATATCTGAATTGTTACCGAAATTATATAAGCTTACCCCTTTGGGTCGTGTTATATAATTAAGAGGGTTTAATCTATCGAACGAATCAAATACCGGCAAGTTCGTCACGGCAGTGCTTATTTATTAACAAATAAAATCTGAATTGTTACCAAAATTGTAAACAAATAAAATCTGAATTGTTACCGAAATTTTAAAAAAAATTACCGAAATAAAAAATATCAGATTTTATTTGATTACCAAAATAGAAATAGATTTTGATATCTTATATCTGAATTATATTAGTTAATAATTGTTACCGAAATTGTTTACAAATAAAAACTGATTTGTTACCGAATTTTTTTAAAAAATTACCGAAATAAAAAAAAATCAGATTTTATTGGATTACCGAAATAGAAAGTGATTTAATTTTTTTTAAGGGATAAAATAGATTCTGATATTTTAGAATACTATTTATTTTTTTGATATTCTTTAATTTATTTAGTATGTTAATTTACCTAAATTGATGCCTTAGATTTTGTTAATAATTGTTACCGAAATTCTAAAAAAAAAAAATCAGATTTTATTTGATTGTTATTGAAATGTTTTTTAAAAACAATCTTATCTTATATTATCTAATTCTATATATTGTTACCTAATTTTTTTTTTAAATAATCTTATCTTGTATTAAAAACAAATCTTATCTTATATTGTTACCGAATTTTTTTAAAAAGAATCTTATCTTATGTTAAAAAAAAAATTATCTTATATGTTACCGAGATTTTATTTGATTAAAATATCGGTAATTTCAATCTAATCAAATCCTGTTAAAAAGAGTGTCCGAAATTTCGGTAACATAAGTAAATAGAGTGTCCGATATTACCATGTTAACAAAATCAGATTTTATTTGATTGTTACCGAATTTTTTTAAAAAATCTTATCTTATATTATTTGATTCTATATGTTGTTACCTATTTTTTTTTTTTAAATCTTATCTTGTATTAAAACCAAATCTTGTCTAATATTGTTACCGAATTTTTTTAAAAAGAATCTTATCTTATGTTAAAAAAAAAACTTATCTTATATGTTACAGATATTTTATTTGATTGTTACCAAAATTTATTTTATTGTTACCGATATTTTTTTTAAAAAAATAAGATTTTATTTTATTACCGAAATAAAGATATATATTCTATAATTTATTTAGTCTCCTATTTAGTCTCCTAATTTTCCTAAATTGATGCCTTAGATTACTTTATTGATACTAAATCATTTACAAGATATCTTTTATCTGATTTATACTAAATCAATTACGTTATTGATTTTTTTTTTCCGGGTATTCTATAATTGGTACTAGCTGGTACTAGCTGACGACCTTTACCGTTAATGGTACTAGCTAAGTCTTTTCGTTTATTAGATTAGGTTAGATTAGAAATAATAAGTTCATATAAACCCTAAACCGAATTAATTAAATAATATTTTTTTTTTACTTTTATAATTAATTAAATAATAATCTTATTTTATTATAAGTAAATAACCGTTCAGTTTTTTAAAAAATTATTGTTATTTATCCGATATTATCTAATTTTGACATATATTAAAAAAAATATCAAATTTAATTCAATAAGTTTTACCGATTTTTTTTTTTAAAATCAGATTTTATTTGTTACGGATATTGATGATGGTATATCGTATATCTGGTTTTCTCCATCGGATATTTTCCGTTATTTAATGGAGAATAATATTTATTTATTTAGATACTCCCTCCGTCCCGGAATACTCGACCCGGTTTGACCGGCACAGAGTTTAAGGGACTTGAATTGACTTATTTAATTTAATAGGTAGTAGTTGATAGTAGGGTATTATTTTAATGTAGTTAGTGGGAGGTGGGTTAAGAGGTGGGGTTGGGGGAGAGTAGGGGTTGAATTTTTAATTATTTTTTGTAAGGAGTAGGGGGTAGGTGGATTAATAGGGGTGGAGTGAGAAATAATATAATATTGTTAAAATATTTCCATTTTTAGAAACGGGTCAAGTATTAAGGGACGACCCGATAAGGAAAACAGGCCAAGTATTCCGGGACGGAGGGAGTATTCTCTAAGATTTATTCTCCTATTTAGTCTCCTAATTTTCCTAAATAGATACTAAATCATTGACAAGATAACGTTTATCTGATATATTTATATATTGAGACTAAATCAATTGTGATACTATTATAATTTTTTAATTTTTTTTACCAAAAACTCATTCTGTACTTAAATTAGACCGAAATGTTTTAAAAAAAATTCTAATTTAATTTAATCCTATACGGAGTATTCTGTAAATTTTACCGATATGAAAAATTGGAAATTTAATTTGATCTATATTCTGTAAAATGGACCGAAATTTTTAAAAACAAATTAAATTTAATTTAATCCTATATTCTGTAACTTTTAAGGAAATAATAAAAAATCACATTTAATATAATCCTATATTTGGTAATTATTACCGAAAAAATTAAAAAAATGGAAAAAATATATTACGGACGTGTTGGATAACCTATTTACTTTCTTATGTTACTCTTTACATGACATAAGCAATCTCGTCCAGTTTATTCATTAGGAGTTAATAAATATGGAATAATAAAGATTTAAATAACTTTGGAAGTAATAGAATCAAGAGATTGATTGTTGCAAAAGATCGGTAATGTCGGACACTCTATTTACTTACTTGATTTACCGTTTTCATGAAATTAACTAAGCAAACCCCTTTGGGTCGTGTAAGATAATTTAACAGGGTTTAATGTATCGAATGGATCAAATATCGGCCGGTTCGTCATGGCATTGCATATTTATTATTCTAAGCATTTCCTTATCTAATGCGACCCTTAATTTAATTATATATATATATATATATATGTGTGTGTGTGTGTGTGTGTGTGTGTGTGTGTGTGTGTGTGTGTGTGTGTGTGTGTGTGTGTGTGTGTGTGTGTGTGTGTGTGTGTGTGTGTGTGTGTGTGTGTGTGTGTGTGTGTGTGTGTGTTAGGACCTCATAATTGTTTTTTGGAGTTACAAAATACTTTTGAAATTACAGTTTATTAAGTAGGAGTTACTGAATTGGGAATAAATAAAAGATTTAAATAACTTTAGAAATAAGAGAATCAAGAGAGTGAGTGTTGCAAAATATCGGTAATTTCGGACACTCTATTTACTTATTTGCGTTGCCATTCACATGAAATTAAATAACCAAACCCCTTTGGGTCGTGTTAGATAAAATGTATTGTGGATAGTTCCTATTTTTTTGGCAGTGTACTTCTTTCAAATTTTGATGTTTATTATTCTAACTTTATAGATAGATTTGTTTCTTACAATATTAAAGAAATTCAGAAAATTACCATATTTTAAAATTTACCAAACCATAAAAGCTAACGAAATGAGAACCAAGTTAATTAATTTAACGAAACTAATCTGAACTTATATTTTTTTATGTGATATGATCTGATTTTTCATAGTTAATATTTAAAAAATAAAAACTACAATAATATTAAATGATTTAAATAAACTTTATTCAAATTTATAATATTGTTACAGTTTTAAATTTTTTATTTGACTTTAATTAGTCATTATTTAACTATTCCATATATTAAAAAGACTTGGTGCATATCTGGATAGAACGTAGCACTATGGTTCTGATCTGGACATGATCTGCACATACTTATCAAACTAGTTTCGATCAGGACATGATCTGCACATACTTATCAAACTAGTTTCGATCTGGACATGATTTGTACATATCGATTGTGATTTGTACATGAGCTGTATAGATCTGGACATAGATCGATTCTAATCCGGATGGTTCTGATCTGGACATGAAATGCACATACTGATCAAACTAGTTTTGATCTACACATGATACGTACAGTTCGATTCTGATTTAGACATGAGATGTACATACCGGTCTGATCAGGACATAATGGTACTGATTTGGACATGAAGGTTCTGATCTGGACATGATGGTTTTGAGCTGGACATGATCTGGACATATCGGTTCTGGTCTGAACATGATTTTCACAGATCGATTTTGATCTGAACATGATTTGTATAGATCTAGACATATATCGGTTCTGAGCTGGACATGATCTGATCATACCAGTTCTGTTCTGGAAATATCGATTATGATCTTCATTTGATCTGTACAAATTGTTTCTTAACTACACATGATAAGCAAAGATACTGAGATACAATTATGATTTGGACATGATCTAATCACACTAGTTTTGATCTGGACATATCGGTTCAGATCTAGACAACAACAATTTTCGTTGTCATAATAATAATAATAATAATAATAATAATAATAATAATAATAATAATAATAATAATAATAACAATAACAATGATATAATAATGATGATAATAATAATAATAATAATAATAATAATAATAATAATAATAATAACAATGATATAATAATAATATTGATAATAATAATAATAATTATAATATAATAATAATAATAATTTTTTTTTTTTTTGACAAGTAAGAGAGGATTTATATATATCAACCAAAACAATTTACAACCTAATCAGTACCAAGTACTGAAACACCAGCAAGGCTCAAAAAGCCCCAAACAGACCCCAAAAAACTAATTACAAGCTAGCAAACCAATGAGCTTCACTAGTGCTAATCTTCTTTCCTATGAGTTTACTAACTCTATTTTTTACACAAAACTGAATGTGCTGTACAGTGTGTTTGACAGTAGGGACAGACCCTTCCCAAATAGAAGAGTTCCTAGCTTTCCAGATAGAGTAAACCACCCCAGCAATCACTGCATAAGTGACTTTCCTTTTGAAACCAGAAGTGCAATATCTTTTAACCCACTAGAAGAGGGAGATAAGGGGGAACCTGTAGGTTCTAAAACCTAGCCAGTGCATAATGGCAGTGCAGCAATCAATACTATACTTGCACTTAAAAAATAAATGAGCTCCAGTCTCTGGATGTGAGCCACAAAGGCCACACAGATTATCAGCACCAATGCCTAAGGGAAACAACCTTACTTTGGTTTTCAATCTGTCTTGTAAAGCTAGCCAGCATATGATTCTGTGCTTTAGCATAGAAAATCTGTTCCAGACAAACATGTTCCATCTGATCTTGTCTCTAGAACCTCTCATCAACTTGTAGTTGTCTTTAATGTAGTATTTCACAGAAGTGAGCCAAGAAGAAGAACCAGTGAACTCAGTACAAGCTTGTTTAGCTCTGCAGATGTACTTGACAGCCCAACTAGCTGCCATGGAGGGAGTGTACATCTGCCAGGATTTGCTTTTTATATAGATAGAATGGACCCATTTGACCTATAAGTTGTCCTGTTTTTGCTCAATTGCCCAAGCTAGCTTCCCAACTGCAGCTTGGTTCCAAATGGCAAGATTTCTGAAACCAAGGCCACCTTGTTCTTTTGGAAAACACAAAGTCTCCCATGCAACAGGGCCAGGCCTGTTGTCATCATACACCCCATGCCATAAGAATGCTCTGCAGACAGCATTTATCTTCTTCACTACAGGTTTAGGGAGGATGAAAATCTGCCCCCAGTAGATACAGATGCTCATCAACACTGAATTAACCAATTGCATTCTGCCAGCAAAAGAGAGATTTCTAGTGCTCCAGATTTTGATTCTTGTAACCATTCTATCAACAAGTTGATCACATTCACCTGCTTGTAATTTCCTGGTGCTGATGGGGACCCCCAAGTACCTGAATGGTAAATCCCCAAATGTAAACCCAGTGATATTTCTGATGGTATGTTTGACAGCATCAGAAACACCACTACAATACACAGATGACTTGGAAGGGTTCACTTGCAGGCCAGTTGTTGCAGAAAACAGGTTGAACCCCTCCATCATAAGCTGAATAGAGTTAGGATCTCCCCTGCAGAACATTAATAGGTCATCAGCAAAGCACATGTGGTTGAGTTTGAGTGTTCTGCATCTGGTGTGAAATCTGAAATCAGGGTGTTCACCAACAGTTTTCATACATCTTGAAAAATATTCCATACACAGTGTGAATAAGAGAGGAGAAAGGGGATCTCCTTGTCTCAATCCTCTCTTTGGCTGGATGAGGTCAGTGGGAGAGCCAATGATGAGGATAGAGTATTTGGTGGTGGAAAGACAAGTCATGACCAGCTGCACAAAGAACACAGGGAACCCTAGTTCTAACATAGCCTCCTCAATGAAGCTCCATTCAACAGTATCATAAGCTTTCCTTAAATCCAGCTTCATTAGGCAACAAGGTTGAGTGTGTGTTTGGTTGTACATCTTGACAATATCTTGGCATATGAGGACATTGTGTAGAATAGATCTCCCAGAAACAAAAGCCCCTTGATTATGAGAGATGATATCTGGCAAGATTTTGTTCAGTTGATTGCACATAAGCTTAGAAATGCACTTGTAGATTACTGTACAGCAAGCTATGGGTCTGAAATCACCCACTGTGGCTGGAACAGGCACCTTGGGAACCAAAGTAATTGCTGTGACATTTATCTCTTTCAGTAATTTCCCAGTTCTGAAGAAATCAGTAATGGCATTGTACAAGTCATCCTTAATAATTGCCCAGGAAGTTTTGAAGAAGTGACTATTGTAGCCATCAAGACTAGGAGCTTTGTGGATGGGGATATCATTCAACACTCTTTTCACATCCTCCATAGAAAACTGGCAAGACAATAACTGCTTGTGGTTCTCAGTTAATCTAGATCCTCTATTCATGATACAAGGGTTGACAACAGTTCTATTCTCGAAAGTGGTGCAGAACAAATCACTATAAAACTTATGAAAAGCCAAATTCACTCCCTGAGGGGATTGGATCCACTCACCAGACTGAGAATGAATGGAATGGATACTGTTTTGTTTTCTTATGTGCTTGATGCTCTGGTGGAAAAGTCTAGAGTTCTCATCACCAAATTCCAACCAGTCTATCTTGGCTCTCTGTTGGATGAAGGAAGTGTAGGTGGTGTGAGCTTTGAGATAAGCTGCAGCAGCTTCTTTCTCCAAAGTGGCCAAGTTTGTGTTGCTAGGATCTGCATGCATTTTAGATTGAACTTCCAGGAGAATGCTATGCATTTTGATATCTTCAGCTTCAACATCATTGAAACCTTGCTTGTTAAGAGCTTTGAGGTCAGTTTTGAGCCATTTAAGCTTCTGTGTAAGTCTGAACATGGGACACCCATGAACACTCTTTTGCCAGTTATGATCTACAATACTGATGAACTTATCAGAAGTAGTCCACATATTGTAAAATCTAAAAGGCCTCTTAACATGAATAGATGGAAAACTGTAAAGGACCATGGGGCAATGATCAAAATCTTCCTCTGGGAGGAAATTAGCTTCTGCATCAGGAAACATATCACCCCATTGTGTGTTTGCCAACAGTCTATCAATCCTAGAAAAAACTCTAGAATTCCCCTCCTGCTTATTGGTCCAAGTATAATGTCTACCAGTGGTTTTGATTGTGTCCAAATGGCATGAAGTCATACAATTCCTCATTGGTTGAATATCACTCAATCTAACAGGGCCACCTATTCTGTCATCAATATCCATGAGAGCATTAAAGTCTCCCATAATTACCCAAGGTGAGTTACAGTGAAGGCCAATATCACACAAATGATCCCATAGCTTAGTTCTTTCAGCCTTATCATTCATCCCATAGATGAAAGTCGCACAGAATTTGAGACAAGTACTGAGGGAGGTCAGTTCACAATGAATACTCTAGTTGGTCATGGCTAGAATATTGAGGTGAAAAGAGGATAGGTCCCAACCAACCACAATCCTGCTAGAAGTACAGCAACTCAAGTTGGTGGTAAAATTCCACCCAGGGCACAGATTCAGATAAAGGTCACCCAATTTTGGAGCCTTTATCTTGGTTACCAGAAGGTTGAATAGCTTAATGTGGTGAAGATTGAGCATCCTCTTCACCTTTAGCTGTTTATCATATCTATTCAACCCCCTGATGGTCCAACAGAGAATATTATCCATTTGACTCAGGGGTAGTCAACCCCTGGTCAAATCCCACAAGATCATCCACCACAGTGTCTGTCTCCCTTGCATCAGTGGCACTCAGCACATGAAAACTGTTCCTAGTGGCAACAGGCTTTAGCTGGCTACATTGTTGTTTGCTGAACCTGTTAACTAGCTCAAAACCTTCTTAGTCTGGACCTGCAGCAACAGCATCAGCAGCTGGTATTGGTGTCACGGGTTTTGGAGCTTGTTTGGCTTTCTGCACCCACACCTTTCTTGTTCTCACAGGTGGGTGAGTAGCTTTCAGTATCCCACAGTTAGTGCTATCATGTCCCATTTTCTTGCAGGAGGAGCATTGAATAGGGAGCCAGTCATATTCCACTATCTGTTCAATCAGCAGACCCTTCTCATTCACAAACTGAATTGTCTTTGGACATGGTTGATCAAGGCTCACTTCCACCAAAACTTTGGCAAACATGAGTTTGTCCCTGTTAAAAGTGGCTGTATCAACCTTGATAGCTTTCCCCACCAATCCAGCAATCTTAAAGAGACTTTTCTCACCCCAATATTTCACATCAAGCCTAGGCAACTTGATCCATATTGGCACTTGTTTGACAGTTTCTTTAGTATAGCATTCATCAGGGGACCAGGGTTTGAAAATGAGGGGTTTAGAGTCAAAAAATTGAGGTCCTCCTTGTAAGATTTTCTGGCAATTTTCCATAGTGGTGAAGTGAACCAAAAACAATCCTCTCCCCATCATAGAAATCTTATCCACCCCCATTTTGCCCCAAATTCTGTGTATATATCCTTCCATAACATGCTGTGGTGGGTTTGCCCCTAATACATAGCAGACCACAGCAGAGTTCCAGTATGTAATTTCATCCTCAATGTCTTCTAATTCGATGTGAACCAGATTAGGGGAAGCATTCAAAGTATTCACAACAAAATTGGGGGAAATCGTATCATTATTCACAGTTTTTGCAGGTATAGTTGTATGATCATCTTGATTTACTGTTTTATTGCCCGATTTAAAGTGGCCACACACATTTGTCCCATTGCTTAAACCATTGAGCCAAGCATTAAAACTATCACGAACCTGAGATCTTTGTTGCAATGCACGCAGAGAAGATTTAGGTGTAAGCAATCCGGGTTCCAAATTGCCAAGAATTTCTGGAATTTCTTCTGGGTTTTCTTCTGGGTATTCATCATTTGTCTCAGAGTTCATGTCCTCCTCCATTAAAGGAGACTATTCTTTTATTGAAGCAGCTCGAGTGTTAGGACGAGCCACCACAGGTTGAGTCATCTTCTTCTTCCCTGAGTTGGTCGTGCGAGTTTGCTTTCGAGGTCTACCCATGGCGTCGAAGGAGTTCCCTCTTCGAACCTCTCAACAAACTCAACATATTGTTATTTGTATTATTGTGTATTATTTAGCTTAATTTTTTAGAACGTATATTGTTATCAGAGAATGGATACACCCTTATTTTACTATTAATATTATCAAATGCTAACAAATTTATACATTTTTTTAATTAATTAGTGGGAAGTTGAGATACAATCTGGGCCACCACTCAATGTTATACATTATTTACAAAGTTATCACTATTATTTGAATTATAATTATTATAATTATAATTATTATATTACAATACTCTTATTTTTGTTTGAACTTAGGCCCTGTTTAGTTCACCTTATTTCAGGACCTTATTACTTATTTCAAATTTAATCAGACCAGATCAGACCAGACCAGATCAGATTAGATCTGATCAGAAAAAAATAAGTTGAGATCAGATCATATCAGATGAGATCAGATCATACCAGATTATTATTATTATTATTATTATTATTATTATTATTATTGGTATATATTAATATCATGGTTATTATATTTAATATTTTATTACTATTATTGCTTTAATAAAAAAGAATGTTGTTATCGGTGCAATTAAAATCTATTACTTAAGGCATAATAAACATAAACAAAACATTCAAATTCATCATGTTCAAATTAAAACCATTAAGTCCAGATCAGAAATGATATGATCAGGTCATGTCCATATCAGAACTGATTTTTAAAGATCATAACCATTATATATCTAGACCAGAACTGATATGATAAGATAATATCCAGATCATAACTGATATGTACGGATCATATCCAGATCATGTTCAAATATGCAAAGATCTTGTCTAAATCAGAATCGATCCTTACAGAACCAATATGTTCAGATCCAAACCGATTTGTACAGATCGTGTCCAGATCAGAATCGATATGTCCAGATTATAACTTGTCTAGATATCGACTCTGTACAGATTATGTTCAGATCGGAATTGGTCTGTACAGATCATGTCCAGATCAGAACTAAACTGTACAGATCATGTCCAGCTCAGAACTGATCATGTACAGACCAGTTCTGATCTTGTCATGATCAGAATTTATTTCTTATACACCCACCCATCTTTTTAACCATTTACCTTACTAGCTTTATCCATATTTTATTATATTCATCAAACTTTACTACTTTTGTCTTAATATTTGTGCAAATAGTTACTATAAAGATCTTTATGAAATGGAGTAGTACATGGTAATGATCTTAGGAAACAAATTTGTGTTTACAATATAGAGATTTTAATCCATTAAATAATATATTTTACAAGTATATTTGTTTTCTTACCAACAACAATGTACACAATAGTACTTGTTAACAAAAAAAAATGGCATGTTTGTCACTTTCTTTGAATATTCATATCGTTTTCGGCCTTTGGCTCTTTCCAAATTTGTATACGAGTGACTAGATCATTGGAAAAATTTGTTTTCCGAAATTCATGGATTATGTGACCACATACATTATTGTATGCTTAGTTTCTTTCATGTTGTATGAGGCTTGCCTCTCTTTTGTACAAAAAAAAAACATACTATTATTGGAAATATTTTTACTTCTAATTTTTTTTGATGTTCAAACACTTTTTCACATAACCTAATTGGTTGGGTGTGCCTAATATTTGTTTCAAGGGGCCTACACATAAAGGTTTAATGTCTATACTATTTTTCACCTTTTTGAAATGCTACCCACCTTTAATAAGTGGGTTAATGTATACACTATTTGATTATTGAATCGTAAAACTTGCAACCTTTACAATATATAATACGTTCTTGTAAAAATATTTGATTAATATTAGTGGTTCCGTGGGTATTAATAATGAAAGGGTCGCACTAGATAAGGAAATGCTTAGAATAAATAAGAAATTTCATAACTAAGTAAGAAAGAACCAGCTAATATTTGATTCGTTCGTTACATTACATCACCATAAATTATCCAACACGACCCAGACGAGATAAGATTTTTTTTAATATAAGATAAGATTCTTTTTAAAAAATTTCGGTAACAATATAAGATAAGATTTTTTTTTAATATAAGATAAGATTTTTTAAAAAAAAGACCGGTAACAATATATATAATCAAATAATAAAGATAAGATTTTTTAAAAAAAACATTTCGGTAACAATCAAATAAAATCTGATTTTTCTTTTAATAACAATTATTAACGAAATCTAAGCCATCAATTTAGGAAAATTAAGATACTAAATCAATTAAAGAATATCTAAAAAATAAATATTATTCTATAATATCAGAATTTATTTTATCCCTAAAAAAAATATCAAAATCTATTTTTATTTCGGTAATCAAATCAAATCAAATATTTTTTATTTCGTTAACTTTGTGTAAAATTTCGGTAAAAAATCAGATTTTATTTTCAAACAATTTCGGTAATAATTATTAACTAATATAATTCAGATATACGGGATCAAAATCTATTTTTATTTTGGTAATCAAATAAAATCTGATACTTTTTATTTCTATAATTGTTTTTAAAATTTCAGTAACAATTCAGATTTTATTTGTTAACAATTTCGGTAACAATTATTAACTAATATAATTTACATTTATGGTATCAAAATCTATTTTTATTTTGGTAATAAAATAAAATCTGATTTATTTATTTCGGCAATTTTTTTAAAATATTTCGGTAATAATTCAGATTTTATTTGTTAACAATTTCGGTAACAATGATTAACTAATATAATTCAGATATACGGTGTCTTGTAATTCAGATTTAGTATCAATAACGAAATCTAAGACATCAATTTAGGATACTTAAGTTACTAAATCAATTAAAGAATATCTATAATATCAGAATCTATTTTTATCCCTAAAAAAAATATCAAATCCATTTTTATTTTGGTAATTAAAATCTGAATTTTTTTTTTTTTGGAAAATCAATAACGAAATCTAAGGCATCAATTTAGGAAAATTAAGATACTAAATCAATTAAAGAATATCTAAAAGATAAATATTATTCTATAATATCAGAATCTATTTTAATTTCCGTTATAATTATATAATATCGTATCAAATAAAATCTGTTTTTTTTAAAAAAACTTCCGTTAATAATTATCTAATACCGTATCAAATAAAATCAAATTTAATTAAAAAAAATTCGGTAAAGATTATAAAATTATATTTGATAAATTTTTTAAATATATGTCAAAATTAGCTAATATCGGATAAATAACAATAATATTTTTAAAAACTAAAATGTTATTTACTTAAAATTAAAAAATATTATTATTTAATTAATTAAAAAATTAAAAAAGATTAGTATTTAATTAATTATAAAATTAGATGGTCGGCGATGTGGATGATGGTGGCCGGCTGTGATGGTGGCCGGCGGTGATGGTAGTGGCCGGGATGATGTTGGTGGTTGCCGGCGATTATAATGGTGGTCGGTTGCCGGATGATGGTGGTCGAAAGATGGTGGCCGGCGATGTGGTTGGTGGCCGGCGGTTATGGTGGTGGCCGGGAGTGATGGTGGCCGGCGGTAATGGTGGCCGGCGTTGATGGTGGTGGCCGGCGGTAATGGTGGCCGGCGGTGATGGTGTTTGCCGGGTGGTGGTTGCCGGCGGTGAGGGTAGTGACCGGCGATGATGTCATTAAGAATAATTTCGGTTTTTTAAAAATAAATTAAATACCCCTTAACTTTGTAACCAAACAAGACTTAATAAATAAAAAATGATGGATGGCTAGGATCTAATCAACATAATCTAACGGTATATATTTATCTAAGGTTTTTTAGTCGTCGGAGGTCGACGACCTTTATAGAATTTTTAACAACGCAAATTCAATTGATGGATCATCATAGGGTCATTAAGGCGAAGGCCATGACCAGAAGACATAAAGCACGAAATCAGCAAAAGCTGAGTACGAACAAGCTAGAATAACATTCTATCCTAACATGCTTCACTCATGTAATAAGCAGATAATCATGGAGACAAGACTCGCTCGACACATGACACGACTCTTGACTCACAGATTAATAAAAAGCAGCTTCGAACGGGTAAAGAAAAGTATCCTCAAAAGGAAAGAAAAGGGTGATGGGAGCCCACCATACACCAAATAATAATAAGTCGGACTCCTACCGACATTCGGGCCATACCGACGGAATTCCAATGCACAACGGCCTAAAAAGAAAGAATGAAACAACGTCTTGTATCATTCAAGGAGTACAAGTTTTCCGGAAAGACTCCCCCCATTGTTCATACTCCAGATATATACGTTCCAAGAGTTTGAAGCTCTTTTGGGTTACGCTTTACGTTAATTAATATATTATGTTCAAGGCGACTCAAGACTCTACTGAAGACACAACATACAAACAATTGAATAATTACACAATTCAACAATCACACTTCATTATTTTACTTCTTTAGGACTTGTGATCAAACATAGACTCAAGTGAAATTACTCCCATTGTTCCTTCTCAAAAACACTGTTTGAGATAACCCAACATTGCCTATTAACAAGCGGGGTGTGCCCCTAGCATGAATTGTCCTTTATACAATTCACATAGACTCTCCAACATATTCTACCCCTTGGTAGAATATATATTGCTCACTGGGAATATTCGACAGGCTCAATATTTATGCTAGACATCCTGTACTATAGCATATTAATAATAACAACTTGCATGCGCACTACTCATACATGCAAACCAACTTGAACAACATGCTTGACATAATTCAACGATTATAAAAGTCCATAACATGATAGTTCAATAGAATCTATAAAGCATAATTCAATTCATAACATGCTCGTTCACATAGATTCAACAATAATGACAACATGCTTGTTCTCAACATTAAACATGAATCCATAATAGCATATTCATTCCCAATCATCAAACATGAATTTCCAACATATAAGTTCACATGATTCGCATTCAATACACTTCATAAAGTCCTCAAGGAATGGGTGGTCACCCTAGTCTTGTACGTACCTGGAATACCTAAGTACGGGGGCCACTGTGTGAATCACGACTCACTAGAAATCAACTCCTATAAACAAAACAAGAGAACTAAATTATTATCCATGTTTACTAAATTTCCAGAAACTATTTAAGATTCTAAAACTCTTAGTTTAATTAGAAATCATTCATTAATTGGTAATTTAATAGTCTCAAATAGTCAACTCAAGTCCTAACATAAAAACATTGACTTTTTAGATTTAAAACCCTTAAAAACCAACTTTTTAAAGCTTATAAACATTCTGAAAATTTAAGTTGATTCCCATAATTTAAATTGTCATTAAATTATGTGAATCAAACGCTCAATCAATTTGAAACCAAAACCCTAACAATAGATTAATCCGAAAATATGTTTTGACTTCAAAAATCAACACTTTATAAACTTATTAAATCTGAAAATTATAAATTCAATCATCAAAACCAATCTCTTTAATTAAAACACAATACTAACCCAATACGGTGTTCATAACCGTTTTAATTAATCTAAACAACCCAAATATTTAAACTAATCACAATAATTAAATCAATTTAAACTGAAAATTAATATTTTTGAAAACATAATTTGATTGAAACAATTGAACAACACACACACACACAACGATTAATCGTTTGTGTGTGTGTGCGCCGATCAACGCAACACACAAGCAACAACAACAACGCACACAACGCACGCAACGCACCGCAAGCAGCAGTGGGCGCGCGCGCGCAAAGGGACGAGAGGGGCGACAAGGCTAGCGCTGGCACAGGGCGAGACGCGCACGCAACACACAGCGTGGGCTGCGCTGTGATGCGGGACGAGGCAAGGAGAGGGGAAGCAAGGGGTGCAGGCATGCAGGCACTTGTTATCTACGCTGTGGCTACGATGCTGGGCGCGCACGCGAGGCTGGGCGAGCACGGGTGAGGCTGGGCGAGCACACACACGCACGGCTGGGCGTGCCTTGGGCTGCAAGCAAAGACGGGCGAAGGAGAGTGTGGGGCGTCGCAAGGAGAGAGAAAGAGATGAGAGAGAGGGAGTGCTGAATTTTCTTGTGAGGGTTTAATGAGAGGTTCTATTTATAGGTTTTCTCTCGCTTGTGGGCTAGGTTAGGGTTGTTTTGAGTTGGGCTTATTACCGGGCTCGTTTAAGTTTACTCCTTGCAAGCTTTGTTGGGTTTGATCAAGACAAAACAACCGGGCTTTAAGTTTATTAAATTCGTTTTTGAAATACGACCCAACAAATCCCAATTAAATAAATTCATTGAATCTATTTAATAAAAATACGGTTTTCGAAATAATTAATATTTAAATTAATTAAAAATAAAAAGCATTTAATTCTCATTAAATGAAATTAATTTATCAAAATACAACGAAGTGCTTTATAAATATAATAAAATATATTTATAATTATAGAAAAATACGAGGTATTACATCCAATAGGTTGAAATCCCCCTAAATATTGACGGGTTGAAATTCCCTTGAAATAATACAAAATCAATTCCCTTTCAATCGGGTTGAAACTCCCCTGAAATATTCCAGATCCAATCGGGTTGAAATTCCCCTAAAATATTGACGGGTTGAATTTCCCCTAAAATATTGACGGGTTGAAATTCCCTTGAAATAATACAAAATTCAATCTCCTAATACAAGTCCAATTTCCAAATTCTCAATGGGTTGAAGTTCCCCTAAAATAGTTCAATTTCCAGTAGGTCGAAATATTCTTTTTCGATATTCCAAGTTCTAGCACAAGGAGTCAACTTCCACAAAAGAATGAAGGCTCCTCTCAAACACTTCCAACGGGTTGCAAACCCCGAATACAAGTGCAAAATCCAAAATCCCGAATCTTCGGAGTGGCACTTAGAGTCAAGTCTAGGTCTCATTCATTGCATGCATATCATATCATGTGTCAGGAAGTCCAAGTTCTAAAGTTCTAAATCATGTGGTGTGTCCTAACTAGGAGTCCAAGGATCCTGTGGGTTCGCCGAAGAGGAGAGAGGTTGAAAAGAACTCCATCAGCCCTAGCCTCACTCATAACCGGCATCGAACGAGCAGCCAGTTCATCTCCTACAAATCAAACTCCCAGTCCTTTTCAAGAATCAGTTCAAATAGCCAATGTCGATCAAATCACTCAGCTCATGGCCGTCGTAGCCAACCTCAATACCAACTTGGAGAAAGTCCCTCAAGATATCTGCTCCAAATGGCAAAATGTTCAAGATTACTGTGGGCGAAGGATGTACGATGAGCGAGTCCGAGTCAGAGGATGAGTCTGGATCCGAGTCTAGTAATGAGTCTAAGAATCTAGGGCTAGAGTCTTGCATCAATCAAGAGCCTCTAAAGGCCGAGCTTCAAGTCAAAACTGTCGATGTAATGATTGCCAATTTCAATAACACTTCAATTTCCTCTTACTCTTCAAGTCCAATTTCAAAACACACTTCTAATCCAAACAACCTTGCTTCACAAGAAACTGACCTTGAAATTCTAAAAGCTATTGAAAATCATGAAAACAGGACACCCATAATTGAGGAAACAGAAAAAATTAACCATTCTAACAACGGTGATTCAAAACTAGTTCATATTGGTCTAACTCTTTCTCAAGCAGAGCGGGATGATCTTATCATGCTACTTTCAGAGTACATAGACGTCTTCGCATGGTCCTATCATGATATGCCAGGGGTTGATCCAAGCATCGGTCAGCATACAATTCCCCTCATTCCAGGTTCAAAGCCCATCAAGAAGAAACTCCGTCGCATGAAACCGGACGTTTCCCTCAAAATTCAAGAAGAGGTCTCCAAGCAGCTAGAGGCCGGGTTTATTCGAGAAGCAAATTAAGTATCCGGAATGGATCGCAAATGTCGTCCCAGTTCCAAAGAAAGACAGCAAAGTACGAATGTGTGTGGACTACAGAGATCTTAACAAGGCCAGCCCTAAAGACGGTTTTCCATTGCCTCACATCGACATCTTGGTCGACAACACCGCAAATCATGCCTTACTCTCTTTTACGGACGGGTATGCAAGTTACAATCAGATTCCATGGCAGAGGAGGATATGGAGAAGATAACCTTCATCACTCAGTGGGGTACATATTGCTACACAGTTATGCCGTTTGGACCAAAGAACGCAGGGGCTACCTATCAAAAAACAACCACAACCATCATGAGCAATATGATTCACAGGGAAATTGAGGTATATGTCGACGACATGATTGTCAAATCCAAAGAGCGACACGAGCATACCTCAGTACTTCGAAAGTTTTTCAACAGGCTCATGCAATACAACATGAGGCTCAATCCTCAAAAGTGTGCATTCGGGGTAATGTCAGGCAAGTTGCTCGGATATATGTTATCAGCTCTCGGGGCATCGAGGCTGATCCTTCAAAAATAAAAGAAATTCTAGAGATGCAACCACCAATGAATGAAAAGGAAATTCGGGGTTTTCTCGGCAGACTACAATATATCAGTAGGTTCATTTCAAGACTCACCATGATCTGTGAACCGGTATTTCGAAAGCTCCGGAAAAGCGAGCCTAAAGTGTGGGATGACGAGTGTCAGCATGCGTTCGATACTATCAAGAACTACCTTTCCAACCCACCAGTAATAAAGCCAGCCATGCCAGGGATTCCCCTCAGGCTCTACCTCACAACAACAGATTCAGCAGTAGGGGCCATGCTCGCCCAGGAAAATGAAGGCAAGGAGAATGTCGTATACTACATAAGCAAAAAGCTGATCGAGTACGAGACCAAATACACTCAGCTCGAGAAACTCAACATCGCCTTGGTTTAGGCCACAAAGAAACTACGGCACTACATGCTCTCCGATACAGTACATGTAATCAGCAAAGCGGATCCTCTCAAGTATCTATTTGAAAAACCAGCTCTCAATGGACGGTTGTCCAGATGGTTGGTCATGATAGCAGAATTCGATCTCAAATACATTCCGCAAAAGTCAATCAAGGGTTCAGCAGTCTCAGACTTCCTAGCCGACTGTCCTATCGAGGCAGAAGAGGAGGATTCCGACTTACCCGACGAGAAAATCTTAATGACAAGTGATGACAGTTGGTCGATGCATTTTGACGGTGCTTCAAATCAGAACGGATGTGGTGTTAGAGTAATTCTAGTAGCCCCACACGGCACTCACATTCCTATATCAGCAAAACTACAATTCAACGTCACAAACAATGCGGCAGAATATGAAGCATGCATTATGGGCCTGGAAGCCGCCTTAGCATTAGGTGTCCAGAAACTTTCGAGTCTACGGGGATTCCTCCCTAATCATCAATCAAATTTCAGGAAAATGGAAAGTAAGGAGCGACAGCTTGGCTCCATACCAGTCTTATCTTGAGAAGGTGTCTGAGCAAGTAGAAGAGCTTTGCTATACATACCTCCCGAGAGAGGAGAACCAATTCGCCGATGCACTGGCGAAGCTGGCCTCAATGATCAACATTCCAAATGGCATGCCCGAAATGCCACTTACAATTGAAACGCGTCAAGAAGAAGCATATGTCCATGCTATTGACGACGTTGAGCAAGACAGATATGAGCCTTGGTTTACAGACATTCAAAGGTATCTACAACATTCAGAGTATCCCCCGCACTTTTCAAACAAGAATACGACTACAATCAGCTAACTTCGTCGTAGAAGGCGGCATTCTATACAAAAGTTCCCCTAGCGGCCCTAATCTCCGATGTGTTGACAAGCACGAAGCTCAAAGAGTCATGGACAACATACATGCCGGAGTCTGTGGCACCCACATGAATGGGAAGATATTGTCCCTCAAAATCATCAGGGCTCGATACTACTGGACTACCCTCGAACGGGATTGCTACTTCTTTGACAAGAAATGTCCTACCTGTCAAAAGTGTGCGAATCTAAAGCACATTCCCCCATCATTGCTATACTCTCAATCATCGCCGTGGCCATTCTCAGCCTGGGGTATCGATGTAATTGGCAAAATCACTCCAACGGGCACCGGAGGTCATGAGTTCATACTGGTCGTTATCGACTACTTCACCAAATGGGTCGAGGCCAGTTCATTCAAAGTGTTGGGTTCCAAGCAAGTGGCCCAGTTCATACAAGAAAACATCATATGCAGATACGGAGTTCCTCACGAGTTTATTAGTGACCAGGGAACCCATTTTCAAGGAGAGTGTGAAGACCTATTCACCGAGTACAAAATTCAACATCATCGCTCTTCGCCTTATCGCCCACAAACCAATGGGGCAGTCGAAGCAGCCAACAAGAATATCAAAGACATCATCATGAAAATGACAACCAATTACAAAGACTGGCCCCAGAAGCTGCACTTCGCATTGTGGGGGTATTGAACTTCAATCCGCACTTCAACTGGTGCAACCCCATTCTCATTGGTCTGTGGAATGTAGGTAGTACAACCTATCGAGCTGGAGATACCTTCTCTAAGGATAGTCCTCGAAAGCAAAATCCCAGAAGCTGCATGGGTACAAGCAAAGTATGATGAGCTAATCATGCTTGATGAGCGCCGGCTTCAAGCCGCTCACCATGTACAAGTCTATCAGCGCCGAGTGGCCAGACATTTCAACAAAAGGGTCAGAACCCGAAACATCAAAGAAGGCGAGCTTGTCCTAAAAGCCCTTCGCAAAAGCATCATGGACCCAAGGGGAAAATTCAAACCCAGCTGGGCAGGCCCATACATTGTCAAGAAAATCCTCTCCAGGGGAGCAGTTGAACTAACAGACATCGATGGAACAGAATTCCGATCTCTGACAAATCTCAATCAACTCAAGAAGTTCTATGTCTAAGTTCTATGTTCAAATTCAAGAATCCAATTCAAAGTCCTGCAAGGGTTAGAACTACGTCCAGCCTGATTCCTTAACGGGACATGTAGGCAACCTCATTTCGAGGCCCGACCACTTTAATACAAAAAATTCAAAATTTCCTCAATGAAGGGCATCCTAAAAATCAAATCAAAATTCAAAGCTCAATTGTTGTTGTCCTTATTCCAAATATGCCAATTCAAAGCAAAGCATGTTCAAGAGGAATTTAACACAATAACTCTTTATTTGGCTCTAAAGCCTTCAAAGCTAATTTAAATACAAGGTCAGGATCAAGTGAAGCAAATTTCAAAACCTTTTCACTTCCTAAACACATTTTCCAAACACATTCTTAAAACACAATTCCTTCCAATACAACTTCAAACACATTAGCCTACAAAGATCTAGGGTCGGGCGACTATGCTCTTGAGTCTTGGCACCTTGAGTACTATCCCCTGGCTCTTCCTGCAATCAATCATCAATCTTCCCCTTGCCCAAGCGGCGGGAGAAGGAACTTGCTAGTCTTCCAAGATGGGAGGATGACGAACCTTCTTTGGACTCCGAACGGTCAAGAACCGACGGGCCACACTCCCGTTACCTTCCTCATAATCAGTTGATGCAGGACATCTAGCTCTAGAACCTCGGACTCTAGCTGGTCCTGAGAGAGAAATGTCCTTTGGCTTGGGCCATTAATCCAAACAATGTACCCTGCAGACAGAGTATCAGGCTCGGGCGGGTATTGAACACCCAAGAATGGTTTGGCGACCCAACACCGCCCCCAAACTTCAAGTCAATTTGCATTCAGCGCAACAGGTTTTGGGTTCTCTTCAGTACAGTCCGGGATCTCCTATTTCAAGCCATACTGTCTCATCACTCGAGCAGGCGAGTAGAAGACCTGCATTGTGAGGCTTGGCACCCTCAAAGCAGTAGAACCTGGGGCATGTCTCAAAGCAGCAATCCCCCACCAAGGAACTACCCACCTTATACAAGATCCAATTCTAGAAAGTGCGCTTCTCCACTCATCCAAAGAAAGCTGGCCATATACCATGCACCGCACAGTGAATCCCTTTCTATTATAGCTTTCCATGTTCTCCGGTGGTGCCACCAGCATGAGACTCTCCATAAGCCAGACCTTGGGGAGTGTACAAGAAAAGCATTTCAATATTCAACCTTCGAAATACAAGTACAAGTTCAATATACAAGAAAGCTCCAGATCCTTACTTGGAGTAATACCGGACTTCCCGACGGCAAGGAAGAGGGGTCCGACTTCAGCATGTCAAGGCCCATCAATGTTTCGCCAATCACGAGCGGCATAGGGTCCCGACCACTAGCAAACTGCTCTACAATCTCTATTAGGGAGGCATCACCATTGCCAAACCCCTGTTTCGAAAAGAGGAAGCGAGCAAAGAGACACAAACTCAAGGCCCTCAAGCGGAAAACCTTGGGAACATCAAGCCCAGCAAAATAGGTGACAAGGAGGGACAAATCCACCCCTCTTCCATATACAACAGCACTCAAAAGTGGGGGCTTCAAGCCCAAATATCTTTCATAACCCAAGAAAAAGTGTTCTTCAACACTGGGCATGCATAGCTCCAGCATAATGGGCCACCCCAATATGGCACTAAATTCTTCAGGGAGGGGACATACCTCATTATTTCCGAAGCAGTAGACATGATGATTCAGATCCCAAGCCTCCAGAGCAGCAAGAATGAAGTAGACATCAAGCTTTACAAATCGAAAGGAGGCGAGCACCCCAAGATGTAGGCCATCAAGCTCTCTCTTCTCCAATTTTCCTAGCAAACAAAGCCATGAGTTCAAGGCATTTTTAAAAGACATAGCCATATCCTCTCTTCTTTTTCGTGAGGAAGCAGTATGCAAAGGAAAGCAGGGAAGGATTGTTGCAAAGGAATGATCCGACGAGTCCCCTATTTATACAAGAGTAGGCTTGCATGTCAGCACACTGGCGCTAGGCGCCGAGCCCTGCGCCAAACGTAGGGGCCTGCAACGAAGGACGAGGCCACCGTCCTCTTTTATGACTCCGAGTACACACCCTTTAGTGCTTCAGACAGCAGAGTACAACCTCCACCATTCAAGATTCCAAAGCCGCAAGCCGCGCAATTTCAAGCAGTCCGAGTCAACGCTTCAGGAAGATTTCGGGTCAATTTATTCAAAAGTCAAGCATTCTAGTCCTAGATCGGCATCCTAACTCGAGTCTGCATATGCATAGAAAAAGTTGAATATACTTTGACTTGCGCTTTTCCTAACCAAAAAACCTCAGTCAAAGTGGGGGCTTATAGTGGGTATATACACCCGAAAAAATGGGCAATTTTTTTCAATTTTTTTTTGCAAATTCCTCATGCATGCATATAGCTACAAATTTCAAAGGCACACACAACGCATAAAAGTTCAAATTTTCAAACATACAAAAACCAATCTTCAAAATTCCAAACCAATTCAAGGTCAAAACCATACAACTATACAAAATTCAAGTTCCAAACCGTACAAATCCATACAAATACCATTCACCCAAAAAATCAGACCAAGGCAAGCTGGAACTCGCTACCATCCAGGGTCAGTCGGAGTCATCGTCAGCCATAATATCAACCACAGGCTCTTTACCCCTGTTGCGGCTCCGGTAACGCTCCAGATCCCGATCCAGCTCTATCTCGGGGGTACCAGGCTCCTGCTCCGAGATACGAAGAGTGCCAGGAGAATGATAAACTCCCTGCTGAGGGGAAGGGTACTGATAAGGCGGCGACATCCCCATGAACTGGTGCGGTGCCCCAAACATCTGAGCCTGACGCATCCTCTCCATCTCTGACCAATAAGCCCAAGCATCCTCACCCCAAGGATGAGGACCGCTCCCTCCGAAGTAGTAACCAGGAGGAGGAACAAAAGGCCTCGAACTTCTCGCACCCCAAAAACAATGCCTGGTGGGATCAACATATACCAAAGGGGCAGCTCCCGTATCAGCATCAGAATGCCTCTGGAAAGTACCGGAACGGGACCCCTGTTAGGTTATGATACATATAATTGAATATAAATCATGCGGAAAAACCATAAAGCCAGACATCTAAATTAATTGCCACATAACAATTAGCATAATTTAGGATGCATACTCTTTGTAGCGTGCCCTCCCTAGCTGCGCCTGAAACGAACAAGAACAAGTCTAGGACTCCAAATGTCGTCTCTCCGTAGATAGTCCACAGCACGTTCGGATCCGCCTTAGATTTAATTAACTAAAATTGCACCTAAGGTTCTATGAATATGTTCGAATATTATAGGCAAATAATATACTTAGTTTTAATCCTTAAAACTTGATGTATGATTGAAAATTATGTTCTCATAAATTTGTGAATGCCATCACATATTTATAGAGTAGGAATATGGAATTGGAATTTTACTAGGACTCAAGAATTCTAACTCTATTAGAATTAGAGTTCCATTAAAACTAGTAATTCAGAAAATTAATCTTATCCTAATCACTTAAGGATTCGATGTATGCACAAACTCCAACACGCACACGAGCACGGCCCACATGCGAGCAGGCCATGCGCGCGCGCGCCCCAAGCCCATCGCTGGCAGCCCACACGAGCTCGCTGCCTCGCAGCCCATGCGCTGCCTCGCAGCCTTGTTGCTCGCAGGCTTGGTCGCAGCCTTGGCGCGCTAGGCCTGGCCTTGCGCTGGGCCTGGCATGCCTTTGGCTGCTTGTGTTGCGCGCTGGGCTTGCTGGACGTGGGCCTGGCTTCGTGCTGGGCCTTCGTCTAGCAAGCTCGTCCGATGCTTAATTCGTACGATGCGCTTTCGATTAATTTTCCGATTCCGGAATTCATTTTCGATTCGAACAATATTTAACATTTCCGATTACGGAATTAATCTCCGTTTCGAACAAATATTAATAATTCCGATTCCAGAATTATTTTCCGATTCCGATAATATTTCCGATTCTGACAATATTTCCGTTTCCGGCAATATTTCCGATTCCGGCAATATTTCCATTTCTGATAATATTTTCCGATACGTACCATGTTTCCGTTTCCGGCAACATCTACGACTTGGATAATATTTATATTTCCGATACGATTCATATTTCCGTTTCCGGCAATATCATCGTTTCCGGAGGATCCATAATTTCCCTTTGACGATTTCAGCTCCCGCTGGAACCGAGATCCGTCGATTTCGAATACCCATAGATGGAGTATTTAATTCCATTAAATACTTGATCCGTTCACGTACTATTTGTGTGACCCTACGGGTTCAGTCAAGAGTAAGTTGTGGATTAATATTATTAATTCCACTTGAACTGAAGCGGCCTCTAGCTAGGCATTCAGTTCCACTTGATCTCACTGAATTATTAACTTGCATAATTAACACTGAACCGCATTTATTAGACTTATCATTAAATGCATACTTGGACCAAGGGAATTATTTCCTTCAGTCTCCCACTTGTCCTTAGGGACAAGTGTGCATTTCCTAATTCCTTTGTCGTTCGATGCTTGCTCTTGAACATAAGGTAAGAGTTGTCATCCTTATTATGTCCAGAGGTGTTTCTCGGTTTCAGAGTTCAACTGATCAAATAAATAGATAATCATAACCTATGATTCATCTGAGCACGGCCATGCATTTTACAGTTTCTAGCTCTCCGAGTGGCCTTGTACAACTTTCAGCATCTCATCCCGATTTATGGGAGGACAATCCCAATCTTGCGATCTTGAGATTAGACTTTGTTTGATAGGTGATTACCTGAGCGTTGCCTTTATAGCCTCCTTTTACGGTGCGACGGTTGGTCAACGTCAAAGTAAGCAGTTCTCAAACAAGTAATCTCAAATCACTCAGGTATTGAGGATTAGTGTCTAATAATTTTTTTTAATGAAATTTACTTATGGAAGATTTTCATCTCTTACAGTAAAGTTTTATAGGTCTGTCCGATACTAGTATTCCCAAAGTAAGTATCTATGCAAATGATTACGACATTGCCATGTCCACATAGTTCAAGAAACAGAACTACTATTCATCTTGCATTCTAGTCGTCTAACGTTTTCTATGCGTCCATCTTTATAGAAAACTCCGACCAGGGACCATTTTCAACTTTTGACATTCAAGTTCACTTGATAGACATTTCTTAGTCACAGGACTGGTTCTGACGGTCTATCTTGAATATATCGTCAAATTGAAGGGACTCATCATTTAATACTAAACCAAGATTAAATGGAATATGAAAATACATTTCATATATGATAAATGTTCAACCCCAATGTTTTTACAACCATGGGCCTCAAACCCATCTTTAAAAAAATTAATGGAATTCAAAGCTATGCTTGATTTCCAGTGCCACAATGTGAGTGTTGTTTCTCACTTGTTGCACAGGTTTAGTTATCATGCTTTGCCAATCTTAATATCCTTTTCATCGAATGTTCTTCGAGATATGATGATAAGATCTTTTGAGTATGTTTATTTTGTGATCTAGTCTTTCTTGATACAATAGTGGTTCTACGCATTTTGCAATGAAGAACCATCAAATCAGCAGACATGTGATCCACCCAAGTTCAGTGAAGAACTCTTTAACATAAAAAACCCTATTTTATTGCTTCTTAGGCAATAAGTACTTTTACTTCATCTGTTTAGGTTGCTAGTGATGCTTTGTTTGGATTTACTTATCCAAGCAGTTCATAGATATGTGGAAGACTTTCCATCTGTATCTCAGAACATAGAAATTAATATTTTAATTTCCCACGCAACAACTCATGGTCTCCAATCCATGTTGCCATTTCAAAACACGATGCTCTATAGCTCGTCCTTGCTAATGGTTAATCTCCAAAGGAATCTTGCTTGATCCTTTGCCAGTGTTTATGCGTGTAGCATCAATATTTAGCATATCTTTATTTCCTTGAATCAAGAACTGATCTTATGTACCTTTTCAAGTACCATAAGTTTTTGTTGATCTCAATCTAGTTGATCTTCACTTAGATCAATAGAGATTGGTATATGTTCGTCATGCCTAAAGCCATACGATACGTTTTTGGCGATCCTCATATTATATCATACATGATATATTCTTTTGCAGAATTATTCTCAATTGAATTCTATTCATGTAACTTTAGCTATCCAATTTCAGTAGACACTGAATTCAACTAAATTCTTTGACATATAATATAGGTTAAGAGTCTTCACTTAGATCCTTTGATGTTTAACTTACTAAATGCTTATACATAGTTCAAACATTCTTTACTTAGATTTATTCACATGGGTCGAATATCTCCAATGGATTCTTTCGTGTTTGATTTAGTAAATGCCATTACTTAATCCAAAACAATAATATAAGACCTTTGTAAATAGATCTTAAAACCCAGTATGTACTAAGTTTCGCCTTGGTCCATCATTGATAAATAATTTCAAATCTAAGTCATTAGAATTTGAATGTTATTTCACAATAGAGAGATATGTGTGTGATACACATAGGACCAATTAAGTTTTACGCACTCCCACTAAACTTCTTATATATCTATAAGAATCATGTACATTTTATGAAACTAAAATACTTATTAGCTCCACTAAAATACATTTCCAATTCCCAATTTCTTGCTTAAATTTGTACTTAGATTTCATAAGCTAGCTTTCCTTTTCAAGCATTTATTTGGATCCAAAAATCCTATGACATACCATGTACATAGTTTCTTCCAATATTTGATTGAGGAATTTTTTTTGTCATCCAATTGCCATATGTACCAATATGCAATCATTGCTTGATTTATAGACTTGAGCATTACGATTTTGCATGAGGTTTCAACACAATCCACGTCGTAAATTTGCTTGTAACCTTTAGCACTCAATTCCATGTTTGATGGTTTTTATCCTTAAAACTAATTTGCAACCAATAGGTGTTTAACCTATTCTTATAAATCAACAAATTTTCAATTTTTATGGCCTTTAACCATTTAAACCATTTGAGTCTATATATGGCCTCTAACCATTTTAGGGAATCAGGGTTTCGTCATAGCTTTCTTACAGGTCACAAACTCATTAATCTACATGATAATAGTTTGACTGTAAGTTGTAGGTTTCTTCACTATCTAATAGAAGAATCTCATAGTTTCATTGACCTGAACTCTATGTTTTTTCACTATCTAATAGAAGAATCTCATAGTTTCAGTGACTTGAACTCTATGCCTACTTGGGTATAGAACATCAAACAATAGAATATCAATAGCCACTTGAAAGTCCTTTGAATATTCCGCTCTCCTTGAAGCACTTGTAAATTCTTCTAAGAGATGTCTATTCTTTAAAGCCACTTCTAAAGTCCTTAAGAATAAGTGTTCGTATTTTCTGAAGAACTTCGAAAAGCCTCCGGAAGTCCGTTTATGTTTGTTGTTCGCCTCGAAGACCTTTCGAGGTCTATTTTCTCCCACTTGTCATTTTGGAAACGAATCTCCAAAAGGACATTATTTCGAGCAAACAAACATTATGTTCTCAAAAATTTATGGTAGAAACAATACACTTGTGTCTCATTTGAATAAATCACAATGAAACATATATCTATACTTGGGCCTTAGTTTGTTGAATAACAAACGCTAAGCTCCCACTGAGTTTTGCAACTCTTTAGATATATATTGTTGAAAAGATATTCTGAAATTACTTTTCGAATAGCTTTGACGAATTTGGTTTAGTTTGGTGGTAGTTGAGCATTTTGTTTAGAAATTATAGGAAAAATCTTTATGATTCATCATTGATCGAATCAAGTACTAATTGACTTCGATAATTCCAACGTAGATATGCCATATCTTATGGAGCTAGATTGTGAAATTACAACACACAATCATTGATGATCATTTTTGGTCTTAAAGTAATCATCGTCATGATCTAACCTAGATCTTTATGATTTCTTGCCAAATGGATTTTATACTTCTGGATCTTTGAACTAGCCAAACAGATTAAACTTATATCACATTTGAGTAAATAATCCTATATTCACTCAAATCCATGTGAAATAATAAAGTCATATAATCTTTCTTTGGCTTTGAACTCTATTGTCTAGGCGTTCTAATAATAGTTCATATCTTTTGTTACTTTCAACAAGTAAGACTAGCTTGTCTTGAATTGATCTAGAAATCAATCAACTTTCAAAAGTCCATCAAAATAGATCTTTAGAACGTTAACTTGTTGATATGGTTTAAGAAACAATGCCAAAGATTAGTAGAACTCAAATCAAGGGATTTATTTGAACCTAGTAAAGTTCTTATTGTTAAAGAGTTTGTTTGTTTTAATCAAGCATATTGACTCAACCCGTAAATGACCATTTCATTCAAATAAACAAACAAACATTGTTTTTGTTTTTCTTGAATGTGAGTCTTTCTGTGTTTGAAAACATAAATTTATGTATGCTGATTATGGAACAAAATAGTCATTAAGTTCCAGCCTTGAGAGGACATAAAACAAACTAGATGACCCTACAACTAATGTAGCATTTCCATGCTTCATTTCCCACTTGTAGGTCATTAGTGTAGCCTAGCTTCCATTGTTTGAGTTATTACCGAAATAAGAACCTCAAGCGGTATATGATACCAAGGAAGTTTGATTGCTAGGTCACTTCTCTTTAAACATAAACTTATAGGTAGAAACGGAATTGTAAATTCCTTTCATTTGTTCCTTGTTTTCCTATTTCTTGTACCCTTTCTTATAGTCTTAAGAATTAACTTCTCTAGTGTTGACTTATATACTTTGTTAGACATGTCCGATGTCTTTCCAACAGAGTTCTTACCATTTTATTTATGTTGAATATTCTGTTTCAACTAGATGATCTTACCAGAAGCTTCTAAAGTTCTCTAAGCATCGACCTATTCGAATGTCTAGGGACTAGACTCATTCGAGAATTAAATGGACAAAGATATTAGGTTGTTAACCATTGTTAAAGCTGAGCGTTTAAACTCAATGCTTTATGATCTCAAAACTACATTGTATTTTGAATTCACAAGCACCAATCGGTTTGCCATTCGACTTTGATACTCGAAAACAACCATAAAAGTCGATATAAGAAACGTACATTTAAATTGCTCATTTTCTCTCATTTCCGTGAATCGTTCTTGGATTCACTGCCAATCGAGGAAATTTACTGTTACCCTTCTAAAAGGATTTATTGCAGTAAAAGATATTTAATTATAAACAATAATTAAAACATACATTGAAGCATGCAAAGTCTAAACATTTATCATGAGTAATAACTTGAAAATTAAAGCAATCATGCAATTTGAAACAAGTTATTAGCATTTTATTCGAATTTATTGTTCCGGTAGGTGTAAATAAAATGATTCCAAGATCCTTAAATCATTGAAGAATTAAGCACATTATGTATTTAGACTCAATTCTAAAATATTTTAGGTAACCAAATCCTTTGCTAATAGTCTAGAAACTACTCTTGGTTGATAGGCACGTCTAAGAACTTATTAGGTAAACCTATCTCATTTTCCACGACTGTGAGGGGGTCGAAAAAGCACGAGGCTAATGCGTGACCTTGTCCCTTGTGGGTGTGACGTTTCTTTTCGTCAAATCAAGTGTAATTGGATTTCCTGTGAGTTTACACCCAATTGACTAGTAATATAGAAGTCGCCATTCAGGTTTTAACGACAATGAGAAAAACTGACAAAACCCGGTTATCGTGACATAAAGGGAGTGCAATTATGTTTGACCACGACGGCCGTAGGTTCCCTTGTGATCCCTGGTGTGGGGATCTCTCAACATACACCTGCAAGGTAGAGATTGAGGGTTCGGGGGACTGTAACTACCGAGAGGAGTACTCGCTCTTCGATAACTCCAGAGGTAGGATATCCTTACTAGCTCAGCATAAATAATTGAAGGGACATGCGTTAACTATTAAACTAATCTGATTTGGCTTTAACAATATGCAACATATAGTACTAGATCGAACGCGATTATCTGATTTAGATTGTTTTAAGGGACCTAGCATGATAATCCAATTTCCCAACATATTATCTTTATTAGGCGTGATAGAACAATCAGATTTAGTTAGTTTAACAGTTCATAAAAGGGCGAGGAAAGCGATTAAACCATGGAAAAGGGACACATTACGACGCACCCTTGAGAGGTGCGTCACGGTTCTCAGAAAACTAACCACTTTGACTTTGCTATTTCTCCTTTTATTTAACGAATCTCAAGTTATGGGACAGGATACGTTCTGTTCGATTTATGGATCGATTGCGACAGAACGCGTGATCAGTTTTGCAGCGTGAGGCTTAGGCTTAGGGGTTTAGAGTCAATACTTAGAATAATAATTGTGTGTTGTTTTCACGTCCAATTTGGGGCTGTATTTATAGGGAAGAGTTCGTGGAAAGATAGAATTGTAGAGCTCTAATCCAAGAAGAATTAGGAGAGAACACGTCCCAGGTATTTTCGGCGCCCAGGGCTGGGCGTTAAAGATTTCGGCGCCCAGCTCTGGGCGTTGAAAATGGGATCCAGGCAATTTCAGCGCCCAGGGCTGGGCGTTGAAAATGATGTTTGGGCCGAGTTCTTTGTCAGATTTGGACTCTTAGAATCCGGAGTGTTTGAGACTTATCCGAGTCTTTTAGTGCGTATTAACTTTGTGATGGAATGCGTTTGGGTTCGTTACGAACTCTAGGTTCGTTAGGATTTTAATTAATACGTAACTCTTATTTTTGAATCATATTAGGAATAGGATTCCTCTTGCAATTTCTATCTCATTTAGGATTTATGTTGGAGTGCAACACCTAATTCTGACAGGTTTCTATCTTTTATGACTTGCCACTTTTAACAACCACCCATTACGGCAGTTACTATTTTTAGCAGGTTTCCATAAATAGCAGGTTTCTATAAATAACAGGTTTCGGGTGAAATGAAAAGGGTGATTGAGATTCGTTATTTTATAGGAAATGCGTTGTCAAGTGGAGATTTTATGTTCTCATCATCGAACCTTCCCTTTCGGGAATGGGGACAAAAGTAGGTGTCTACAATTAGCCCCCACTTTGACTGAGTCTCGGGATGAGACGATGGTCAAAGTACTGGACGGAGTGCGTCACACAAGCCATAGTATATGTGACTTGTTTTGCGAGGGTCTCACGAGCCCCCGAGTGATAACATTTGACTTAAGGGTCATCACTTGAAGTGTCGACATATCCCTCACGTGTCATTGGGATTTTTCAACGGATAGTATAGAAACTCCCTCACTTTGTCATTGGAAGTATCTAAAGATGTGTAGGAACTCCCTCACTTTGTCATTGGAAGTAGCTACAGATGTTTTCGAAATCAAAGCTATAAAGTGTAATTGGGCCTGGCCAAGCCCAATCACGAGGTAAAAATGTTTTTAAAGATTCTCATTTTCAGGGTTAGCTAAACGAGAAAACCCCCTTGTTTTTATGGGACGTAAAACGAAGGAAAATCCAGCACATCGTTCTTTTTTTGGAAAAACGGAAAACCAATTCTTTAATTTTTGGAAAAAAGGAAAACTACTCACATCGTTCTTTTTTGGAAAAACGGAAAACCAATCCTTTAATTTTTGAAAAATAAGAGAAACTACTCACATCGCTTTTTTTTGGAAAAAACGGAAAACCAATCCTTTAATTTTTGAAAAAAAGGAAAACTACTCACATCGTTCTTTTTTGGAAAAACGGAAAACCAATCCTTTAATTTTGGAAAAAAGGAAAACTACTCACATCGTTCTTTTTTGGAAAAACAGAAAACCAATCCTTTAATTTTTGGAAAAAGGGAAAACCAGAAAAAGTTATCGCTGTAGCGACTAAGGACCTGCGCGGTTAGTGGCGCAGACCCCGCCGGCTAAAGATGGCGAGCCTGTCCGCTAAGGGTGGACACCCCGTCCGATAGAAGTGGACGAATCTGTTTTGAAATTTGAAATAATGACCTACGCGGTTTGTGACGTAGACCCCGCCGGCTGAAGATGGCGAGCCTGTCCGCTAAGGGTGGACACCCCACCCGATAGAAGTGGACGAATCTATTTTGAAATTTGTTTGTGCTTTTTGAAAATAAGGACCTACGTGGTTTGTGACGTAGACCCCGCCGGCTGAAGATGGCGAGCCTGTTTCATTTTGTTTTTTTGAAGATTCTATTTTTCGAAAACTGAGGACCTGCACGGCTAGTGACGCAGACCCCGCCTGCTGAGGATGGGCGAGCCCTGTCCGCTGAGGGTGGACGTCCCTGAATTCGTTTTTTCGATTTGGAACTTGCGCGGTTCGTGGCGCGATCTTGCCCGATTGAGGTGGGCAAGTCCCTATTTTTTGTTCATCGTGATTTCTTTTGAGAATTTTTTCATTCATTCTTGCAAGAGCGAATTCTTTCGAGGGATGCTCGGATTTAGTTGTAACCTGAATGTGGGTTGACAACGGGCTTAGACGGACCTTCGTCTTGTGGTCGTCTTCTTTTATGGTTTCGAGCGAGTCTTTACGGCTTGATTTTTGCCACCGCTTGGTCTTTGATCAGAGGACCATGTACAAGTATCAACGGCGACCTTTAGTCTGAGGTCGAAATCCGTTTTTTTTTCTTTTGAGATTATCCAAACATGGGACTGTGTATGGCGTCCGGGAATATGATTTTGACTTCGCACACTCTTTGTTGGAGTATATATTTTCTTTCGAGCCCCCAAGCACTCGGGCTTGACGGTCATTTCTTGCCAAAGAGATTCCTTGGGGATACGCATTTTGTGATGTCCTTGATCATGTTTGGGATTGTGCTCGTAAGTGCGAGCGATCTTTGTAGTGGTGTGCTACTCTTAACAAAGCCGTGAGGTGCGACTTTTAGTAAAGAAATCGGCAATTTTCGAGTCGAATGGATACGGCAGGGCCCTATAGAAGTCAGAGCCTTTTCTAGGTCTGGGCTCATTTTCGGCGCCCAGGCCTGGGCGTTAAAGATTTCGGCGCCCAGCTCTGGGCGCTGAAAATGACTCCTGGGCAGGTTTCTTGATGACACAGTTGGCCTCTTGTTCGTTCGTTCTCTTTTTTTATTTTCGTCTAGAGATTCTATTTTTTGGAACGAATCGTTCATTTGAGATCACCGTTGATTGGTGAATAACAATTATTTCTCGAGAAACCGTAGCCTAATAGTGGACCAACAGTGTTTATTTTTTCCTTATTCGTTCGTCATTTCTTGGCTTAGAACGATTGTGGGATTCATCTTCAACGCCCAAAGTCAGGCGTGGGATTTGGCGTCGGAGTTGATTATTGGGCAGATCTGCCTCTTTTCCGTTCGCTTATTTCACTTGGAGATTCTACGTATTCTCTTCTCTTTTGTTTTTCTTTATTTTTGGAACGTTGAATTTTATTAGAGATCACAATGAGCTGAGTGATCGTGATGATTTCTCGAGAAGCCGTAGCCGATTGGTGGACTACGGTGTTTGTCGCTTTGGGGCGTTTATTTAAAGGAACTTTCGCTCTTAAGGCATGCAGTTATTGCAATAGTTGGGTGAGTCTATATGGCCCGGGGAACATACCTTGAGGCGTATATTTTTGATCGCTCGTATATATTTTTCTTTTGAACGCGTTCGCGAATGTTCGATACTTAGAATGATGATATGTATGTGCGAACGAGCATTCATAGAATGGCCGTTGTGTGCGGTCCATTAATCAGTTTGCTTGAATCATTTTTTTGAGCAATGACTGATTTTGAATAGTTTGCTTAGAAGCTTTGGTAGGGTTCAGGCCCATTCATGAAGTGGGCTCAAACATCGTGCCCTTTCGATTGTTCAAACATTTGCTTCGAGATTTTTTTTTATTTTGCTATGGTTGTTTCGTAGCTTGGAGTCCCCAAGTATGCATGTTGGGATGCTTCCTTTTGGCGTACGATTTTTGTAGGTTATTTCGAAAAAGAGGCCTTGGGGTTCCTGCTCGTGTAGGTGCGAGCTATCCCTTCCGTGGTAGGTAATATTTTGCTACCTTTAATCCTTAATGTAGAAGTCGTGTGGCTTGCATTTTGAATTTGGGCGATAAGTAGTCTTTGCCTCCTGCTCTTGGTCGTGCCCGCATTAGTGCAATATGCCTCACTCTTTTTTTTTAGACTTGTACCGTGGGATGGTTGAACTTATGGTGCGACGTAGGCTTGTGTGGCCTACCCGCATGTATTAGAACATTTCTCCGGGTGTTGGGATATCATTATTATTTTTTGCGTTGGAGTACTTCATCACGCCTCGTTCAGGTGCTTGAACAAGTGTAGCACCTTCTGCGTGGGTTTGCACGGCTTATTACTTCGTTCGATGCGAGGATTCATAGATGTTTCTTTCTTATTTTTATATCTGGGAAAAACTTGGCTAGTAGAAAGATTCAGCGCCCAGGCTGAGGCGTTAAAGATATCGGCGCCCAGCTCTGGGCGTTGAAAATGATTTCTGGGTATATTTTGACATTTCTTATCCTTGATTTTTTTTCTTTCTCTTTTGCCTTGGAACGAGGTAGACTGTGTAACGGGCGCTTGTAGGGCGAGCGTTATGTGCAGTAGTTTGATCGGAGTTTTGGTGACTCGCGATTTTTAGTTACCCTTGTTAGTGGGGTGACTTTATATATCCTAAGTAGCGCTTAGAATTTGGGAGGGGTTGTAGCCATTCTAAGGTTCTTTTTACACGATCAAACCTTAGGATTGTGCCCCTATGATGTATGTATAACATTAGCGTCGAGAATTTGCGATAAAATCGTCATTTCGAGCATTTTTAGAGTGTTTTTCTCAAGCCCCCAATTGTAGCTACGGGATTGGCTTGGTGCTATAATGCTTGGCATACGTTTTTATGTATTCATGGTGACAAGTATCATGAATAGTTTGAACCAGACTCGTTTAGTGCGAGATACGTTCGAGTAGTGATTTGCTACTTCTCTTGTAAATGTCGTATTGTGCGACATTGCCATGGTCAAGGTAGTCACATGTTGAAGTGTGCCTTGACCGAAAGCTAGGTGCCTTTCTTTACCCATAATCATATTTAGAAATCTTTTTGACTCACTTGAAACATTGAGATAAACGCATACTTAGCTTAAACCAACGACACTTTATTATGTTCGAAGAAGTCTTTGAAAACCATTTGAAAATTATTTAAAATCCGAGTCCTACTGTGTACAACCCGAGGTGTCCTAGGTAAGTTGACTTATAGAAAGGTTCGTACAGGTTTATATGAGTGAATCAAAATACTGTTACGATTTTTGGAATGCTGTCTAAGGATTTGCTGGAAGCCAGGGTGCAGGTGTCAAGATATTACTTGTGCCCGTTTGGCATATGTTTTTAGGTTTTTAGGGCCATCTTTTCCAGAATTGCGGGAATATAAACCGTTTTCAAATTGACTTAGATTTACTTGGTGTATGTCTGCACAAAAGGTCAAGGTATACTTAGTTCTTTCCCTAGCTCTTTCATTTCAATTTTTTTAGCCCCCAGTTGCTATTATGTCTTCCCATTAATGATGCTTTCAGATTTCGATTTTAGATGCCCGTGTCATATGTCTGAGTAGGGTGAGCCTTGGTTAAGTGCCAAGTCCTATTGACAATGTCTGATTTTTTCCTCAAAGGGGATTCGCAAGCATTTGAGTTACCATGAACGGGTGCCCTGAGTTCGAAGGAACGATGGGGCGATGCCGTAGAATAATCCTCTTTATTGCAAGCTTTACTGCCTTTACTACTTGTTGGCGATTATGACCGTGTCTAGTGGTGAAAGAAGGTCTTTAAGCGAACGACTATGTCTAGTGGTGAAAGAAAGTCTTTAAGTGAGTTAGTTCACTTTTAGGGTGGGTCAAGTCGAGTACTTTAGAGGTCATGGACGCTTGCGCTAGCCCCCATTCAATTGAGGCAAAGCGATCTTTTGAGTCTTGGCTAAGTGCATAGGAGTGTGAGTGCTCCTTCTGGCAAGGGTACGTGCCCTTATTATTTTTCGATGTGTGCTTATTTTGGCATCTTGATGACTTGGATTCTTCTTTTGACTTAAGTTTTTCTTTCGACTTGGATTGCAAGTAATTAAATTTCAATAAGGGACTCTATTTCTTATTCTTGTTTTTCTATAGGCTTTAATATTCTTGCAAATTGGTTGGACCGAATCATGGATTGCCTATGTATCCGCCTTAAATAGATTTAATTTGGAATCAGGTCTTGCGTAGTTCTTAGCCAGAAAATGGTTTCTTAGAATGCCGATTTTAAACAAGTACGTTCGAGTGGACTCGTAATGTTTGAAATAGGGTGAAATAAGTGAAATTTATTATTATTTTAATCTGCCGCTTTGCCGTAAGCCAAAAATTTGTTTTATTTTTTTAAGTACATGTATTTTTTTTGTGGTACGTATATCTGAATACGTGATGTACCCCCCCAAGTGTTCGTTATTTTTCCGTGTATGTGCGGATAAAATGACGAGCACTTCTGGACAAAATTTGGCAAGCAGAGAGAATCAGCGCCCAGACTGGGGCGCTAAAGATTCCGGCGCCCAGCTCTGGGCGCTGAAAATGATATCTGGGCAGATTTTTTGGTTTTGTGTCAAATATTTGTGAATCTTTTTTGTGCGCTAAATGTTTTTTTTTTTTTTTAAACGAATTTTTAAAGGCGCTTTGCAAAGTTTGCTTTTTTATTATTTTTTTTGTACTTTTCATTTGTTTTCTTTTTTATTCGTGACTCAAGACGGTTTGAAAGATGGGTTGAATGAGATAGGATAATTTGTATAGGTAAGCACGAGGATTATATCTGCTAGGACTCACAATATGCAGCCTCAAGCTAGTGTCATGAGTTTACATCAACCAAGGCCAATGAGTAGCATGGGGACGGCTCAAGGGTATATCAACAGGATGTATCCACACAAGTTATATGGTCATTATGCTAATGGTGGTGTAATAATGGGTATGACGCACGTGTCCACGGCCGTACGTGGTTTTGCAGTTGATAACAAGTTCAGGAACAAGAGTCGAGGTAATGGTTTCTTGGGTTATGGCAATGAGAACATGGATGGGTTAAATGAGCTGAACGGGGGCCCCAGAGCGAAGGCGTCTAAGAACATAAGGATTGGAAAGGGTAGACATCGTAGAATTTCATGTAGTTTTTGTGGCATGATTTGGATTGGTTGACTCAATTCTTTCCCTTCGTTTACTTGGGTAGATTTCGTACTTTGGGAGATACGGGCTAAGTATTTCATGGCTCTTTCCGCTCTCCCTTTTCTCTTTCTCTTTTTTTCTTTTTTCTTGGGATTTCTCCCCAACATAAATCCTTCAATCAATTTTGTTTTATTTGGGCTAAAAGGTAGATGGTTGTGGTCTTTGAGTCACGAGACGAGACTGAGTGAGCCTCGTCTGGTAGGCCTATAGTGGACCTTTAATTTTAGTAGGGCCTAGGGTGGACCTTTAGCTTTAGTAGGCCTAGGGTGGACCTTTAAATTGTCTTACTTTGCAAGCGTATTTAGTCATTTCTTAAAATGTGCAAATAGCGTAGATTCAAAATGTTGTTTTTACCTTATTGAAATTTAACGAAAGAACTACATCGAAAATAATTTTTTTGCTTCTTTTCAGATTCCAGTTTCTGGGATTTAATTGGAAATTGTAATTTAGACTTGAACTTACATTAATCTTTCTGATTATAACCCGTGTATGAATATAAGGAGGTGGCCTAGACTCAAAATAATGACGTGGCGTAAGCCTATAATACTTGACCAAACAACTCTCAGACTTAGGCTAATTGGACCATAACTTTTGTTGGTTGACACTTTTAGATTTTAACCCTTGGGTGTTCATTTGTCACGCGCCATTTTGCTTAATGTTGGCAAGGTAGTTAGTTGGGGAGATCGAATTTTTATTTTTGCAAGACTAGAATCATTAGTGCGGCTTCCCTCTTAGTGTGTATTGCTTTACCCCAATGGTAGCCTTATGGTATGCCGATTTGGGTATTTTCATGGTTGGTCATGTTGCATTCATGGAAAATCTTTTAGTCCGTACTTAGTAGCATTTCAAGGAGCGAGTGACTCGAGAGGACTATGATAGTCGTGACCCAATGTGATCATAAGCCTTGAGGCCATTAATTTTTTTTCTTGCCAATGGTATTGACACCTTAGGTTCACTTTGGGGGTTGTGCGACTATGGAGGAATGATTTTCAGAATGTGACTGTTTCCATTTTGCAAATACTATAATATATTCTTTTTATTGGTGAGAGAGAGTATTGCGGCCGTGGATTCTTAGCAAGGGATGACAATTACATATGGGTGCTCATTGATTTAAATGTTAGGAAGGGAGACTCAATATGGTTTAACCTTTTAACTTGCAGAACGACACCAAGCATTAGGACCGATTCTATGGATAAGACAACTAAGACTTAGGATTTAGATTGTACTTTGGCATAACCTAGTCTAGACTCGGATTTATTTTTTATTCGAACATTATTTTTCCTTGAAGACTCTATTTGAACATTATTTTTTGAATACTTTGCCCATGTGCCATTCAAGGTTATTTTAATTAGCATGCTCGGTTTTGGTGCCGAACATTGTCGTCGTAGGAGGCCTAACAACGACACAAAGAGTTTTTTATTTTTTATAAGTCGCTTTTAGAATCGAGTGCCTTTTCATACGCCCTTGCAGCAATTTTTGCGAAAAGTTTTTTCTTTTGCTACGTATTTTTTTTATGCGCGGGCACCGAGGCTGCTGTGCCTGACCAAAAGGCCAGGCAGCAACTTCAGCGCCCAGCGCTGGGCGTGAGAATATTTGGCGCCCAGCCAGGGGCGCTGAAAATGCGTCCCTGACTGGTACTCGTATATTTTTTGTATATGCGATTTAATTTTGCGTGCTTGCCTAATAACGTCCTTAACGCGTTGTGCAGCATTGTGGGATTCGTTACGGGCCCTCCTGAGCGTCGCTTATTTTTGTGGCGATCGTTCGGGTTTGCGGAACACGTATTTTGGTATAACTCTTTGGTCAATTGGTTTATGAATGTTTTGGGCAATGTTTTTAAGGTCGTTGGTTTTCTAGGATTGTTTATCACACACAATCATATATTTCGCTACACATAACTAACATTACATCATGAGGCAATAATAACATGTCATGTAATTTTATGATAGGCTTCTATGGGTAGTATTTGCGCCTGGCTTGGTACCGCTTCTATCGCAGATCCAACACATGCCCCGATCGAGGTAGTGCCTTCAACAGACGAATTTCGCCCAAGAGGCCAATCACGATGTAAGCCAAGGGGGCATGCACCAATGAGAGGGACCTAATGGGCGAGCGATTGGGTTTGGGACGGGTGTACTACTAGCGAAAGTGCCGAGTGGACAACATTCGAAGCGTATGCACCCCCCGGTTGGCGATGGGTATCCTTAGTCCTAACTCCCGAGATGAAACATCTAAGGGAGCCAAGATTCGTTATGCGGTTCTGTCCGTTCACATTAATATGCTGATTTTCAGGTCGTCCCAACTTGATGGGGAAATAAACGCGGGGTAGGATCGTTTCACCCTTCGGCTATTTTGATTACCTACAAGCACGAGTATTTCCTTCACTATCCCCAGTGGAGTCGCCACTGTGAGGGGGTCGAAAAAGCACGAGGCTAATGCGTGACCTTGTCCCTCGTGGATGTGACGTTTCTTTTCGTCAAATCAAGTGTAATTGGATTTCCTGTGAGTTTACACCCAATTGACTAGTAATATAGGAGTCGCCATTCAGTTTTTAACGACAATGAGAAAAACTGACAAAACCCGGTTATCGTGACATAAAGGGAGTGCAATTATGTTTGACCATGACGGCCGTAGGTTCCCTTGTGATCCCTGGTGTGGGGATCTCTCAACATACACCCGCAAGGTAGAGATTGAGGGTTCGGGGGACTGTAACTACCGAGAGGAGTACTCGCTCTTCGATAACTCCAGAGGCAGGATATCCTTACTAGCTCAGCATAAATAATTGAAGGGACATGCGTTAACTATTAAACTAATCTGATTTGGCTTTAACAATATGCAACATATAGTACTAGATCGAACGCGATTATCTGATTTAGATTGTTTTAAGGGACCTAGCATGATAATCCAATTTCCCAACATATTATCTTTATTAGGCGTGATAGAACAATCAGATTTAGTTAGTTTAACAGTTCATAAAAGGGCGAGGAAAGCGATTAAACCATGGAAAAGGGACACATTACGACGCACCCTTGAGAGGTGCGTCACGGTTCTCAGAAAACTAACCACTTTGACTTTGCTATTTCTCCTTTTATTTAACGAATCTCAAGTTATGGGACAGGATACGTTCTGTTCGATTTATGGATCGATTGCGACAGAACGCGTGATCAGTTTTGCAGCGTGAGGCTTAGGCTTAGGGGTTTAGAGTCAATACTTAGAATAATAATTGTGTGTTGTTTTCACGTCCAATTTGGGGCTGTATTTATAGGGAAGAGTTCGTGGAAAGATAGAATTGTAGAGCTCTAATCCAAGAAGAATTAGGAGAGAACACGTCCCAGGTATTTTCGGCGCCCAGGGCTGGGCGTTAAAGATTTCGGCGCCCAGCTCTGGGCGTTGAAAATGGGATCCAGGCAATTTCAGCGCCCAGGGCTGGGCGTTGAAAATGATGTTTGGGCCGAGTTCTTTGTCAGATTTGGACTCTTAGAATCCGGAGTGTTTGAGACTTATCCGAGTCTTTTAGTGCGTATTAACTTTGTGATGGAATGCGTTTGGGTTCGTTACGAACTCTAGGTTCGTTAGGATTTTAATTAATACGTAACTCTTATTTTTGAATCATATTAGGAATAGGATTCCTCTTGCAATTTCTATCTCATTTAGGATTTATGTTGGAGTGCAACACCTAATTCTGACAGGTTTCTATCTTTTATGACTTGCCACTTTTAACAACCACCCATTACGGCAGTTACTATTTTTAGCAGGTTTCCATAAATAGCAGGTTTCTATAAATAGCAGGTTTCTGGTGAAATGAAAAGGGTGATTGAGATTCGTTATTTTATAGGAGATGCGTTGTCAAGTGGAGATTTTATGTTCTCATCATCGAACCTTCCCTTTCGGGAATGGGGACAAAAGTAGGTGTCTACAACGACATAAAAGGACTCCTTACTTATATCGTTGAATTTCACCAAAACTAACATGTACTCATGATTATTTGTGTACCTTACCCCTTTAGGATCAATAAGTAACACCTCGCTATTGCGGAAAACTATTACTAAGATTGATGTAAAGGTTTATCCAAGTAAGTGTTATTTTGGCATGGCACCTTTTAACTCAATTTTTTTTTAAAGTTTGGAACTTAAGGCTCTTACTATGTTGGTTACATTTTAAGTGAACTCAAATCCATAATCATGCAACATAATCAAGCCATAATCTCATGCATAATTAAGACATATTTAAAGCAATAAATAACTTAAAACATGTATAAGATATAAATGTGATCTAGTATGGCCCGACTTCATCTTGAAGCTTCAACTTCAAAGTCCATCTTGAAAATGGATTGGAAACTCCGTCTTGAATTTCACCATGGGAGGCGCCATTTTCTTCAAATAGGATAAGCTACAATTTAAGCTAATTACAACTATTTGATGGTACGCAGACCATATTTAAAGCAATAAAATTTGATACTTTAGACCAATATTACATTCAAATTAATGGTACGCAGACCATATTTACTATCCTATTTGGGCCATACTAGTCACTTTCAATAACCTGCAAAACAGTACATTTATAATATACCATTCACCCATTCATTTATCAATGAATGGCCCACATAGCTGGTTAGTAGAACATATTATGCATCACATAAATATTTGCAGCAATTAATCAAGGCTTCCAATAATCTACCAATTATTCAATCCTTATTAATTCTAATCAAGTTGTTTTAAACTTAAAGGAATGTAGACCTAATCAAGAGTTTATGACTAAAAGCTCCCACTTAAACCAATAAATTTACATGCTTTACTAATTTTAAACATAAAATTTTATTTCCTAGTCTAACCGGAAACATACAAATTTAATTAAAATTTAAAGCTTATATAAATTATAATTGAATCCTTTTAATTTATTTTCAGTTGAATTAAAAAAATAAATTTAAATTTATTCAAGGTTTTAATTTTAGTTAAATAATTAGTATAAATAAAATTTATAATAATTAGATTATTCAAAATTAAATTCCGAGAAAAAATTAAATTACGAAATTTAAAATTAATTAAAATCGTTTCCGAACTGAAAATTCAAAATTAAATTCAAAGCGCATCAATCGGATCAAGACGAGGCCATGGGCTTGCGCCCATGCCCCGTCGAGTCACGAGGCAGCATCGCCCCTTACGAGTGATCGCATAGCAAGGCACGAGCAGCAGCCACGCGCAAACGCAGCAAGCTAACCCACGCTTGCGCGCAGCATTGCTCGCTCGCTTCGTAGCGCAGCAGGTGCTTGGAGAGGCATCGCTCGCTGTGCGCGAGCCATCGCTCGCTGGTCGAGCCAACTCTCGCTCTCGCGTGCGCGCGCGCCTCGTCTGGTTGTGCCTTGCTTGTCGCCCATCCTGCCCATTCATCATCTGAGCACTCGACGCAAGGCAGGGCTACTGCCTTGTGCTCGCGTGCCACTTGCTTGCTCGCTGCATACGTACCGCATGGGCGACGAGCTCCCTTGCTCGTCGTCGCATGCCCGCACTATACAACACCCCTTAAGGGTAACATATAGCGTCCATTGCTTTGTGCGTGCAACATTCATGAGCGAAATATATAAAAATTAAAACTTTTTAATTCAAATTTATAGACAAATTAATAAATCATATTAATTTCATAAATTTAGGGCGAAAAATCGAAAATTTATTATTCAATTAATTTCCGATTATCATGGATTCAAGTCTAAGTCATAAAAATTTAAAATTTATCAAAATTAACAATTTTTATGGTGGTTTTTAATCATGGATACCTAATTAAATTGTCAATTAATTATGAAAATAAAATCAAATTCTAAATTATTCGAATTTCAACAAATTAATTACAATTACAAATTAGGTTGTATAATTAACAAGCTTAGGCATATAAATTTGTTAAACATATACAGAGGGTCAATCAAAAATTCAAGATTTACAAACAAGAATTGCAAATACTTAATTTAACATCTTAAAAATTACAAATTTTGCATTCGAAAAACTAAAATCTCCGAAAAGTCATAGTTAGGCTTCGAATTTGAGAATTCTGGCTTCTGCATCAAATCTTTGATTTCAGTCAAAATTTTAAAACGCCGTTTATATGCGAAATACACTATAAAATTATACGATTCCGACCATTATTGACTAAACTGCCGAAAATTCTGCGAACATATAATTAAATAATCGCACGAATTTGCAATAAATTACAAAAAATCAAAATTTTGTACATTAATCACCCCTTTTTTTTTGGCAGGCAAATTAGGATATATTGATTAGCACAAAAACAGTATTACACCCTTAACCTTTGGCAACAGCCACAAGGTAAAAGAACAGAAAGGCTAAGAACACTTAGCCTAAAAAACACACAGGAAGAGCAACAAGCTCTCCTTTACAAACTGTTGAACCAATTGACATCACTAGGCCTAGACTTCTTACTAAGCAGGTTGTAAACCTTTCCTTTGACTTCTGCCTTGATGTTAGCAACTGTAGAGTGGATAGTAGGCACTTTAGCAGCCCAAACAGCTGCATTTCTGGCTTTCCATACATTGTACACTAAACTGGCAATGGCAGTAAACAGAATTGCCGTTTTGCATTTTCCTCTATTGTATCTTTGAACCCCTTTGAGGAGGCTGATTACAGTGAATCTGTTTAGATTGATCCCAAGCCAATCCAGATGCAGCTGCTTGCATTGCTTGCTGAACTCACAGCTAAAGAAAAGATGGTCAATCTTTTCTATATGAGTGAAACAGATAGGACACAGGTCATCAGGAACAATCCCCACCTTGTGAAGTCTCTCTTTAGTTTTCAATCTGTCAAGCATTGTGAGCCAAAGGATAAATCTGTGTTTTGGAATAGTCAACCTATTCCAGACATATTTCTGCCAAGTTACTCTATCACCAGCAGTTGCAATTTGATTGTAAGTGTCTTCAATGGAGTATTTACTAGTGGAATACCACTGAGGTGACTGCAGCTGGAGAGTAACACAATTCTTCACTTTGCACACAAACTTTACCACCCAACTAGCAGCAGTAGGAGCAGTAAAACCTTCCCAAATTTTCTCCTTGATGTAAACTGCATGAATCCATTTCACCCATAAATTATCCTGTTTTTGAGCAATGGCCCAAACTTGCTTCCCCACAGCAGCCTGATTCCATAGCAAAAGGTTTCTAAACCCCAGACCACCATGAGGTTTGGGGAGACAAAGGTGATCCCAAGCAACAGGCCCAGGTCTTGCATCATCATAAGTTCCATACCAGAGGAAAGCTCTACAAATGGAGTTAATCTTTTTTAGAACATTCTTGGGAAGTAAGAACATCTGGCACCAGTAAACACAGATACTCATCAACACTGAATTAACCAACTGAACTCTACCAGCAAAGGACAAGTTTCTAGAACTCCGGTGCCTAACTCTTGCTGTCATCTTATCCACTAATTGCTCACAATCACAGGTTTTCAATTTCCAAGGGCTAACAGGTACACCCAAGTATTTAAAAGGTAAACTCCCTGAACAAACCCAGTTAAATTTGTGATGGCTTCAATCTGATGATCATTCATGCCACAGCAATAAAGGGAAGATTTAGAAGCATTGACCTTCAGGCCAGTGGTATTAGAGAAGACCTTAAATCCCTCCATCATCATACTAATGACCCTTTGTTCCCCTTTACATAACATCAGCAGATCATCTGCAAAGCATAAATGATTCAACCTCAAGTACCTGCATCTAGAATGGAATTTAAAACCTGGGCACTCTCCCACAGCTTTCATGGTTCTGGAGAAATACTCCATACAAAGGGTAAAGAGAAGGGGAGAGAGAGGATCCCCTTGTCTCAAACCCCTTCTTGGGTGGATAAGTCTAGATGGAACACCATTAATCATAACTGAGTACTGAGTAGTGGATAAACAAGTCATGATCAAACCAATGAAGAATGGAGGGAACCCCAAATCCTGCATCACCTCCTTAATAAACTCCCACTCCACTGTATCATATGCTTTCTGCAAATCAAGTTTTAGAAGACAATTGGGTTGAGGCTGGCAATCACCCCTTTAATTCATTGCAAATTTATAAAATTTAACCATGTTAACTAATTATTATGGAATTAATTAGAAGCTCGTGATACCACTGTTAGGTTATGATACATATAATTGAATATAAATCATGCGGAAAAACCATAAAGCCTAGAATCCAAATTAATTGTCACATAACAATTAGCATAATTTAGGATGCATACTCTTTGTAGCGTGCTCAACCGAACAAGAACAGGTCTAGGACTCCAAATGTCGTCCCTCCGTAGATAGTCCACAGCACGTTCGTATCCGCCTTAGATTTAATTAACTAGAATTGCACCTAAGGTTCTATGAATATGTTCGAATATTATAGGCAAATAATATACTTAGTTTTAATCCTTAAAACTTGATGTATGATTGAATATTATGTTCTCATAAATTTGTGAATGCTATCACATATTTATAGAGTAGGAATATGGAATTGGAATTTTACTAGGACTCAAGAATTCTAACTCTATTAGAATTAAAGTTCCATTAAAACTAGTAATTCAGAAAATTAATCTTATCCTAATCACTTAAGGATTCGATGTATGCACAAACTCCAACACGCACACGAGCACGGCCCACATGCGAGCAGGCCATGCCCGCGCGCGCCCCAAGCCCATCGCTGGCATCCCACACGAGCTCGCTGCCTCGCAGCCCATGCGCTGCCTCGCAGCCTTGTTGCTCGCAGGCTTGGTCGCAGCCTTGGCGCGCTGGGCCTGGCCTTGCGCTGGGCCAGGCGTTCCTTTGGCTGCTTGTGTCGCGCGTTGGGCTTGCTGGACGTGGGCCTGGCTTCGTGCTGGGCCTTCGTCTAGCAAGCTCGTCCGATGCTTAATTCGTACGATGCGCTTCCGATTAATTTTCCGATTCCGGAATTCATTTTCGATTCAAACAATATTTAATATTTCCGATTCCGGAGTTAATTTCCGTTTCGAACAAATATTTAATATTTCCGATTCCGGAATTATTTTCCGATTCCGATAATATTTTCGATTCTGAAAATATTTCTGTTTCCGGCAATATTTCCGATTCCGGCAATATTTCCATTTCCGATAATATTTTCCGGTACGTACCATGTTTCCGTTTCCGGCAACATCTACGACTTGGATAATATTTATATTTCCGATACGATCCATATTTCCTTTTTCGGCAATATCATCGTTTCCGGAGGATCCATAATTTGCCTTTGACGATTTCATCTCCCACTGGAACCGAGATCCGTCGATTCCGAATACCCATATATGGAGTATTTAATTCCATTAAATACTTGATCCGTTCACGTACTATTTGTGTGACCCTACGGGTTCAGTCAAGAGTAAGTTGTGGATTAATATTATTAATTCCACTTGAACTAAAGCGGCCTCTAGCTAGGCATTCAGTTCACTTGATCTCATTGAATTATTAACTTGCATAATTAACACTGAACCGCATTTATTAGACTTACCATTAAATGCATACTTGAACCAAGGGCATTATTTCCTTCAACCCCTGTCCCAGATCCAAGCTTGGTCCTTCCTGCCTCAACGAAGTCTCCGCCTGGGGCTCCCTGTTAACGGAACCTCTGCGACCTCGACGGCGCTCCTATACAAAGTACAAATTTCAAAGAATCAACATCCAAGTTTCGGTTTTCTAGAATACAATTTCAAGTCAAGAAAAACACCTCTCTGTCCCGGCCAGAAAGCTTCTGGGTCAGCTTGGCACAATGCCTCTTCAAAGAATCAATCAAAAGCATCCAGCGACGCACTCTCACCCGAGGCGCATGCATACAAAATTCAAGATCAATTCATAGATACAAGATTACAATCAATTTCAAGCAAATACAAGTACTAACAGTTGCATAATGCTCAGGTACAGGATCATACGATCTCCGGTGCGGAGGAGAAGCTACAGGGATGGTCACCTCCACCTGTTCCCCGTCCGAGTTCTCATAGCGGATGACCCTATCAGCATAGGGAATGTCCTCAGGATCAACCTCCTCCTCCTACATACAATCATCCAATCATACAATCAAACCAACATACAAGAATACAAGAATACAAGAATACAAGATGCAAGATTCAAAAGCTCACCGGCAGTACGAAGAGTACAGGTGGAGCGAGTCTCCCCAGAAGGTCCTCATAACGGCCCCTCCTATCTACGAAGTTCTCCCAAGGGAGGCAAACAGTATCACCAGCATTCAAGTAGAGCTGGGCGAGTTCATCGTCTGGCGCCAATATGGACCCCGGTGGATCCTTAGGGACAAGCCTGTCCCCCGTACTGTGCTGAAGGGACATGCGCTCCCCCAAGTACCACATATGGCGATACACGCCCGGGAGCAAGACCCGCCTCGAAGACAAGAAATGGGCCCGAGCGGCCGAGACAGGTATAGGCGCGTCAGCAAAAGGACGCCAAATCACCTACAGAGCAGACAATTCAGGCAACTATACAAATAGAAATACAAGAGAGCAAAACAGTACAAGAGTTTACCTCACTGACGGGTAAAACCCGCCAAGCTCTGCGGGAGGCCGACACAGGCACCCTCCTGCGCACCGCTCCTATCCAAGAGGCAGCATACAGGTAAGCCGCATCTCCAGTTCAATCCGGCGCCAAAGTCGGGAAGTGATCGTACATCCAAATCTTTCAAAAAGCAGACAAAGCATCAGTCAAATTCAAGATACAAGCATACAAGTACAAGATACAAAGTACAAGGAGTCCCATATACCTCCAGCACACTCCACAAAGCAGCAATGCTCGGTTCTCCCTCGGGCTGGAATACCTCGTATTTTTCTATAATTATACATATATTTTATTATATTTATAAAGCATTTCGTTGTATTTTTACAAATTAAGTTCATTTAATGAGAATTAAATGCGCGTTTATTTTTAATTAATTTAAATATTAATTATTTCGAAAACCGTATTTTTATTAAATAAATTCAAGGAATTTATTTAATCGGGAATTGTTGGGTCGTATTTCAAAAACGAATTTGACAAACTTAAAGCTCGGTCGTTTTGTTTTAATTAAACCCAACAAAGCTTGCAAGGAATTTAATGAACTAAGCCCGAAAGCAAGCCCAACTCAAATAACCCTAACCTAGCCCACAAAGGAGAGGAACCTATAAATAAGACCTTATAACCCTCACAACCAAAAAAATTCAGAAATCCCTCTATCCTCTCCCTCTCTCCTTGCGGCACACTCCACCCTCACTCCATCTTCTTCGTGCGCCCTTGCTTGCAGCGCAAGCCAGCCCCCTCGCCCTCTCTCTAGCCCGTCTCCCTAGCCCGTCTCTCTCGCCCGTCCCGCACCGCATCGTAGCACTACGTGCCTGCGAGGTTGCGTGGTCGTGCTCGCCCTCGTGCATCACCCTCGACGTGCCGCAACACAACAGCAACGTTGTGTGTGCGTGTTGTGTGCCTCGCCCGTGCCCAGCTCGTCGCCCCTCTCGTCCCCTTGCGCGCGCGCGCCACTGCTGCTTGCGGTGCGTGTTGCGTGTGGTTGTTGTTGCATTGTTTGTGCGACGCACACGCACACAACACAAGTAATTGTTGTGTGTGTGTGTTGTCAATTGGAAAGATCAAATTTTGTTTTCAAAAATATTAATTTCAGTTTTAAATCAATTTAATTGTTGTGATTAATTTAATTATTGGATTGTTTAGATTGATTAAAACGGTTATGAACACCGTATTGGGTTAGTATTGTGTTTTAATTTAAGAAATTGGTTTTGATGATTTAAATTATAATTTTCGGATTTTATATGTTTATAAAGTATGGATTTTTGAAGTCAAAACATGTTTTCGGATTAAACTATTGCTAGGGTTGTGGTTTCAAATTGATTGAGCGATTGATTTACATAATTTAATGAAAATTTAAATTATGGGAATCAATCTAAATTTTCAGATTGTTTATAAGCTTTAAAAAGTTGGTTTTTAATGGTTTTAACGCTAAAAGTCAATGTTTTATGCTAGGACTTGAGTTGACTATTTGAGACTATTAAATTACCATTTAATGAATGATTTTTAATTAAACTGAGAGCTTTAGTTTCTTAAATAGTTGCTGGAAATTTAGTAAACATGGATAATACACTACAAGAATTTGTATCTTTTACGACAACCTAATTACGACGGGTCAAAAATCCCGTCGCAAAAGCCTTTTGCGACGGGGCTAACAACCAAACAATGACGGGAATAACCGTCGTAAATGTCTTTTACGACGGGTTTATAACGGGTTTACGACGGGATTTTCTATTAACGACGACCCCCTTTTATGACGGGTTCGCGACAGGAAATCCCGTCGTTAATCAACAATTATTGGCCTTTCGCGACGGGATTTCCCGTCGTTAATAGTACAATTTCTTGTAGTGATAATTGAGTTCTCTTATTTTGTTTTATAGGAGTTGATTTCTAATGAGTCGTGATTCGCACAGTGGCCCCCGTACTTAGGTATTCCAGGTAAGTACAAGACTAGGGTGACCACCCATCCCTTGAGGACTGTGTGAAGTGTATAGAATGCAGATCATGTGAACTTATATGCTATGAATTCATGTTTGATGATTGGGAATGACTATGTTATTATGAATTCATGTTTAATATTGAGAACGAGCATGTTATTATTATTGTTGAATCTATGTGAACGAGCATGTTATGAATTGAATTATGCTTTATAGATTCTATTGAACTATCATGTTATGGACTTTTATAATCGTTGAATTATGTCAAGCATGTTGTTCAAGTTGGTTTGCATGTATGAGTAATGCGCATGCAAGTTGTTATTATTATTATGCTATAGTATAGGATGTCAAGCATAATTATTGAGCCAGTTGAATATTGCCAGTGAGAAATATATATTCTACCAAAGGGGTAGAATATGTTAGAGAGTCTATGTGAATTGAATTAAGGACAATTCGTGCTAAGGGAACACCCCGCTTGTTAATAGGCAATGTCGGGTTATCTCAAACAGTGTTTTTGAGAAGGAACAATGGGAGCAATTTCACTTGAGTCTATGTGTGATCACAAGTCCTAAAGAAGTAAAATAATGAAGTGTCGTCGTTGAATTATTTAATTCTTCAATTGTTTGTATGTTGTGTCTTGAGTCGCCTTGAATATAATATACTAATTAACGTAAAGTGTAACCCAAAGAGCTTCAAAACTCTTGGAACGTATATACCTTGAGTATGAACAATGCTCGGAGTCTTGCCGGAAAACTTGTACTCCTAGAATGATACAAGACGTTGTTTCATTCTCTTTTATGCCGTTGTGCATTGGAATTCCTGTCGGTATGGCCTGACTGTCAGTAGTAGCCCGACTTATTTTGGTGTATGGTTGGCTTCCATCACCCTTTTCTTTCCTTTTGAGGATACTTTGCTTTACCCGTTCGAAGCTACTTTTTATTAATCTGTGAGTCAAGAGATTAGAAGACGCTTCCAATACTTGCTTGCTGAAAATAAAAGAAAGAAGGTCCGTGTCATGTGTCGAGTCTTGTCTCCATATTTATCTGTTTATTAAATGGCTTTTGCATGTTGATCATTTAATTGTCGAGTGAAGCATGTTAGGATAGAATGTTATTCTAGCTTGTTCGTACTCAGCTTTTGCTGACGTCGTGCTTCATGTCTTCTGGTCATGGCCTTTGCCTTAATGACCCTATGATGATCCATCAATTGCATTTGCGTTGTTGGGGAGTAGATTTTCAATAAAGCAGGTTTGTAGAGATAACTTGCGGGAGAAGTTATCATGGGATTCGAGTTGAGAGTTTATTCTTCCGTATTTTATAAACTCTATTTACTCTTTATTTTTATTTGAAGTCATGACTACTACTATTTCAGTTAATGGATTTCCAACGGTTTGTTTTAGTTTGGGCCTCAACGGTTCCAACTTGTTTTAATGACCATTAACTATTTATTTAATGTGTTTTGAAAGTTAGTTATTTCCGCTGCGTAATTCTGGTAAATAGCTCTAGCCGTTATCACGGTGGCGGTAATATCTTGGTAATTCATGTGTTTTAAGTCGGAAAATGTTTTATAAAAAGCAAGGAATTATTAGGGTGTTACAAAGTGGTTATCAGACGCTTTAGGTTATCACGTAAAAAGTGGTATACTAGAGCTTAGTTTCATTCCTTCTTTGTAGTAAGCAATACTACAAAGTGGTAATCGGAGACTAAAGCGGAGTTTAGGATTTTTTGAAAATCGTTTTCCTAAAGTCAAAATGCTATTTTGAGTACTCAATATTTCGAAAGGTCAAATACTAATTACTTTAAGAATTTGAAATTTTTCGATTTTATTTTAAATGGTTCGAATTTATTTAAATTCGAATGAATTCGAATTATATTTTCGAAATTCCGAATTTTTTCTTTCCTTCGGAATTTCCGGATTTTTCAAAAAAAAAATCTTTATTTATTCTCGGATTTTCCGAATTTAAAAAAAAAAATTCCAAAATTCCAAAATTCCGAATTATTTATTTATTTACTTAATTCTTTTAATTATTTTTGAAAATAATCGAATTAATTAAATTATTCGATTAATTATTTTAAATTTTCGATTTTAATTTCTAATAATTTCGTGAATACTTGAAGTTATTTATTTAAATTAATTTCGAAAATTTTTATTTCTTTTCTAAGTGAGGAATGGGTAGAATAAGAAGGGTATAATTAGTCTAAGTATGCCTTTCTAATCAAGTGTTTATGTGATTATGCCTTGATGTTGTGATCTTTTAATTAAAGTTAGATCATATTTTGTTTTGCTTTATGTGATTAATTGCATCACGATTCATGATTAAGCATGTACTTGTGCATTGAAATTGTATGGCTCAACGAACTTACTTTGTTTTTGGAACACTTTAGTAAGACTTTGTAGTTGTTAACTTTCAGGGTTAAGATGTTGATTTCAAAGTACGCAAATCTAGGAAACCTAGAGAAGCTAGACTGTGAGACCCCACACATTTATGTCAAGAAGATTGAGTTTGCCTGCAATTACTTTGCTACAGTGAAGAACCTACCCGAATTAAGGAAGAAAGATGTTATGGCAGAAATGGTTATTCATTGCTTACCTTCCAAGAACCCAAACATAGAGCTTAAGAACCGATTTCGAGACATGCATTGGAAAATGGTATTCCTAATTACTACAAGTATGGTACTCCAGATGGTAGATGGAGATATGATTTGGAGATTATGACTACAATCATAGAGCTTGCGGAGGAATGCTTTGATGATGGTAAGACTGTAGAGAACATCAACCTTACAGGATTAAATCAAGATACAGAGACTCAGATGGATGAGGATAGTGATGATGATGTTGTTGAGATTGAGAACCCTAATCCTATCATTCCTGAACCCACTATTGAGATCTCCAGTGACACAGAAATTGAGCCTGAAATCAACAATGATGAAGTGAACAGTGTGCTACAGCAAAACAATGAGGATATGGAGTATGAGTCTGATCCGGAGGAAGACTTTGATGACTTTGAAGACCATGAGCACTATTCACCAGTTTGTAGGGGTGGTTGGTTAGTAGAGTAGCATTTTAAGCTTTTGTAATAGCTAGTGCCTAGATTTAGTGAAGCAATTAAGTAGTACACTGCTATTTATGGTTTTAGTAGTTCAGTTTTGTGTTTTCCGAATAAAGTACGATCCAAATTATGTATCATTTCTTTTTCCATTGAAGTAATAAAATCTAGAATTCCTTCTTATAACCTTAATTCTAAGTCTATACTATCTTTGAGCGATTATCGCGAAAGGAATTTTATGCATTTCTTCAATGAAATTATACTTGCAAGGTGGTTCAATCTTTCACCACTTGAACTTTGTGATGCGGACTAAGGGGAAAAGCGGCCCATAAACAGGCGCCTATCCGGCTTAGGGTCCGAAATTTTTTATATGTTCCCCAATTGAATGACTAGCTAGTGCAATGTGATAGTAAGGCAGTGACCAACCTTAGTTGTTAAAGTTAGTCTTTTGTTTTATTCAGGAGAAGGGAAATGACTACCCAAGGAATTGCCGATGTGGTCAGGCAACTAGCTGAAGTAGTGCTGAACTTAGCACAGAATAGGAATAACCAGGGAGTTGATCCAGCTAGTGAGATTTTTAAGAAGGTGGCCCAGAGTAAGCCTCCTTTGTACCAAGGGGAGACAGACCCAACTGTACTTGAGAACTGGCTAAGGGAGTTCGATAAGCTTATTGTAGCTGTCAATTGCCCAGAGAACCTTAGGGTTAATAGTGATGTTTATTACCTTAGGGGAGAAGCTGATTTATGGTGGCAAAGATGTGAGAATGCTTTGAGAGCTACACCTGGATTTGGATGGGAATCATTCAAGGTAGCCTTAAGGAGCAAGTTTTACCCACCATACCTGAAGAAGCAGAAAGCTCAAGAGTTCATCGAGTTGAAAATGGATGGTATGTCTGTGACAGAGTATTATTCGAAGTTCATCGAATTGTCTAGGTTTGCACCGGAAGTGGTGGAAATGGAGGAGCTTAGAGCCCAGAGATTTGAGAGTGGATTGACTATGGACTTACAACTAATGCTTGCAGGAGAGACCTTTACATCTCTTGACACCCTATATGGAAAAGTTGCCCATCTGTATGGCCTGCAGCAAAGAAAGAATGGGATTGGTGAAAAGAGGAAGGATGTTGGTAACCAAAACCAAGGTAGTGGTCAGCAGAATCAGGGGAACTCTAAGAAAAACAAGGGAAACAACCATTTCCAGTTCAGGGGAAACCAGGGTGGAAACAGAAACAACTTCCAAAATAACAATGGAGATAAGAATCAGTCTGCAGGGAATGGAACGAGAGTCTATGAGTGTAGACGTTGCCATACTAATCACCCAGGTCGAGACTGTAATGGAAACCAAGTTGTCTGTAGGTTTTGTGAGAAGCTAGGCCATAGAGAATTTGAGTGTTGGGCCAAGAATGGGAAACCCAACCAAGTCAACCAAGGCAACCGCCAGAACAACAACCGGAATAACCAAAACCGGAATGGAGGGAATAATGGTGGAAACCAAAGGGGTAACCAGAGTGGAAACAATGGCAATAATGGCCAGGGTAATGGAAAGCCCGGAGGGAACTATCAGCAAAATGGGAACCGAAATGCCAATGGAAATGCCAATGGAGGTGGCTATAACAAGGGAGTTGCCCAAGGGAAGCTGAATGTGATCACTAGGCAGGAAGCCGAAAACTCGTCTAACGTCATAGCTGGTACTTTTTTTATTAACTCCGTTTTAGTTAAAGTACTATTTGATTCTGGTGCGACTTATTCGTTTATATCAAAGGGTATCTTAGAGAAGTTAGGATTGAAAGAACCTGAAGAGATAGAAGTACCCATAGTGATACCAACAGGTGAGATTGTGAAATGCACCAAGATCCATAGGGATGTACCTTTAACCATAGCCAAGACCATATTCTTGTCTAGCCTAATTGAGTTTGTGTTAGGAGATTTAGATGTGATTTTGGGAATGGACTGGTTGGCAATGTTTAAAGCTAAGATTGACTGTGAGAAGCAGAAGATTCACTTGAAGTCTAGTCTAGGAAAGGTTTTATTGTATTGCCGTTTTGGGAAGCCTATGAGTGTAGGAATAGTCACGGCAATGAACTCGTGAAGCTAATACACAAAGGGAACCCTATTTTCTTATGCAATGTAAGAGACCTAGACCATGTAATGAAATAGCAACCAGGGGATATTGCAGTGGTGAGTGAATTCTTGGACGTGTTTCCGGAAGAGATCCCGGGGATGCTGCCCAATCGACCAATCGATTTTACCATAGTTTAGCACCCGGAACTGCACTCATCTTGAAAGCCCCATACCGGATGGCTCCAGCAGAAATGAGTGAGCTAAAAGCTCAGCTTGAGGAATTGCTAGAGAAAGGTTATATTAGACCAAGTGCATCGCCTTGGGGAGCGCCAGTCTTGTTTGTGAAGAAGAAGGACGGTAGTATGAGACTCTGTATAGACTACAGGGAGCTCAATAAGGTCACAATCAAGAATAAGTATCCTTTGCCTAGGATAGATGATCTATTTGACCAGTTGAAAGGTGCAGGAATGTTTTCGAAGATTGACTTGAGGTCAGGTTATCATCAGTTGAGAATCGCAGAGCACGATATACCAAAGACTGCATTTAGGACTAGATACGGTCATTATGAGTTCACAGTTATGCCATTTGGGTTAACCAATGCACCTGCAATCTTTATGGACTTAATGAACCGAGTATTCCATGCATTCTTGGACAAGTTTGTAGTGGTTTTCATAGATGATATTCTGGTCTACTCTAAGAATGAGGAGGATCATGCGGAACACTTAAGGTCAGTATTGAGTACCCTAAGAGATAATCAGTTGTATGCCAAATTCCCGAAGTGTGAATTCTGGCTGGAAAGAGTTGCATTCTTAGGACATTTTGTATCCAAGGAAGGAGTTGCAGTGGATCCTGCAAAGATAAAAGTTGTTAGTGAGTGGCCTACACCTACGAGTGTCACCGATATTCGAAGTTTTCTTGGTTTAGCGGGTTATTATAGATGCTTTGTGCAAGACTTTCCTAGAATCGCCAAACCAATGACAACCTTGATGAAGAAAGAAGCGAAGTTTGAATGGAATGACCAGTGTGAGAAAGCGTTCCAAGCCTTAAAGACGCGATTGACAACCGTGCCAGTGTTAACTTTGCCAGATGAGAGCGGTACTTATGATGTGTATAGTGATGCCTCTAAGAATGGGTTTAGGGTGTGTAGTGATTGCGTATGCATCGAGGCAGTTGAAGCCATATGAATCCAATTACCCTACCCATGATTTAGAGTTAGCCGCCATAGTGTTTGCATTGAAGATATGGAGACACTATCTGTATGGTGTGAAATGTAGGATATTTACGGATCATAAGAGCTTAAAGTACATTTTCACACAGAAGGACCTAAATATGCGCCAATGAAGGTGGTTGGAATTGATCAAGGACTATGATCTAGATATTCAATACCATGAGGGAAAAGCCAATGTAGTTGCAGATGCCTTGAGTAGGAAATCAAGTCATGGTGTAAATGCGTTAGTAGTTGTTAACGAGCTGTGTAAGGACATGCAGCGACTGAATCTAGAAATAGTGAGTGGAGAATGCCTTGAGAGTATGATGAATGCCTTAACCATCCAGTCGTCAGTATTTGATGAAATTAGGGAGAATCGGGCTGGTGATGTTAAGTTAGAGCGGATCAAGGAAAAGATTTCGCAAGGGAAGGAGATTGATTTTAAGGTCCACGAGGACGGAAGTTTGAGGTATAAAGGACGATGGTGTGTACCTCAAAAGTGTAGTGAACTTAAGGAAAAGTTGATGAGAGAAGGTCACAATACACCATATTCTGTTCACCCGGGAGGTGACAAGCTGTATAAGGATCTGAAAAAGGTCTATTGGTGGCCAAGGATGAAAAACGAAGTGGCTGAATTCCTGGCAAGGTGTTTGACTTATCAGAAGGTTAAGATTGAGCATAGGAGACCTCAGGGAAAGGTCCAACCTTTAGAAATTCCGAGTTGGAAGTGGGACTGTATCTCAATGGACTTTGTCACTTGTTTACCGAAGTCGAAAAGTGGAAATGACACCATTTGGATAGTGGTCGATAGATTGACTAAGTCAGCAGTGTTCATACCAATGAAAGAAACCTGGAAAATGGAACAACTTGCCAAAGCTTACATCAAACATGTAGTGAGATTACATGGAGTTCCTAAGGATATCGTATCAGATAGAGATTCTAGGTTCCTTTCGAATTTCTGGAAAAGTGTGCAGAAGAACTTTGGTACCACATTGAAAATGAGTAGAGCGTTCCACCCAGCCACAGATGGACAAACCGAAAGTACTATTCAAACCTTAGAAGATATGCTAAGAGCTTGTGTGATTGATTTCCAAGGTGGATGGGAAGATAGCTAGATCTAATTGAGTTTTCATACAACAATAGCTATCATGCCAATATTGGAATGACACCATTCGAAGCCCTGTACGGACGAAAATGCAGAAGTCCACTATGTTGGAGTGACATTAGTGAAACCGTTGTACTAGGTCCCCAATTGATAGAGGACACTATGAATCAGGTTAGAACTGTTCAATCCAAAATCCAAGCCGCGCAAGATCGCCAAAAGAGCTACGCAGATTTAAAGCGTAGGGATGAAGAGTTCCAAATAGGTGACAAAGTGTTGCTAAAGGTTTCACCAATGAAAGGTGTAATGAGATTTGGGAAGAAAGGAAAGCTTAGCCCAAAGTATATAGGCCCATATGAGATCTTAGAACGGATAGGGAAGGTAGCGTATAGACTAGCCTTGCCCATGGACTTGCATAGAGTGCATAATGTGTTTCATATATCCCAGTTGAGGAAGTATGTCCCGGATAAGTCTCATGTACTGCAACCGGAGACCATAGAGTTAGACCAAAGTTTGACCTTTGAGGAAAGACCTATCAAGATACTTGATAGTAAGGTGCGTAGCACTCGAACCAAGAGTCTGAGGAAGCTGCCTGGGAAGTGGAGGAGGAAATGAGAAAGAAATATCCCGAGCTTTTTCCCGAGGTTAGTTGAGTTACGGGGACGTAACTCGTTTTCTTTAAGGGGGGTAGAGTGCGGTAGAATTTCGCGCTTTTTACCTTAGTTACCCAATTTATCCTTTAGGATATGCTTGAATCGTTGTTTCCAGTGAAGTTTCACTGTTTATTGTCATGTTGAATTACTTAAAGAGTACAGAAACTAAAACTTTTTGCAAAGAAAACGCACTAAAGTCTCAAAATAGTCTCAAGTTAAGTTTTAAAATTGTGATTTTCGTGCCCAAGTGGACGAAACTTCTTTTAAGGAGGGTAGACTTTAATACCTCGTATTTTTCTATAATTATAAATATATTTTATTATATTTATAAAGCATTTCGTTGTATTTTTACAAATTAAGTTCATTTAATGAGAATTAAATGCGCGTTTATTTTAATTAATTTAAATATTAATTATTTCGAAAATCGTATTTTTATTAAATAAATTCAAGGAATTTATTTAATCGGGAATTGTTGGATCGTATTTCAAAAACGAATTTGACAAACTTAAAGCCCGGGCGTTTTGTTTTAATTAAACCCAACAAAGCTTGCAAGGAATTTAATGAACTAAGCACGAAAGCAAGACCAACTCAAATTACCCTAACCTAGCCCACAAAGGAGAGGAACCTATAAATAAGAACTCATTTCAAACCCTCACAACCAAAAAAAATCAGAAATCCCTCTCTCTTCTCCCTCTCTCCTTGCAGCACACTCCACCCGCACTCCCTCTTCTTCGTGCGCCCTTGCTTGCAGCGTAAGCCATCCCCCTCGCCCTCTCTCTCGCCCGTCTCCCTCGCCCGTCTCTCTCGCTCGTCCCGCACCGCAGCGTAGCACTACGTGCCTGCGAGGTTGCGTGGTCATGCTCGCCCTCGTGCATCACCCTCGACGTGCCGCAACACAACAGCAACGTTGTGTGTGCGTGTTGTGTGCCTCGCCCGTGCCCAGCTCGTCGCCCCTCTCGTCCCCTTGCGCGCGCGCGCCATTGTGCTTGCGGTGCGTGTTGCGTGTGTTTGTTGTTGCATTGTTTGTGCGACGCACACACACACAACACAAGTAATTGTTGTGTGTGTGTGTTGTCAATTGGAAAGATCAAATTTTGTTTTCAAAAATATTAATTTTCAGTTTTAAATCAATTTAATTGTTGTGATTAATTTAATTATTGGATTGTTTAGATTGATTAAAACGGTTATGAACACCGTATTGGGTTAGTATTGTGTTTTAATTTAAGAAATTGGTTTTGATGGTTTAAATTATAATTTTCAGATTTTATATGTTTATAAAGTATGGATTTTTGAAGTCAAACATGTTTTCGGATTAAACTATTGCTAGGGTTTTGGTTTCAAATTGATTGAGCGATTGATTTACATAATTTAATGACAATTTAATTTATGGGAATCAATCTAAATTTTCAGATTGTTTATAAGCTTTAAAAAGTTGGTTTTTAATGGTTTTAAAGCTAAAAGTCAATGTTTTATGCTAGGACTTGAGTTGACTATTTGAGACTATTAAATTACCATTTAATGAATGATTTTTAATTAAACTAAGAGCTTTAGTTTCTTAAATAGTTGCTGGAAATTTAGTAAACATGGATAATAATTTAGTTCTCTTATTTTGTTTTATAGGAGTTGATTTCTAGTGAGTCGTGATTCGCACAGTGGCCCCCGTACTTAGGTATTCCAGGTACGTACAAGACTAGGGTGACCACCCATCCCTTGAGGACTGTGTGAAGTGTATTGAATGCAGATCATGTGAACTTATATGCTATGAATTCATGTTTGATGATTGGGAATGACTATGTTATTATGAATTGATGTTTAATGTTGAGAACGAGCATGTTATTATTATTGTTGAATCTATGTGAACGAGCATGTTATGAATTGAATTATGCTTTATAGATTCTATTGAACTATCATGTTATGGACTTTTATAATCGTTGAATTATGTCAAGCATGTTGTTCAAGTTGGTTTGCATGTATGAGTAGTGCGCATGCAAGTTGTTATTATTATTATGCTATAGTACAGGATGTCTAGCATAATTATTGAGCCAGTCGAATATTGCCAGTGAGAAATATATATTCTACCAAAGGGGTAGAATATGTTAGAGAGTCTATGTGAATTGAATTAAGGACAATTCGTGCTAAGGGCACACCCCGCTTGTTAATAGGCAATGTCGGGTTATCTCAAACAGTGTTTTTGAGAAGGAACAATGGGAGCAATTTCACTTGAGTCTATGTGTGATCACAAGTCCTAAAGAAGTAAAATAATGAAGTGTCGTCGTTGAATTTTTTAATTCTTCAATTCTTTGTATGTTGTGTCTTGAGTCGCCTTGCACATAATATACTAATTAACGTAAAGTGTAACCCAAAGAGCTTCAAAACTCTTGGAACGTATATACCTTGAGTATGAACAATGGGGGGAGTCTTGCCGGAAAACTTGTACTCCTAGAATGATACAAGACATTGTTTCATTCTCTTTTATGCCGTTGTGCATTGGAATTCCTGTCGGTATGGCCCGACTGTCGGTAGTAGCCCGACTTATTTTGGTGTATGGTTGGCTCCCATCACCCTTTTCTTTCCTTTTGAGTATACTTTACTTTACCCGTTCGAAGCTACTTTTTATTAATCTGTGAGTCAAGAGTCGTGTCATGTGTCGAGTCTTGTCTCCATATTTATCTGTTTATTAAATGGCTTTTGCATGTTGATCATTTAATTGTCGAGTGAAGTATGTTAGGATAGAATGTTATTCTAGCTTGTTCGTACTCAGCTTTTGCTAACGTCGTGCTTCATGTCTTCTGGTCATGGCCTTTGCCTTAATGACCCTATGATGATCCATCAATTGAATTTGCGTTGTTGAGGAGTAGATTTTCAATAAAGCAGGTTTGTAGAGATTCGAGTTGAGAGTTTATTCTTCCGTATTTTATAAACTCTATTTACTCTTTATTTTTATTTAAAGTCATGACTACTACTATTTCAGTTAATTGATTTCCAACGGTTTGTTTTAGTTTGGGCCTCAACGGTTCCAACTTGTTTTAATGACCATTAACTATTATTTATTTAATGTGTTTTGAAAGTTAGTTATTTTCGTTGCGTAATTCTAGTAAATAGCCTTAGCCGTTATCACGGTGGCGGTAATATCTTGGTAATTCCAGTGTTTTAAGTCGGAAAATGTTTTATAAAAAGCAAGGAATTATTAGGGTGTTACACGGGCGCAGTCCGAGAGGCCCACTTCATATCATACAAGAGGTGGCCGTATGCCATACCACCCCAGTTGAGGCTCGAAACAGCCCTCAAATCCTGCAAAGCTGTCAAGAAGCTGATGTGCACCCGGCTATTCCTGCTCGGGGCCATCACTCTGCTCACCAGAGCCAAGAGGAAAAGTCGAACCCTCTGCTCCCCAGATATGCCTACACTACGGATAGCATCCATGATCACCGTCACAGAAGCATGAGTGTCATCATCCGCCAAATCAACAACAGGGCCGAGCAAGTCCCTGGCAGTATTCGAGAACCACTTCATCCTAGAATCAAAAATCACGTTCCTCTCTGAAAAAGGAAGGCCCATGGCGAACTCGAAGGGGGTAATGGTGATCTCCCCCCCCCCCCCTGCCATATGAAAAGTGTTGGTGGTATCCCACCACCGCTCCAGCAAAGCCTGTAGCCGGTGTTTGATCCCCATTCTCCTCGGAGTATCTCCCATTGCACGCCAGAAATCGACCAGGCCCCCATAGCCTCCTCGTCAGCACGGATGGCTCGAAAAACCTTCTGAAGGTCCGCCAAGGACCAAAAGGTGCGCAACGGCTTTCCATCGGCCTACGGATGAACGAATCAGCTCAAAACCTATACAAGTTCAAGACACAAATTTAAAGCACAGTACAAGACGCACCAAGCCAGCGTGAGGCCGCTGAGATAAATGAAAGTCCGGTCGGAACACTAGATTGGAAGGACTCTAACCAGTGCCAACGAAAGTGGGCAGTCTCCGGGGAATCATGCCCCCCTCCGGCACATTTGTGGCAGCCGCTTCATCGTCCGAAGCATCCTCCATAGCAGCTCGAACCACTGAGCGTTCGGCAAGCTTTCTTCGAGTGTGACGAGGCATACTAAGTCATGCAAAATACAAAACATCAAGATTCTAAACTGGGGGCTATCCTATACTAGCCCGTACAAAAGTCAAAATTCAAAAAATCCCAGCGGCGGTACAGACCCAACCAGGGAGCTCTACACCAATGCCTAGGCTATCCATGTCAAAGCAGGTATACAAGTTCTACACCAACGCCTAGGCTATCCATGCCAAAGCAGGTATTCAAGTTCTACATCAACGCCTAGGCTACCCATGCCAAAGCAGATATAAGTTCAAGAAAAAAAATTCAAGCTTTCAAAAATTCAAGACTACAATTTCCAACAGTTCAAGTTCGAGTGGCTATCAAACAATTTTCTACAAGATTCAAGAAGCCTACTATCGTGAGAGCCTCATGTCAACAAGCATTTCAAAGTAAAAAAAAATTAAAATTACATGCAATCTTAGAATTTATTTCATAAGCAAAACATGAAATAATTACATGGACAAGGCAAGAGCAAGACCAAGGTCGACCTTTGAAAGAGAAAAGAAAGCAAGAGAATGAGGGAGAGCTCGTCAAATGGCACGGAAAGGGGAGCTTATATAGCGTAGCCCCGCGTCGAACGCCGAGCTCAGCGCCCAGCGCTGCCTGCTCCATGCGTAGGAATCTTCAGCGCGCGGTCTCCCGTGCTGATTGCCCGTCCTTTGATGCTACGGTTTTCCGCACAAGGCATCAAACATCATATCGTGCTACTTTCCAAAAATACGGGTATATACCTGTGTCTCCAAGTACAAACAGATGGACATTTCAAGAGTACGAAGTCCAAAAAATCCAACAATTTAGGCGTTCGACTCCTAACGGACCCAAGCTCCAGGAAAGTCAGCCGAAATTTCAAAATCTCAAGGGCCAGTAAAAAGCTCTTATCCCCAGTGAAACACATCCCCAACGGATTAACTCCGGGTATTCAAAAAATTCCAAGTTCAAAATTCAAGAATTTAAAATTCAAAATTTTCAATGCCAAGCTCCGTTCTAACCCAAAGACGGAAGAACAGTACAAGTACAAACCGGAGTCGTAACAGCCGAACGAAGGTAGACTCTATCCTTTTTTTTCTAACGCCTATTTTGTGCAGGTACCGGCGTACAAAGAGTGGTCTTGATTGCAGAACATCTTGGTCATTCTCCGTCCCAAGTAGAAAACTTTGACTTGCGCTTTCCTAACCGAACGCTCAGTCAAAGTGGGGGCTTCAGTAGACACCTAATTTGTGTCTCTCTATTGGGATGATGACGATACCATAATCCTTGTTAGGTAGTTGGAGCAACTCCGTGCGGAAATTCCAATTGCTAAAAGCATGTCCAAAATCCAAGAGCTAAAATCCAATCCCCGAGGTCGTTCCCCTTCCGGAACTCGGTACAAAATACAAATTCCAAAGATCAAATTCAAAATCCAAATACAATCTCACCCAATGGACTATCCCATTGGTTTTACAAGGCCTTTTCCACTCAAAATCATATGAGGCAAGTAAAATTCGGGCGCCGACCCACAAAACCGAGCAAGCCGGGCCTCGTCCCGTAAAATCGAATTCAAAAACCCGAAACGGCTTGTTTTTAGACGAAAGCTAAGCCTTAATCCCCAAGCAATCACTACGTGCCAAGTTCGTACAAGTCGTACAATGGTACATCAATACAATCCAAAAGAAAGGACGACATCTTTCCCTCCTTTTTGGCAGCATTCGCGCCACGCCACCAGCGCTGGGCGCTGCCAGCTGCGCGTTGCGCTGGCAATGGCTGGCGTTTAGCAGCAAACTCCCCTATAAATACCCCTAATTCTGAGCAGTTTAGGGAGGCAAAATCGACATACAACATCGTAATACAAAAATTGCACCTTAAAGTTCAATACAAAAATCAATACAAAATCCTCCAAAAATACCATACAATCTTCAAGCTTTAAGCAATTGGGAATTCTAATCGGAAAGCTTGCCTAAACCTAACTAGGCAATTCCGAATCCCAACCCTAATCTATTCAATTTTGCTTTGATTTTCTATTTCAAAATGATTAATAAGTTGGCATTTTTACTCTTAAAAATGTCACTTGCAACAATCATACATTTCTTCAAAATCCAAACTTTTCAAAATAAAAAAATGCAAACTTTCAAGATTCAAGGATGTTCAAAGTTGTTTGTAATCACTTCTTTGAACTAGAATCATTCTCAAACATGGAGTAATCAAAGATGATGCCTTTCTAACTTTTAAAGGTTTAGTCTTTGAGATTCAAGACTCCATTTTTCAATATACAAGTTCAAGTTTTCAAATTTCAAGATCCAACAATGTTTAGGGTTGATCATGACTACTTCCCTAAACTAGGATTCTTTCAAAGTAAGAGCACATCAAAGATCTAACCTTTTCAACATTAAAAGGCCCGATCTTTGAGATTCAAGTCTCTTAACTTCAATATTTCAAGTTCAAGTTCAACATTTCAAGTTCAAGTTCAAGTATTTCAAGTTCAATATTTCAAAATTCAAGCTTTCAAGTTCAAATTCTATGTGCAAAATCTAGGATACTCTGGGGTGAGCAACTTCTCCCAAGTTGAGATTTTTGGCTTTGATTTCGTGTCGAACGCACTTATTTTTAAGTAGTCGTTTGGCGTTCGGATTTCATGTGCCCAAGTTCAAATTTCAATATTGCAATTTCAATTATGCCTTTCAATTCCGCGATTTCAATTCCGCACTTTCAATAACGCATTTCAATTTCGCACTTTCAATTACGCAACTTTGCTTGCCTAGTCCTTCTAGGCAATGTGGACCTACTCCCTAGTCCATTTCTAGGGGGTCTTGTATTTACTAATTCCGCACTTATTTACTATTGTGATGTTGCTTTACTTGCTTTATTACTTTCATCACCGCACATGCTAAATACAACAAAATGCAATGTTACATCACGCTTAACAAAGATAATTTCTTGGACAAACCGATCTTAGCTTCCCTTAAATTAACTTTAAAGCAAAGTTACCACAATAAAAAGTAGAAATTCAATTTGTTCTAAATTCAAACCCACATAGTCTAAACTAGGGTATTTTCGAAAATATTGTGCCACGTACTTGAATAATTTCTAAAGCTCGCGGAATAAGCATCTCGTTCCCGTGCCCGGATCTCATCCATCCGTTTCGAAGATTCAAAGCCTTATCAAAATTGAGTCACTCTTGGTCTTTCCAAACGGGACCCTAAAATAATGTTTGGTGGCGACTCCTTCAAGATCCAAAAATTCAAAGGTTTCTAAAAACCGCCCCTTGTAGGGAAAAGAGCAAGCCGAACCAAAAATACCCCCTACAGTAGCTGGTTTAAGGAAGTGGCTTAGCATATAGGAGATAGCTCTTAGGCAGAAGTCCAGACTTCAGTGGTTGAAGACAGGGGATTCTAACAATAAATATTTCTTTGTTGCGGTAAAAGAAAGGCATAGGATCAACAGAATCTCAAAACTTGTTGATGATAATTCCACCAGATTAGTGAAACCTGATTATATTCAGAATGAGGTAGTTTAGTTGTACTCTTCTCTGCTTGGGTCCTGTGCTACTCATTTGCCTATGATTAATGTCCCTACTATGAGAAATGGCCCTCAGTTGAGTTATGAGAATAGAGATTTTTGTGTTGTCCAGTCACCAACACAGAAATTGATTTGGCCCTAAGAGGCATTGGTGACTGCAAAGCTCCTGGTATTGATGGCTTGAATGCTGTCTTCTTTAAGAAAGCTTGGCCAGTGATCAAGTATGACATTTATGTGGTTGTTAAAGAATTCTTTTATAAGAAGATTTTGCTTAAACAGGTTAACTGTACTTCTATCACCTTAGTGCCTAAGTTCCTAATCCTACCAAGATTAAGGAATAGGCCAATTGCTTGATGTACTGTGCTATACAAAATCATTTCAAAGATCTTGACTTCTAGGCTGCAGAAGGTGGTGGGTTCTATTGTTAGTGAATGTCAGGCTGGGTTTATCCCTGGAAGACATATTGCTGACAATATCTTACTGGCTACAAAACTAGTTAAAGGTTACAACAGAAAGCACCTATCTCCTAGGTGCATGATTAAAGTGGACCTAAAATAGGCTTATTATGACTCCATTAAATGGAGCTTTCTCCGAACTGTTATGTCTGAATCGGGGTTCCCTACCTTATTTCTTGATTGGATCTTTGTCTCCTCACTTCTGTCTCTTACAATGTGCTTCTCAGTGGAAAACCTTCCCCCCCCCCCCCCTTTTCTTGCAAAAAAAGGTTTAAGATAAGGAGACCCTCTTTCTCCTTTATTGTTTTCTATGGGGATGGAATACCTTTCTAGAAACATACAACAGTTGAAAGATGACTCTAATTTCAATTTCCACCCTAGATGTGAAAGGCTTAACATCACCCATATGATGTTTGTTGATGATTTACTTATGTTCTGCAGAGGTGACCCTATTTCTATTACAATGTTGTTTCAAAAGTTCTAGAATTTTTCTCAAGCTTCTAGCCTTGAAGCTAACCTTGATAAAAGAAAAATTTATCTGTGTTGTGTTCCTGGGTTAGTGCAGACTCAGATCCTTGATAGTCTTCATATCCCAATAGGTGATTTTCCCTTCAGGTACCTGGGGGTTCCTTCATCCACTAAAAAGCTCTCATACATTCAATGTAAGCCATTGATTGAGAAGGTGCTTGCTAGAGCTAAGAGTTGGACTTCTAGATATCTTTCCTATGCAGGGAGATTACAACTGATCAAAACCATTCTTCTTAGTTTTCAAACTTTATGGTGTCAGATCTTTGTGCTACCTAAGAAAGTAATCAAGGAAATCCAGGGGTATTGCAGGTTATTTCTGTGGACTGGAGATACTTCAGCTTTGAAAAAGGCTTTGTTATCATGGGCTACTTTATGTGTTCCTAGAACTGGTGGTGTTTGGAACATCAAAGACATGGAATTATGGAACAAAGTTGCAATTTGTAACCTACTTTTAGCCCTCACCCACAAAAAAGATAAATTATGGGTTAGATGGGTTGATAGCTTTTATGTGAAAGGAAGAACTCTGGTTGGTTTTCAGTGTCCTGCTAATATGTCATAGGCACTGAAAAAGATCTTTGGTTGTATGCCATTGGTAGAAGGGGTAGGTGGTTGGAATGTAGTGGAAAAGCATGGCCTGTTCTCTATAAATCTTATGTATCAGAAGCTCTGTGGCCTGCATACTAAAGCTCCGTGGAGGAGAGTGGTCTGTAACAATGCTGCTACTCCTAAGAGCTCGTTCATCCTCTGGTTGGTTATATGGAAAAGGATCCCTACACTTGACAGGTTAATCAAATGGAACATTGTTTCTTCTAATAGTTGCTTACTCTGCAGCTCAGATTCTGAATCAGTTGAGCACCTCTTTTTTGGGTGTGGATTTTCCTCTCAGATATGGCAGAAAATACTAGATTTGTTACACTCCAGAAGGCTTGCTGCTTGTTGTAATACTGAACTGGAATGGATCATTAAATGCAGTAAAAAAGGTGGAGATAAACAGAAGCTACTGGTGATGTTCTTTGCTGAAGCTGTGTATTCCATTTGGCTCAATAGAAATGATAAACTTTATAACCAGCATAGTAAATCCCCTAATGAGATTTTTAGAAACATTCAGTACAGGGTTGCTGCTAGATGTTCTCCTGAGCTCAATTCTGGATTGCTAGATTTAAGCACTTAGCTTTGGGTCTTTGTTGTTTTAGCTTTATTTGTAAGCTATTGTTTATGTAGGCTTTGTGTCTGTATTGATGTTGCCTGATTTCAACTCCTTTTGGTAATAAAACTCTTTATTTGCCAAAAAAAAGCCGCTTTTAATTATGAATATTATATAGCGTTTGTTTATGGCTCCCTTTCTTAGAGGATAGATTAGAAGTTTGGGAGGAAATTCAATCAACTTTGGTTGAGCATACGCATGATCCTATAGTGTGCATTGGAGACTTTAATCAAGTGGAAAATCTCAGCCAGAAACTTGGTGGTAGCACGTCCCTAAGAGGAGGTGGAATGTTTTCAGATTGGAAGTTCGCGTGTGGTCTCGGAACTTCCATACTTTGGGGTCAACTACACATGGAGTAACAATAGGAAGGGTAGTGGCTAAATCCTAGAAAGGCTGGATCGAGCATATGTAAACGATGAATGGAGAATGTTGTTCCCAGATGCAACGTTGTGTAACCACCCAATTCTCTTTTCAGACCATAGTCCAATTGTGTTGGAACCACTTGGAAAGATAAGATCAAAATGCACTCTGTACAAGATGGAGGCATGGTGCCTAGAGAAGAAGGAAATAAAAGAAATTGTTGAAGGAATCTGGAACACAAGTGTGAGAGGATCAAAGTTTTTTTTTCTATCCAAGCAAGGCTAAGACAAATTGTTAGAGCCACAAAAAAATGGTGTCTTGATTCCAAAAAAGCTCTAGGTTTGAATTGAAAAATATTTGAGAGAGAACTCACTAAAGTCCAAGTAGCGGTCAACGACATTGAGGATGGTGGTATTATGATCTCCAATATAGACGAAGCTTCTACACGCGCACAAGATCAATGGATGTACTGGAAGCAATGATCCAACTATAAGTGGGATGCGCATGGGGACCAGTCCTCCAAATTCTTCTATAAGAGTGTTAAAACTCGTGAGTTGAGAAATGAAATTAGAGGAATCAAGGGGAAGAATGGGGATTGGATTAAGTACTCACCAGCAATCCGTGAAGCTTTCAAAGAGCATTTCGAGGAGATTCTAAATGGAAAGACTGCAAAGCCTCTCATCGACCCTACCTAGATGCAAGGCCTGGCTCAGGTTACAGATGAGCATTCAGCTCTATTAGTAACACCCTTCTCTGATGCAGAAATAAAGAAGGCAACGTTTAGCTCGAAACCTATGAAGTCTCCAAGGTCGGATGGAGTTCTACCAACGTTCATACAACAGTATTGGAACCTAGTGGGTCCGAACATTTGCGAGGCGGTCCATTCTTTCTTTGCAATAGGGAACCTTCTTAGGGAGGTGAATCAAACATTTATTACTCTCATACCTAAAGAATACAGGCCCAAGGAAATTGAGAAGTTCAGACCTATTAGCCTTTGCAACTCCACATACAAGATCATTTCTAAGTGCATGGTTAATAGGCTAAAAAAGGTAATGCCGGATCTGGTAGATGACTACCAAAATGCGTTTGTTCCGGGACGCCTGATGGTGGATAACTGTTATATGGCTTATGAGCTTAACGCTCATGTTCGAAAGAAGAAAAAGGGGAAGTTTTTTGCTGCAATACTGAAAGTGGACCTAAGCAAGGCGTATCATAGGATACGATGGGACTTCATTCATGCTATTCTCACTGCCATGAACTTCCCTGAAGTATGGATAGCTCCAATAACGGAGTGCATTTCGACAGTCTCCTACTCGGTCCTTGTTAATGGAGAGCCATCTCAATCCTTCCAACCAAAAGTAGGATTGAGACAAGGGGATCCGCTCTCCCCGTACCCTTTTATCCTATGCATGGAAGTATTCTCTAAACGTCTCTCTCTCTCTTGCAATTCAAAAGAAAGCTAACTGGTGTAAGAGTAGCAAGGAGAGCTCCCCCAATCTCTCACTTGTTTTTTGCGGATGACGCTCTCTTTTGTTTCAAGGCAAGAGTGGCCTCCTGTAGGGTTATGAGGAAGTGCATAGACTCTTTCTGCGACATGTCTGGCGAAATGATCAACTTTGATAAGTCAACAATTATTTTTAGCCCTAACACCCCCTCAATCGAAGCGGAAAACCTTAGCTCACTACTGGGGGTACATTGTGATTCCACTTTAGGGGTGTACCTGGGGAGCCCGATGGATATTGATGGAAGAACCACAAAGGATCTATGTAGCATTCATGATAAAATTATTTCCAAACTCTCATCGTGGAAAGTCGTGGTTAGAAGCGTGCAGTATTCCCCCGAAAGGATTTTGGCGCTAGTTAAAGAGGGAAAGGGGAATTGGTTGAAGGCAGTGGGTCTTATCCAAGGAGACTATCGAGACCTTGGGCGCACGTCTAATAATTCGTACCATTTGAAGGTGGCGTGGGTAATCGGGAAACCCATCTCGTCGGAACACTTTACTATAATTGTGGATGCAGTATGGAAGGGAATAAAAATCAGAAAAAAGAAAGAGTGGGGAGCGGCAGTGGGGTGGCAGGGGGAGAAAAGTATGGAAAGTCATGTTCAAGGGTCACTAACGGTGTGTGCTAATTCTGCTCTCCAGGCAGAATGCTTAGCGATTTGGGAAGGCTTGAAAGTCGCAGCGGGATTCTCCAGAAATATCTTGATTAAGTCAGACTGCCAGAACGATATTCAAGCCCTTAGGAGCCCGAAGTTGGCGGATACTCGGACTCACCATGTTATAGATGGTATTTTGTCCCTGGCCTCGTGTTTGGACTATGTAATGTGTGTTAAAGTTTGCAGGTCGGTTGTGACCCCAGCCCATATTCTTGCCAATAAGGCAAGAAAAGGCATGACTAGGGGTGTTCATCGGTCCAAACCCGGACCGACCCGGACCAGACCGAAGACCGAATTTTGATAATTCAAGACCCGAAGACCCGACCGATTATGCTTGGATCGAACCCAGACCGGACCGAAAAAATCGGTCCAAAACCCGGACCGGACCGGTTTGGACCGGTTGTAGACCTATTTCTATATATTTTTTTATTTTTTCTAAAAATTATGGTAAAAAAGAAAAAATATATATATAAAGCCAATTGTTTAAGGCCTTTTTTGAAAGCTAAAATAAAATATATCACAATACATTAAAGGAGAGAATTACATTTTTAAATAGAATATATTTTATTTTATTAAGGAAAAATCGGTCCGGTCCAAAATCAGGTTTTTGACCGGACCGGACCGGACCGGACCGAACCAGACCGAAGACCGGAAATTAATATTTCTCGACCCGAAGACCGGACCGATTGCCTTCGGTCCGGTCTGGGTCGGTCTTGTCCGGTCTATTTTTCGGTCCGGACCAATTTTTGCACACCCCTAGGCATGACGGCGTGATTCGGCTGTTTTTGTGCTATCAAAAAAAAAAACAAATTCAACGGGTGTGAAATTGTGTGTTCATCATCAAAGTAAAGCAGCCTTACATCGCACCTTCTCCCTTCTCCCACTTCTCCCTAAACCTAAAACTACCCAACTGCATTCACTCCAATCAGCTTTATACAATTTGCGATTATGGTAATCCCCTTTATTTTCTCATATTACTTGGTTAAAATTTGGCTCTTATTTGATTTCCCCCCTAATTTAATGTCCAATTTGTTGAATTACAATTTCTAGGTTTGTTTGGCATGCTTGTTGCCTCTATTCTTGATCCCAGTTGTTAATGCTCTTCCCCTATTGTTCCATATTCTGATGGTAAGTCTTACTCCTTTTCTAGATTTTTGTGGGTTTTTTTTTTATCCTATTTGTAAATTAAATTGAATTCTGGATTAACTTGATTCTGTTTTGATCGATTAATTCTGGGGGTTTTAGGCGAGAGTGTATCGATTATTAGGTTGGGAATACACAAAACCCGAAAGGGTTCCTCCAGCATGCCCTTACAAGCCAGGGATGGCCACCAAAACTGATAATTCCGGTGTAAGTTTTTTTAATTGATTTTGAGTTATTTTGATGAAGTTGTCCGTTTAATGTATCTTATCTTTTACTTAAACTGCGTGCCCAAGGGAATGTTATCTTTTAATTGATGAAGTTATTTTGATGAATTCCGGTGTAATTTTTATTGTTAGTGTTGGATCAAAATCATATATATGAGTGATGATTGTTGCCCATAAATTTGTTATCTTTTTCAATGTGAATTCTTGTTATCAAGAATCATGGATAATGGTGAATTGATTATGGTTTAAGTTTATATCTTGGATAATGTGTGGAATGGATAGTGAGAAGAACTGATGTACTAGGCTATTCAGATGTGGAATTATCTGCAAATTCTTATCCCCTCTGTTATTTTTTGGTGCGGGGTGGGGGTGGCCAGGTGGGGGGTGGGAAAGGTTGTGCAATGTCTCTTCTCTTTAAGTGGTAGAGGTGGCAGATATTCACCTGTTCTGGGTTTTTAGAAAGATGGAAATAGAAGAATAACCGGAAATTCCACACTGACGTTCCAACCTTTTTGGCATCCTATGATAATATGTTACCGTAGTTGGGAATATGTAGAGTAAACCAACTTTTTGCTACTCCAAAATCAAAATGATAGTGTACCTAATTTCACTGAAGGAGAATAATTTTGTTCTTTTGTCAAATACAAAATCAGACAGTTCCCCTAGAAACCTGATGTAATTGATTTGTTTATGCTATAAATACTTGATTTTGCTAAAAGAAAATTATAAATATTTCCTGTGACGTTAGGGAAGTTGGATGCTCTGTGAATGCAAAAGGTTTGATAATTCTTATACAAATAAAAGGTAGAATCATTCTTTTGAAATGCTATAATGGTCTAAGTACCCGTACAATTTTCTGAAAGAAAAAGTAAAATTACATAGTGTACTTTTTGAATCCAACTAGAGGTGATAATTTGCGGGCTTGGACGGGTATTAGGCCGGGCCTAAGCTTAATTTTTTGTCCAACGACCCTAGAATGGAAAAACCAAGCCTTTTTTTGCGGGTTTTACTTCTTGTCCGCATTCGCCTATTAAACAGGTCGGGCTTGCCCGCGGGCTAACGGGCCTAAATTTTTTTTTACTTTCTTTCACTAAATATAGTTAATTTATTTTATGTTTATAGTTAATTTTTTATTTTTTTATAGTTTATCTCTAAATTTTTGAGTTCCATCTTATAAAACAAAGTGTAAAATTAAAATCGTGGGACATATAAATTGGTATTTCTTTTGATATTACACTTCTCAGTTCTCACTGATTTATTAAAAAAAACAAGTCGTGGGATAGACTTGTAAGTTGTAAGAATGTGAAAAAGAATAAAGTTACTTTTAATAATGAAAGTCAAAAGTTTACTCACTAAAAAATAAAAAATCCAATGTATTTCTATTACTTAAAAAATAAAAATGTACCAAGTATAACCGACTAACTAAAAAAATTATAAAATAAATTTACATATTTTTCATAAACGGGCCGGCATGCTTGCCTAGCGACAAATATTATTTTGTCCATGTCCGCCCGCTAACATTAACGGGCCGGGCTTAGCCCAAATTTTTATTTTCAAAATTGTTGTCCAAGCCTGCTATTTATACGGGCCGGATAGATCGGGTTTAGCGGGCCGTCCCGCCAATGATCATCTCTAAATCCAACCTTCCTGGCCTTGTACTTTTCTTATCTTTCCTTCTATTTTCCTTATCTAATGTTTCTAAGACTTTTCTTTTAAGTTTCTAGGCTTTAGACAAGATTATTATTTTCTGTCTAGTGTTCAAGAGTTTTTAGCTAATTGAAAATAAAACTCTACGAGTGGTATGAACTAATACCTCTCACCAGAAGTTGCCTTTGCTTAATCACTAGCGTTGGAATTTATTGATACTGTGCTATTTCGTGTTTTTAAGTTTTCTAGACTCAACAAAGTTTCCTCGAACAGATGCACTCGCATTGTCGGTCCCACTTGTACTTGCTGTACGCACACAAGTGTCCGATCGACGCTCGCGTCCTTCTCTTGTTGCCAATAGACAACTGTGCCCCTTTGAGAAACCTTTGCTCGCTCGTGCTTCACGATCCCTTCGACTTCGTTCCGCACAATGCTTGCTCCCTTACCGCCATTAGGTAAGAGCGCGCTGCACTATCCGGTACCCAAAATATTCGGACCGTGACACTTAAGGCTTCTGTAGTTTTGGTTGCTTATCCTGACTTTTCTGTCAAGGTTGGTTAAATAAGTGTACCATCTTTGAAATTACATTGTAGGGGCAGGAAGACAGTAGTTCAACTTGATGCGGCTATATAACTAGCATATCTGCAACTTTTTGGTGGGAATTCTGGCTTTGAAGCGTATTTAAGTATGCAAGTGATAACACCTTATCTTAATTACAAGTAATAACACCTTATCTTAATTACAAGTAATAACACCTTATCTTAATTACTGCAAACGGCTGGTAAAATAGCGTTAATGAATTGAAAGTTAAATTTTTATGAAGTACTGTATAAGAACTAATTTAATTTTAATTTAGGCATATCAACTGGTAAAATGAGTTATGCACTGAAATATCTAACCAATATATAGACTGATGCTTAAAGTTACTAACTTATGTTGATGTTAAGAATTATTTATTTGTTATACGACTTATGAATAACTCATTTTCAACCCTGAATTTCTGTCTTGATATATGTGCTTGGCATCTGACAATATATTATTGGATCATGGTTCATGAAACATGGATAGTCTCATAAAAAGTGAAATGTAACTAGTTGATAACTCAATACTTTTGTCTGATGCTATCATCATGAGATCTCTAGAGGCAATGCTAGTAATTCGAGCATAAAGCCACTTTTACTCAAAAGTATGCTGATTTTCTTGGAGAATGGTGAGACTGATTTTCTTGAGGAGGCAAATGTTACTGAATTTCTTGGATTGAGTTGTGATCTCAAATTTTTTGACTAGTGATGTATACTTTATGAAATTAGACAATTAAGTTAGCGATAGGCTGATAGCCGTAGAAAATGTGGCATCCTACCTAGCCATTCCTTGACTTAGTACACAGCTTGTAAAATTATCTGAGGTGTCAAGGCATGATAATTTAATTTATAATGTCTCCACATAGATTAGCAAACTGATCCACTGTAGTTTTTAGCTTTCCTTTGAATCTTAAGTATAGGGGGATTAGAGGCCATATGCGCCAGTGTCCTTGTCAATATTCACAACTCACTTGTACGCCACACAAGTAGTAATTTGGAAGCTCTTTGCAGTGAATGAGTTGATGTTGCAAGGGAAACATTCGGGGGCACATAGATAGTACGTATTGCTAATCCTTGTAGAGTTGTAGGTGATGGCAAGTTGGCAACACACAATGAATAATTCATGAAACTTAATTGTGACGAGGAATAGTTTCAAATTCACGCTGAAAGTTCTTTGTAAAGTCCTCGAGGTACTGAAGTAGCAACTTTACCTTTTGACCAGTGGCTCAACTAGAGACATTGGCTCTAAAAAAAGATTTCACAAGTTGCACGACAACACAAGTTTACTCTAGGAGGCAAATAATTTTTTTTTTTGGCTTTCCCAAAGTTGACAATGTTCTACCTTAAGATGGCGAAGATATTAACTTTAAATGGCTTTTGATGTTTTCATTTTGTTTTGTGTTTGGTGAGCTTGATTTTATCTTATATTCATGCCTATATGAGATCATTTGAACCCTAGGAATTAGGCTTAAATGCAATCTTAAACTGAGTTTTTCTCATTTTGGAACCAATGATTGTTTTGCCGTGTCTGAAACTCAGTTATCACTGATGAAGATTAAACTTTTTTCCCAGTATAAATTTGGTCCAAGCATGATCTTGGCGGGCTGAAATTAGTCTCTGGAGCCATGCTCGGTCCAACCTGTATGGGGATTTTAGTTTATTTAAGAAATTGGTAGTTGTGACCTATGTTGCATGGAAACGAGTACGGGGACGGAAAACGGCAAAATCAAAATTGCTAAAAACGGGTACGGCAAGGATTCGGGAAAAAAGAAAAAACAAGAATTTAACAAAATTAAACATCCATACATAAATAGTTCAAAGTTCAAAATATCAAAAAAACAACAACTAAATTTAATGTCTTAAAGTAGATAAAGCTTAGACAAAGCACATCAATCTTTAAGGAACAATTCATTTTTTAAATTCGGCTCATCTAGTGAGAGTTCCGCAAACTTTAGAAACCCAACATCCTCCAAGGAATCAAATGCATCTCCACCAACATAGGGGCTTACAGTTAAATACATAACATGATAGCGGAATAACCCCAAAGCCAGAAAGCATGTATAAAGTACAGATGAAGCATTACTTACGTTTGTAGCGTGTTTTCCCTAGTTCAACGAATCACAAACACGAACAATAACTCCAAATGTCGTTCCTCTACTTGGTTCACCGACACGTTCAGATCCGTCTTGAGATTGATGGCTTAGACCTCACTCAAGATTGTTTGCTTTTGGGATGAACACTTCTAACGGAGGCACAGAGAGAATTAGGGTTTCTCTTGCCTTAGAATAGAATATGATTAGGTTAGGTTGGAAAACAATAGTGTGTTAGGTTATTAGAATAACCTATTAAGTATGTGTGCCAACAGACCAAGCACAAGGCCTAGCCGGCCAACACACACATACATACACGCATGGGCCTCCACGGCAGTGGGCCTTGGGCCGTGCCCTTGCCTGCTGCGTGCAGCGCTTGTGCTGATGTGCTCGTGCGAGCGCGCACACACACAGTCGCGTGGCCATGGGCCATCGCTTCTGTGTTGTTGCTGCTGCGCACTTGCGCCCATGGGCCTCGAGTGCTTCGTGCACTCGGCTCGTGGGCTGCACTCCATCTTGCGTTTAAATTATCGTTCGACAATTTATTTAAACCTATGGTATTAGACTAATGCACATTGGGTGAAGGACATATTTTCTTCAGTCTCCCACATCTTTGTATAAAGCTCCCAATATTCTTCGGAATTTCTTGATAAAAGGCGAAGATTGTTGTGGATGAAAACCAAATCTTGGGCGAGACTTGGATTTAGCTTGTTCCTCCTAAGTGAGTGAATGAAGGCATATGTACTCCAATTTCGCTCATTACAAGATGATGAAGTAGGTTGCCCAAGCACTTTAAATGCCAAAGATTGGAGGAGAAGAGTTCGAGCTCCAAAGTTTGCCCACCAACTCTTAGGATCCATAGAATGCATCCTTGAGATACAAGTTAAATCCTCAAAAGGTCCACTCTTCATAGAGAATAGAGCATATTCATCCATCACTTTACCAACATCATAATTAAGTGCAAATAATCTACGAAACCACTTCATTCTCTCTCGAGATACTTCACCATCTCTATGAGGAGCAACTCTAGATGGATCACCAAGTAGCCAGTCATCACTATAGAACCTTCAATATTTAAAAAAAAAAAGATTTATAGATTTGTGTATAAATATAATAAGATAAAGAAAATGTCAAAGAATATATACCTCGGGTTCAAGGAGTGGGCTAGACAATGGAGAGGAGTGTTGCTTTTTTCCCAACGAGCTACCAAGATTTCATAAACCACATGATAAAAGGAACTAAACTCCGAATGAGGACGACATTCTTTCTTGTAAATCTCAAGCTTCACTTGTTCAATCATAGAATCCCAGTGAAGGGATGGTTTATCGGTGTCACAAAGCCTAATCATGTCATAGATAGGCCTTGTGAAATCAACAATGTAAGCTAGTTTGTCCCACCAATCATCATTCACAATCTTCTCTTTCACAAAGTTTGCCCTCCCCATGTCTTCTTCTCTATAAGAAGTCCACTCATCACTTATAACCATGGCTTGAAGACCTCGTTTGATAAGCTAATTTTAAGCATCACAATAATGGATGCAAAACGAGTATCGGCCACAAAAAGCAACTTAAGAGGAGAAACCCTTTGGAAGATAGCCAATCTCATGTTGTGGTCCATGATGAAATTCTTAATTTGAATGGCATCCCCATGGATATCCGTGATCCATCTATATTCTTCATAAGTTTCATGATTGTTATTCACATTCCTTGCTGCACAAATATTCTTCAAAGCAGGATTAAGGGTATGAACAACACACGGTGTCCAAAAAATGTGAGGAAACTCACTCTCAATGAGCTCCCCAGCCCCTTTGCAATTTGCTGCATTATTTGTTATAATTTGCACTACATTTTGATGACTTACTTCTTGAATGATTTCTTTCATGAGATTAGCAATGAAATACTTATCTTTCACTTCACCAAACCATTACCAGAAGTAGCCATGAAATTAATAAGAGGTTTTCTTGTTGGATCACTCCATCCATCAGTCACAATTGTCACCCATTTTTCTCTCCAAGTTGATTTTAGTGGTGTCATTAGCCTCTCTACATTAGTTTTTTCTTGCTCAAGTAATGTAGTTCTAAGCTTATTGTAACCTGCTATATTATGAGTGGCAACAAAAGTAAAGGACCTCATATAGTGTGGATTCCTAGCAAGATTAAATGGCAACCTTCCTGTGTAAAACATCTAGTAATTGGTCCCTAGTTTCAATACCAAAACATCTAGTAATTGGTGATTTATAAAACTTCATTTTCTTGAATGTAGCATCGGAGTCCAAATGAGAAAGAGATTCACTAGGCAAAGGAACTTCTCTAGGGCCCGAATCAAGTTTCTTATTCTCAAATTCCTCATCAAGTTTTTGCATTTCAAGTTTATCAACACGAGACACTTTCTTACAACATGCAATTCCTTGACCCTTAATTTGAAGCAAATGGGCCCTAACTCTTGAATAACTAGATGTTCGAATTTCATTACAAAAGTTACATCGATATTTCCATGTTCCACCAATCGCCCCTTGTTTTTCAATTCTTGTTACAAACCTCTACAATGGAGGAGAACCCTCATTTTGCAATGATTCCGCACCAATTGACCCACTACCCGTGCTACTACCAATATTAGTACTTTGTTGTTGAGATTGGGATGAGTCCATATAAGTCCTAATAAAATGAAAAATAAACACATTCAACACAACAATTCAACACTCAAATTAACTAAATAATTAACTACTTAACTCACTGCCTAAATAACAAAACCAAAGAAAACGATAAACAACCTAAGAAAAAATCAAGAAAAAATAGAAAAAGAAACTGAGCATATAAGAAACAATCAAGATAATAAAATAGAAAATAATAAAAATAGAAATCAAAGTAAAAATATAACAGTAAAAGAAAATAGAAAAAAAGAAAAAAAAGAAGAGAACAAGAAGTTCACCAGCGACTCAACGAGGCGGCGACCTTTCGAGGGGCGAGCGTCCGGCGGCGCTAGAGTGTGGAGAAGACCGGTGAGGACGAGTGGACGACGAGGAGTCGAGATTGCTCCCTTGCTCGCTGTGGCGCTGCTTAAGTGTTCAGTTGTTTCCTACGCGCCTTCGAGCCAACGACCGGTGGGCCGGTGGCGACGGAGAAGACCAGCGGCAAAGGTGAGCATCGGCCGCGAGTTCGAAGAGAGGTGGGAGAGAAAGTGGGGATTTTGGGGAATTTCGAAAACTAAACCCTAAAATGTGAATTTGGGCCTCAATTATATAACTTGGTGGGTATGTACCTTATCATTAAAATTCGTATCCATGCCGTCCCCACTTAGCCCGTTTCTTTTTGCTATAGTCATGGACGAATTGACGAGGTCAATCGAAGATGGTATACCCTGGTGCATGACGTTTGCAGATGATATTGTATTGATTGATGAAACAAAAGAAGGAGTGGAAAGTAAGTTGGAGTTATGGAGACAAATTTTGGAATCTCAGGGTTTTAGGCTGAGTAGAAACAAGACGGAATATATGGAGTGTAAGTTTAGTGGAGTCCAAGATAGAGAGACAGGGGGGATTACCTTAGATGGGAAAATTGTCTAAGGCTCTGAAATGTTCCGTTATTTAGGATCTAATATCCAAAAGGATGGAGAATTGGATGGCGATGTGGCCCATAGAATCAAAGCAGGTTGGTTGAAGTGGAAATGTGTCACAGGGTTCCTATGTGATTCAGGCATGCCCCAAAGATTGAAGGGAAAATTTTACCGCACGGCAATTCGATTGGCTTTGTTATACGGCACGGAATGCTGGGCAGTGAAACACTGAAATATTGTCACGTGCACAAGATGAATGTGGCGGAGATGCGCATGTTACGTTGGATGTGTGGGCATACAAGAAAGGATAGTTTGAGGAATGAGATTATTAGGAAAAAAGTAGTGGTTGCACCGATTGAGTTTAAGATGATGGAAAATTGTTTAAGATGGTTTGGACATGTAAGCAGAAGATCAAGTGATGCCCCGGTTAGGAGGATAGAAGGGTGGCAAAGTGATAGAATTGCAAGGGGTAGGGGAAGACCTAAGAAAACTTGGAAGAAGGTGATTGAGCACGATATGAGCTTTTTTGGGATTGAGAAAAATATGGCGTTGGATAGGAAAGAGTGGAGGGAGAGATTATACATTGATGACTTCATTTGACTTATGCAACTTTCATGTTTCTGTTTCTTTCTATTTTTTATTTTATTTTTTATTCTTATTTTTATTTTTATATTATTTTTAAAATTCTTTAATTTTTTTTTTAATTTTACATGCTATTTTGAAATGTACTTATTTTACTTATTCATTAATTTTAAACTTTACTTATTTTTATTATCTCTTACAATATTTCTTCTATAATATATATACATTTTTCTCTTATCTTACTTTCATTAATTCCACTTTCTCTTCCTTGCTTTTTTCTTTTTACTTCCTGCTCCTTTCTGGTTTGATCGGTGACAATGACGATCTCCTACGACGATTCATGTTAGCCGATCCCTAATCATTTTGGGACTAAGGTTTTGTTGTTGTTGTTGTTGTTGTTGTTGTTGTTGTTGTTGTAGTATGCCGTCCCGATTTTCGCTGAATCGTACCCAAATAAATCCCCCAAACCCACCCGGTTGTATTCGTTCTGGGTACGAGTCCTGGCCGTACCCGAACCGTACCCGTACCTGTGCCCGTTACGGGAAACGGCACGACACCCAGGACCCGTACCCAGGCTTCATAGGTTGTGACAGACGTAAAATGTGTCTCAACTTTAAGCACATAAATATATTATGAAGGAGAAGATAAAGAATATTGGTGTTTGTTGAACCATTAGATCAGTCATGTTATAGAAGCTGTAGCTACTTACAACCTGATCTTTAGACAAAATGATTTAAGCCACGGTAAGGGGGCCTGATTATTTTTATCTATATTAAATGTGCGTGGATGACTATTTTTCAGTTGAAACATGTTTAGTTTTGTGAGAATATAGAGAGCAGAGGGAGCATTGTCATTGATCAGGTTTCAAATTATGGTGTCCTAAATACTGAAAACAGACTTGCTTGATCACAACAAATTTGAAGTACAGGACAGTTTAGTGAAATACTGATATACTAACTTGGAATAAATTGTTGTCCCAACCTCTCATTGTTAAGGACTTGCCACGATCTTACTCTTTACAAATACAAAGCTTTCTAGTAGGGAAATGTTCGGAAATTATAGTATATTTTAGGAAATATGACTATTGTCCAGACTCCAGACTCCAGACATCCAACAGTTGTATACATGTACTGTATTACTTAATTCCATACAACGTTTATGCAATTATCTGGTGCAGTTCTAAACATGCTACCCGAGCTCCTAGGTGCACTTTATATGCAATTTGTTGAGTATATTGAATTGGACTATGGGTTTGTCTTATCTGAATACTTCTTAACTTAACAGGTGAAAGGAGAAGATGAATCTTTAATGAAGGATCTGAACTCAAAATCAGTTGAGTTGGACACCCAAAAGACTGATTGAACTTGAGTATATTTGCTGGCACTTAGCGTTTACAAGTTCTAATTTCATTGTGATTGTATGTAAACTAAAGTAAAAACGTGTATTGTATTGTATTTGTGATTACCATACGCCCTGCAGCAATTATTTTCAGCATGAACTTCCGCTTTTTTGCACCCTTGCCCCCCTCTTTAAGTTGGAGTTATTTGACTCCAGATAGTTTTTGCCACTTTAATCTTCCCTAGAAGGGAAAAGCTCAAGCCTGGTTTGAAAACTGTTTTCAAATACGAAGTACGAAGTAGTGTTTATTGGACTGAAATCTAGTTACGACAAAGAACAATGTTCGATGAAGTAATCAATTTCAATGTACAACTAGTTGTACTACCAAGGGTATATTTTTATTGTACATTATTTTTTTAAAGGTAAGAAGGACCCTATTGAACTGATACATCGCACAGGTATTTTCAGTCAATTTTGCAGGTTAGACTCATTGGAAGTGAATTTTAGTTATGACAAGGGAAATCCTAGTTTCTATAGCCTAGTTTAAATCACAAGGTTGTTCCCTAGTAGTGTTTATTGGAGTGAATTCTAGTTATGACAAAGAACAATCAAACCCCACTAGCCGGCGAGCTTGTGTGCCACCATTTTAGTTTCTATAGCCTAGTTTAAATCGCAAGGTCGTTCCCTAGTAGTGTTTATCGGAGTGAATTCTAGTTATGACAAAGAACAATCAAACCCCACTAGTCGGCGAGCTTGCGTGCCATCAGTTTAGTTTCTAATGCCTAGTTTAAATTGCAAGGTCGTTCTTCCGGTTAAGGGATTGCAAGAGGAACCAAACTTCGCTTCTACCTCCTTTTAGTTTGGGCTCTTCTCGCTGGAGTTCCCAACCTTCGCGCTTCTTCCAGCACTCCCCTAAGCGCCCGCCGCCTCGTTGTCTGTAAAGGTTAGTTTAGGGTTAGGGTTTTGGTTGGAATTCGAAATGTTTGTTGGGTCCTGTTCTTTTCCGTTCTTTTTTTATTTGGTTTTTGTGTGTTAGTTTGTGAGCTTTGGCTTGTCTTTTCCCAAATTCAGAATCGTCGCCGTCTTGTGGTGTCGGACCACCCCGATCTGGACGGTAAAGGTTTCCGCCGCCTTCTTGTGGTGTTGAACCACCCCGACCTTGACGGTAAAAGTAAAGATTAATTTGTTTTGGGGTTTGTTCTTGCTTAGCTCGTGTGCGTACCTCACCTTGTGGTTTAGTTTAGTATGTTTACTTTTAATAGAATGTTTTGGGTAGCTGCGTTTTGGTTTCTTGTTGTTGTTAGTTTTCACCCATATGAGATATTTGTTTTTGATGTTCCATTGTGGTTTCTGATTTTAATTGAAAAATCTATGTGGAGTTTTTCAATTTGGAGAAGGCGTGAGCATTGTGTGTGTGCGCTTGCAGTTTGGGCTGGTTAGTCAATCTCTGGGAAATATGGAGTGTTAGTCAATCTCTGGGAAATATGGAGTGTTATTCATTTTCCTTTTGATGGAGTAATGTTTGATGGTTGTGTAGTGTGTGAGTTGGGGGAATTAATCTTCTTTGGATGTATGCTTGGGGGTTGGTGTCTAAGATGCTTAATTAGGGAAGGAGTCTTGGTTCGCTGAAAGGCTCTGGTTTAGGATGTTATTGGGACGGGTTTGTGAAGATTAACCGTTATTAGTCTTCATTTCAGGTTTGCGTTGAGAGTCGATCCTAACGCTTTCAAAATTAGTTATATGAGCGATGCACCCCATTTTTGGGGGTTTTATAGCATTGCTAAATGAGTATCTGAGGTCTGCCTTCTAAACCGTCACATTGTTTCTCTTCTGCTCTTTCCCTTTTACCCTAAGTTTTACCGGTTTTCAAAGAGGCTGGCATCTTCTTTAAAGGAATCACATCGGTAAGAAGTCCTGGCAAGAAAGCACAAAGTAAATTGTGTAAACAAGACTCTATCTACAATCAAGGGATGAATCAAGAAGAACATGTTGCCCTTTCGAAGTTTATGTATTTTGTTATTGTAATTGGTGTAATGGTCTTTAAAGACCTTAGTGTAGTGTAAAACTTTTAAATTATGTATGTTAAGTATATGTTAAAAAAAAAAACAACATAAATCAAATAATCAAGCCGTACAATAGAGTAAATGTATACTACGTACAATGTATAATTGATTGGAATTGAATGATCTTGAAACAATATACATGCTGATTTTCATGCAATAAGGGGATCATTATATTGTTGATCATGGCTTAGATTACTATAACGAGCATACACCACTAATTGAATCACCCCCAGAATAAATCCAATTGCATTTGATACCTGCATCAACGTAACTTCCAGGCTAAAAGTCATTATAGGAGATGATCGTGATAAAAGTCGTAAATTATCACAAATATACTTACTATAGGAAATGATCGTAACTTCCAGGCTAAGTGCATGCTTTAGCATTAACGAAAGTGATAAAAGTCGTAAATTATGACAAATAAAATTGCTATAGGAGATGATCAACACGTACGAAAAGGAAGATATTCTTGACAAGAGCAACATAGACCGTCCAAACTCCTCCGTTAAAAAATGAGCATAGTGATAGCAAGAATGGCACATATTCCACGCTTCTGGTTTCCAACATCGTTCTCTGTACTTATCATAATTAATTACTATCTACCAAACACGATGTTGTTAATACATAGATGAACGAGACGACTGAATGCGACAAGAGAGATAAAGGAGTGAGCTAGGGTTGACAAATTTTTAATTGCACCCGATGTACAATAAATATTGTAAGCTGGGTGTAAAGTTACTTTGATACTTCCTCCGTCCCTTCATACTTGACATGTTTTGACTTTTTGAACTATTCACATAATTCACTTTGACCCTATTTTATTTGTAGTATATGAAAACAAATGTTACTATATAATATATTGTTGGATTCAATCTTAATATATATTTTCTAAATATTAATATTTTTATAAGTTTTTATAATATGTAGTTAAAGAAATTGGTGGTCAAAGTTGTGCATTGGCAAGCGTGTCCGGTCAAAACAGGTCGAGTATTAAGGGACAGAGGGAGTATAATGTAATTTTTTTTTGTTATGTAGTGATACATTTTTTGTTTTTAATAAAAATATCACTTTAAAATCACTCATAATGTATAAGGGTATGTTCTGTCGTACAACTAAACTTGTTCGGTCGCACAACAAATCTTGTTCGGTCGCGCAACAAAACAGAAGCTACTGAATTTTCCTTGGCAGTCTTGTGCGCTCGAGTGCTGTTGTTCGATCTCACAGCATGTCTTGTGCGACCGCACAACCTAGCTGTTCGATCGCACAGAACCATAGCTGCCAGTTCTGCTCGTGCTGATGCTGCGCTGTTCTGCTGTGCTGTTGCTGCGCTGATCTGCTGCACTATTCTGCTCGTTGCTGCTTGAACTGTGATGCTGCTGTGCATAGCTGCTATTAAGGTAATGCAAGGGAGCTAAGGTGAGCACAAGAGGCTGCTGATGTGACAGCTTGTTGGTGTGCACAAGAGGCTGCTCGAGTGCTGCTGTTCTGCTCATGTGTGGCGGCTCAAGTACTCGTGCATAGCTGCTGTTCTTGCCTTGCTAACTGTGTTGTTCGGGCACTTTGTGGGCAGCCAAGAGGATTCCTTCGTTGCTGCAAAGAGAAATTGTAGAGCATATTATCAAATCGCAAAGCACGTTGTTAAAAATATAAAATCGTGTTATTAATTCCCATCGCAATTTTCCAAATCATAAAATCATTTTAAACATCGTCAAGCATAGTGACACAATATTAACACGTCAATACTTAAAACGACCCTTACGCAATGAAAATGCGCACAAAAGGCACATTTTAAGCAAAAACGACTAAAATCTACGCAAGACGAGAAAATATTACGATTAATGCAAAAATGCGATAAGCGAACTAAAAACGATAAAACTAAGAAAACATAATAATAAAATGCTAATAAAATGAACAAAAATCCTAAGCTAAGAGCGACATAAATATCGCTCATCAAACTCCCCCAAGCTAAACCTTTGCTTGTCCTCATGCAAAGCTAGAATGAGAAACGGGGAGGAGAATGAGCTTAATTATTCAAAATCAAAATTACAAAAATAAGAACTAAAAGAATGCACACTAACTCACTTTCGTAGGAATCACGGTTGTATTTAAGCACATGCAACAAGCTCTTTAAATCCCACAATCGCTCGTGAGGGCGAGTAGGATCTCGCAAGGGTTTCCAAAGAGAAACACCCATAACTCTTCCAAAAATTGAATCAAGGCAAGACCTAAAAGGAAAATAAACCAAGAAAAAGGGAAGAAAAGAAAAAGAAAAGAAAAGAAAAGAAAAGAAAAGATAGGAAAATAAAACTACAAAATTAAAGAAAAGGGCCTTTATTATGGAACAAGCACAAAAGAATGCTAATATTACTAACCAATAAAGAATGCACGCTAACCAATGTCCTAAGTCGAATAAAGGATTCAAGTGTGAAGCAAAGAGAACTAAGGATTCGCACTTATCAATTCCCCTTCAACCGAGCATACCACGTCAAATCTCTAGATCCCATCTACCCTTAATAATAGTTTGTCATAACGCCGCGAAGGCGCCGGAAAACAAGAATTGCAAGGGGGAAGAGAAGGTTACTCAACATCTTAGCATGACAATCCCATTCCATAAATTTGACCAAATCCTCCCTCCATCGACAAAGACTCAACTCAAAAGGGTCAAAAGGACTTTTTAGGGTGTATTGTATAGGCTAGGGGTGAGGGTGTGGAACAAATTTGGAAATTGGTGCTCAAACCTAAAGTGAACCGCAAAATGAACTTACTCTAGCAAATCGAACCAAAACAAACTCATACCACTTATTTGGGGTACCCCCAAGCTTATTCAACAACAAAACTAAACTAAAACTCTTTCTGAACTTTTCTTGATTTGATTTTCTCTTTTTTTGTGTTTCAAATGAAACTTTTCTCATTGCCTTGTTTTTCTCTATTCTTTTGGCTTTTGCATATTTATTCACTATATACAACATAATTCCCAAAACTTGCCATTCAATCCAACAACAATCATTCCTCAACTTTGCATAATCATTCAAAACCAACAAGCATCATAACACAAAGCTTTACTATCACTTCTAAGGGTGAAAATAAAACAAAGGCTAATAGGCTTGTAATGAGCTCATAAGAAATGAAGGGGCAAGGCTCAAATGGCTAGCAAGGGGGCAAATGCAAACAAAAGTATCATGGAAAAATAAAAATAAAGATGTCCTAATCTAAAAAGAAAAATAGTCACCGAAAGAAATGCCTCTATCGTCCCCTAAAGTAGTTCGGTCGCGGTCTCGGGAAAGAAAAAGTCAAATTCGGGATATAAGAAAGTCAATTCCAAGGATACATGCCACTCAATATATGTAGATAATGTGTTTGGGCTAATACGAACATGATCCTCACAAATGGGAGAAAATACTACCCTCTCCGGTTTCAAGTCACTGAGAGAACGACACCGTCTTACCACAAACCAAGGGTTCAAGACTCATGCTACCCAAAGTTCTAACCGACTTTCTTAACACCTATATCCTAGATTCGACCCAAGACATTGAAAATCGTGCAAAAATCTACCAATTAGGAATAAGAGCATTCTAGCCTACAAGTTCCAATTTTTTTTTGCCCAAATCAAGAATAATGCCTAAAAAGCTAGGAAAACTTGCCTTAACAAAGATCGAAAAGGAAAAAGAAAGAAAAGAAAAGAGAAAGAAAAGAAATGAAAAAAGAAAATAAGGAAAAGAAAAGAAAAGGAAGTAAAATTCAAAAAGAAAATAAAGAAAAACAATGAAACTAATCAAGAAATATGCACAAAATCCAAAATATTCACAAAATCAAGCAATCTATCACATGGAGATCAACGTAGCAATCCAAACAACAGAATATTCCCCCAAGCTTGAATTAGGCCATGTCCTCAAGGCCTAAAACGAAATTAGGAGGGGCACAACTACCCATTCAACCAATGCCCCACATGAATGATGCCCGACCCCAAAGAATGCAAGAGAGTTAGAATGATATTACCGAAAATGTCGTGGGAGCAAGTCCCGCAAAGAACCGTAATAACGAACGAACTCACCAAGAAGAATAGCCGGACATGGCAAAGATGGATGCAAAGATTTCCACAACAAGAAATCTTGAGGTACAAAAAACTTCAAAAATCAAGAAAAATTAGTATACATGGGCCAAATGGCCAACACCCACGGGTTGCCTCCCGGGAAGCGCTCTTTTTACGTCATTAGCTTGACGCCGTTTACCTGTAGTAAGTACCCCGACAACGATCGCAATAGTTTGTCATATGCAATGGCAAACATATCCAAGAGTAACAAGTAGGCAAGAGTCAAAAGAGAAGCAAGCACAAAGTAAAATGCAACTCTATGCCAACGGGGCGTGGGGAACCAAAAATAAGAAAAATCAAAATGAAAAACAAAAGAAATACTCCCTTCTTCATGCTCCTTTGAGGAAGGAGAATCATTAGGATAAATGGAGGAAAATGAATCCTCAAGCGGTGGGAGATGGGACAAAAAAAGAGATGGGAAAAGAAGGATAAATGTTTAGTTTCTTCTTTCGGAATGGGGAATGAGGGAAGGGAGTGGGAACCAAAGTGTCACAAACAACTTCTCTCACATCACAAAGAGCACAAGAAATATCAACATAAGATCCTTCATTCACTTTTAAAAGTTTTTGGTTGGCACATTCACTTTTTTCCTCAATTTGAATCGAGTTAAGCACTTCAAGGGAAAAAGGAGCAAATAGATTTTCATCACCATCATCAAGGCTTTCAGTCAAAGAGGAACGAGTAGGAACAAACTCTCCAATACTCAACTCCTCAATGTCATGCATCATAGGTGGCAATGTAGCCTCAAACTCATCTCTTCTCCACGAAACATCCTTAATAGATTCTTGCATTAGGTTAGAGATTCCCAAAATGCCTTTTACAACTCGTTGGGACATGACTTTAAATAAATTCAAACTAGAATCTATTCTTTGCTCTTCTTGAATTTCAAGATACTTCGTGAAAAGGAGGATCTAAGATTCAACAATGAAATCAAAGCTTAAACGAAATTAATGAAGCAATTAAAGAATGAAAGAACAAATTAAAGAGAAAAGTAGAATTATACCTTGAATTGTTGAAATTGCATCAAAATTGAAGAACAAAAATGAAGAACAAAACTCAAATGAATGAGAAAAGAAATCTGAAATTTAGTGTTTTGAATCTACTAAGAATTAAGAATTTGAAGCTAAGAATCCTAATCCTAACCTCTAATTTAAGCCCTAATCTAATTCTCTCTCTAAAAGTCTAAGCTAATCCTAAAAAATGAAAATCTAAAAATGAAATTACGTAAAATCTAATTGTTGAAATAATGCTGCGAATTTCTTTTTATATTAGCAAATCCCTTGTAGCCGTGCGATCGAACAAAGGGTATGTTCTGTCGCACAACTAAACTTGTTCGATCGCACAACAAATCTTGTTCGGTCGCGCAGCAAAACAGAAGCTACTGAATTTTCCTTGGCAGTCTTGTGCGCTCGAGTGCTGTTGTTCGATCGCACAGCATGTCTTGTGCGACCGCACATCCTAGCTGTTCGATCGCACAGAACCATAGCTGCCAGTTCTGCTCGTGCTGATGCTGCGCTATTCTGCTGTGCTGTTGCTGCGCTGATCTGCTGCACTATTCTGCTCGTTGCTGCTTGCAATGTGATGCTGCTGTGCATAGCTGCTATTAAGGTAATGCAAGGGAGCTAAGGTGAGCACAAGAGGCTGCTGCTGTGACAGCTTGTTGGTGTGCACAAGAGGCTGCTCGAGTGTTGTTGTTCTGCTCATGTGTGGCTGCTCAAGTATTCGTGCATAGCTGTTGTTCTTGCCTTGCTAACTGTGTTGTTCGGGCACTTTGTGGGCAGCCAAGAGGATTTCTTCGTTGCTGCAAAGAGAAATTGTAGAGCATATTATCAAATCGCAAAGCACGTTGTTAAAAATAGAAAATCGTGTTATTAATTCCCATCGCAATTTTCCAAATCGTAAAATCATTATAAACATCGTCAGGCATAGTGACACAATATTAACACGTCAATACTGAAAACGACCCTTACGCAATGAGAATGCGCACAAAAGGCACATTTTAAGCAAAAACGACTAAAATCTACGCAAGACGAGAAAATATTACGATTAATGCAAAAATGCGATAAGCGAACTAAAAACGATAAAACTAAGAAAAAATAATAATAAAATGCTAATAAAATGAACAAAAATCCTAAGCTAAGAGCGACATAAATCTCGCTCATCAAACTCCCCCAAGCTAAACCTTTGCTTGTCCTCATTCAAAGCTAGAATGAGAAACGGGGAGGAGAATAAGCTTAATTATTCAAAATCAAAATTAAGAAAATAAGAACTAAAAGAATGCACACTAACTCACTTTCGTAGAAATCACGGTTGTATTTAAGCACATGCAACAAGCTCTTTAAACCCCACAATCGCTTGTGAGGGCGAGTAGGATCTCGCAAGGGTTTCCAAAGAGAAACACCCATATTTCTTCCAAAAATTGAATCAAGGCAAGACCTAAAAGGAAAATAAACCAAGAAAAAGGGAAGAAAAGAAAAAGAAAAGAAAAGAAAAGAAAAGAAAAGATAGGAAAATAAAACTACAAAATTCAAGAAAAGGGCCTTTATTATGGAACAAGCACAAAAGAATGCTAATATTACTAACCAATAAAGAATGCACGCTAACCAATGTCCTAAGTCGAATAAAGGATTCAAGTGTTAAGCAAAGAGAACTAAGGGTTCGCACTTATCAATTCCCCTTCAACCGAGCATACCACGTCAAATCTCTAGATCCCATCCACCCTTAAGAATAGTTAGTCATAACGCCGCGAAGGTGTCGGAAAACAAGAACTGAAAGGGGGAAGAGAAAGTTACTCAAAATCTTAGCAAGACAATCCCATTCCATAAATTTGACCAAATCCTCCCTCCACCGACAAAGACTCAACTCAAAAGGGTCAAGAGGACTTTTTAGGGTGTATCGTATAGGCTAGGGGTGAGGGTATGGAACAAATTTGGAAATTGGTGCTCAAACCTAAAGTGAAGCGCAAAATGAACTTACTCTAGCAAATCGAACCAAAACAAACTCATACCACTTATTTGGGGTACCCCCAAGCTTATTCAACAACAAAACTAAACTAAAACTCTTTCTGAACTTTTCTTGATTTGATTTTCTCTTTTTTTGTGTTTCAAATGAAACTTTTCTCATTGCCTTGTTTTTCTCTATTCTTTTGGCTTTTGCTTATTTAATCACTATATACAACATAATTTCCAAAACTTGCCATTCAATCCAACAACAATCATTCCTCAACTTTGCATAATCATTCAAAACCAACAAGCATCATAACACAAAGCATTACTATGACTTCTAAGGGTGAAAATAAAACAAAGGCTAATAGGCTTATAATGAGCTTATAAGAAATGAAGGGGCAAGGCTCAAATGGCTAGCAAGGGGGCAAATGCAAACAAAAGTATCATGGAAAAATAAAAATAAAGATGTCCTAATCTAAAAAGAAAAATAGTCACCGAAAGAAATGCCTCTTCCGTCCCCTAAAGTAGTTCGGTCGCGGTCTCGGGAAGGAAAAAGTCAAATTCGGGATATAAGAAAGTCAATGCCAAGGATCCATGCCACTCAATATATGTAGATAATGTGTTTGGGCTAATACGAACATGATCCTCACAAATGGGAGAAAATACTACCCTCTCCGGTTTCAAGTCACTGAGAGAACGACACCGTCTTACCACAAACCAAGGGTTCAAGACTCATGCTACCCAAAGTTCTAACCGACTTTCTTAACACCTAAATCCTAGATTCGACCAAGACATTGAAAACCGTGCAAAAATCTACCAATTAGGAATAAGAGCATTCTAGCCTACAAGTTCCAATTTTTTTTTGCCCAAATCAAGAATAATGCCTAAAAAGCTAGAAAAACATGCCTTGACAAAGATCGAAAAGGAAAAAGAAAGGAAAGAAAAGAAAAGAGAAAGAAAAGAAATGAAAAAGAAAATAAGGAAAAGAAAAGAAAAGGAAGTAAAATTCAAAAAGAAAATAAAGAAAAACAATGAAACTAATCAAGAAATATGCACAAAATCCAAAATATTCAAAAAATCAAGCAATCTATCACATGGAGATCAAAGTAGCAATCCAAACAACATTATCTTCCCCCAAGCTTGAATTAGGCCATGTCATCAAGGCCTAAAACGAAACTAGGAGGGGCACAACTACCCATCCAACCAATGCACCACATGAATGATGCCCGACCCCAAAGAATGCAAGAAAGTTAGAATGATATTACCGAAAATGTCGTGGGAGCAAGTCCCGCAAAGAACCGTAATAACGAACGAACTCACCAAGAAGAATAGCCGGACATGACAAAGATGGATGCAAAGATTTCCACAACAAGAAATCTCGAGGCACAAAAAACTTCAAAAATCAAGAAAAATTAGTATACATGGGCCAAATGGCCAACACCCACGGGTTGCCTCCCGAGAAGCGCTCTTTTTACGTCATTAGCTTGACGCCGTTTACCTCTAATAAGTACCCCGACAACGATCGCAATAGTTTGTCATATGCAATGGCAAACATATCCAAGAGTAACAAGTAGGCAAGAGTCAAAAGAGAAGCAAGCACAAAGTAAAATGCAACTCTATGCCTACGGGGTGTGGGGAACCAAAAATAAGAAAAATCAAAATGAAAAACAAAAGAAATACTCCCTTCTTCATGCTCCTTTGAGGAAGGAGAATCATTAGGATAAATGGAGGAAAAGGAATCCTCAAGCGGTGGGAGATGGGACAAAAAGGGAAAAGAGATGGGAAAAGAAAGATAAATGTTGAGTTTCTTCTTTCGGAATGGGGAATGAGGGAAGGGAGTGGGAACCAAAGTGTCACAAACAACTTCTCTCACATCACAAAGAGCACAAGAAATATCAACATAAGATCCTTCATTCACTTTTAAAAGTTTTTGGTTGGAACATTCACTTTTTTCCTCAATTTGAATCGACTTAAGCACTTCAAGAAAAAAAGGAGCAAATAGATTTTCATCACCATCATCAAGGCTTTCAGTCAAAGAGGAACGAGTAGGAACAAACTCTCCAATACTCAACTCCTCAATGTCATGCATCATAGGTGGCAATGTAGCGTCAAACTCATCTCCTCTCCACGAAACATCCTTAATAGATTCTTGCATTAGGTTAGAGATTCCCAAAAAGCCTTTTACAACTCGTTAGGACATGACTTTAAATAAATTCAAACTAGAATCTATTCTTTGCTCTTCTTGAATTTCAAGATACTTCATGAAAAGGAGGATCTAAGATTCTACAATGAAATCAAAGCTTAAACGAAATTAATGAAGCAATTAAAGAATGAAAGAACAAATTAAAGAGAAAATTAGAATTATACCTTGAATTGTTGAAATTGCATCAAAATTGAAGAACAAAAATGAAGAACAAAACTCAAATGAATGAGAAAAGAAATCTGAAATTTAGTGTTTTGAATCTACTAAGAATTAAGAATTTGAAGCTAAGAATCCTAATCCTAACCTCTAATCTAAGCCCTAATCTAATTCTCTCTCTAGAATTCTAAGCTAATCCTAAAAACTGAAATCTAAAAATGAAATTACGTAAAATCTAATTGTTGAAATAATGCTGCGAATTTCTTTTTATATTAGAAAATTCCTTGTAGCCGTGCGATCGAACAAAGGGTATGTTCTGTCGCACAACTAAACTTGTTCGATCGCACAACAAATCTTGTTTGGTCGCGCAGCAAAACAGAAGCTACTGAATTTTCCTTGGCAGTCTTGTGCGCTCGAGTGCTGTTGTTCGATCGCACAGCATGTCTTGTGCGACCGCACAACCTAGCTGTTCGATCGCACAGATCCATAGCTGCCAGTTCTGCTCTTGCTGATGCTGCGCTGTTCTGCTGTGATGTTGCTGCGCTGATCTGCTGCACTATTCTGCTCGTTGCTGCTTGCACTGTGATGCTGCTGTGCATAGCTGCTATTAAGGTAATGCAAGGGAGCTAAGGTGAGCACAAGAGGCTGCTGCTGTGAAAGCTTGTTGGTGTGCACAAGAGGCTGCTCGAGTGCTGCTGTTCAGCTGATGTATGGCTGCTCAAGTACTCGTGCATAGCTGCTATTCTTGCCTTGCTAACTGTGTTGTTCGGGCACTTTGTGGGCAGCCAAGAGGATTTCTTCGTTGCTGCAAAGAGAAATTGTAGAACATATTATCAAATCGCAAAGCACGTTGTTAAAAATAGAAAATCGTGTTATTAATTCCCATCGCAATTTTCCAAATCGTAAAATCATTATAAACATCGTCAAGCATAGTGACACAATATTAACACGTCAATACTGAAAACGACCCTTACGCAATGAGAATGCGCACAAAAGGCACATTTTAAGCAAAAACGACTAAAATCTACGCAAGACGAGAAAATATTACGATTAATGCAAAAATGCGATAAGCGAACTAAAAACGATAAAACTAAGAAAAAATAATAATAAAATGCTAATAAAATGAACAAAAATCCTAAGCTAAGAGCGACATAAATATCGCTCATCAAACTCCCCCAAGCTAAACCTTTGCTTGTCCTCATGCAAAGCTAGAATGAGAAACGGGGAGGAGAATAAGCTTAATTATTCAAAATCAAAATTACGAAAATAAGAACTAAAACAATGCACACTAACTCACTTTCGTAGAACTCACGGTTGTATTTAAGCACATGCAACAAGCTCTATAAACCCCACAATCGCTCGTGAGGGCGAGTAGGATCTCGCAAGGGTTTCCAAAGAGAAACACCCATAACTCTTCCAAATATTGAATCAAGGCAAGACCTAACAGGAAAATAAACCAAGAAAAAGGGAAGAAAAGAAAAAGAAAAGAAAAGAAAAGAAAAGATAGGAAAATAAAACTACAAAATTCAAGAAAAGGGCCTTTATTATGGAACAAGCACAAAAGAATGCTAATATTACTAACCAATAAAGAATGCATGCTAACCAATGTCCTAAGTCGAATAAAGGATTCAAGTGTTAAGCAAAGAGAACTAAGGGTTCGCACTTATCAATTCCCCTTCAACCGAGCATACCACGTCTAATCTCTAGATCCCATCCACCCTTAAGAATAGTTATTCATAACGCCGCGAAGGTGCCGGAAAACAAGAATTGCAAGGGGGAAGAGAAGGTTACTCAACATCTTAGCATGACAATCCCATTCCATAAATTTGACAAAATCCTCCCTCCACCGACAAAGACTCAACTCAAAAGGGTCAAGAGGACTTTTTAGGGTGTATCGTATAGGCTAGGGGTGAGGGTGTGGAACAAATTTGGAAATTGGTGCCCAAACCTAAAGTGAAGCGCAAAATGAACTTACTCTAGCAAATCGAACCAAAACAAACTCATACCACTTATTTGGGGTACCCCCAAGCTTATTCAACAACAAAACTAAACTAAAACTCTTTCTGAACTTTTCTTGATTTGATTTTCTCTTTTTTTGTGTTTCAAATGAAACTTTTCTCATTGCCTTGTTTTTCTCTATTCTTTTGGCTTTTCCTTATTTATTCACTATATACAACATAATTCCCAAAACTTGCCATGCAATCCAACAACAATCATTCCTCAACTTTGCATAATCATTCAAAACCAACAAGCATCATAACACAAAGCTTTACTATCACTTCTAAGGGTGAAAATAAAACAAAGGCTAATAGGCTTGTAATGAGCTTATAAGAAATGAAGGGGCAAGGCTCAGATGGCTAGCAAGGGGGCAAATGCAAACAAAAGTATCATGGAAAAATAAAAATAAAGATGTCCTAATCTAAAAAGAAAAATAGTCACCGAAAGAAATGCCTCTATCTTCCCCTAAAGTAATTCGGTCGCGGTCTCGGGAAGGAAAAAGTCAAATTCGGGATATAAGAAAGTCAATGCCAAGGATCCATGCCACTCAATATATGTAGATAATGTGTTTGGGCTAATACGAACATGATCCTCACAAATGGGAGAAAATACTACCCTCTCCGGTTTCAAGTCACTCAGAGAACGACACCGTCTTACCAAAAACCAAGGGTTCAAGACTCATGCTACCCAAAGTTCTAACCGACTTTCTTAACACCTAAATCCTAGATTCGACCCAAGACATTGAAAACCGTGCAAAAATCTACCAATTAGGAATAAGAGCATTCTAGCCTACAAGTTCCAATTGTTTTTTGCCCAAATCAAGAATAATGCCTAAAAAGCTAGAAAAACTTGCCTTGACAAAGATCGAAAAGGAAAAAGAAAGAAAAGAAAAGAAAAGAGAAAGAAAAGAAATGAAAAAGAAAATAAGGAAAAGAAAAGAAAAGGAAGTAAAATTCAAAAAGAAAATAAAGAAAAACAATGAAACTAATCAAGAAATATGCACAAAATCCAAAATATTCACAAAATCAAGCAATCTATCACATGGAGATCAAAGTAGCAATCCAAACAACAGTATCTTCCCCCAAGCTTGAATTAGGCCATGTCATCAAGGCCTAAAACGAAACTAGGAGGGGTACATATACCCATCCAACCAATGCCCCACATGAATGATGCCCAACCCCAAAGAATGCAAGAGAGTTAGAATGATATTACCGAAAATGTCGTGGGAGCAAGTCCCGCAAAGAACCGTAATAACGAACGAACTCACCAAGAAGAATAGCCGGACATGGCAAAGATGGATGCAAAGATTTCCAAAACAAGAAATCTTGAGGCACAAAAAACTTCAAAAATCAAGAAAAATTAGTATACATGGGCCAAATGGCCAACACCCACGGGTTGCCTCCCGAGAAGCGCTCTTTTTACGTCATTAGCTTGACGCCGTTTACCTCTAGTAAGTACCCCGACAACGATCGCAATAGTTTGTCATATGCAATGGAAAACATATCCAAGAGTAATAAGTAGGCAAGAGTCAAAAGAGAAGCAAGCACAATGTAAAATGCAACTCTATGCCTACGGGGTGTGGGGAACCAAAAATAAGAAAAATCAAAATGAAAAACGAAAGAAATACTCCCTTCTTCATGCTCCTTTGAGGAAGGAGAATCATTAGGATAAATGGAGGAAAAGGAATCCTCAATCGGTGGGAGATGGGACAAAAAGGGAAAAGAGATGGGAAAAGAAGGATAAATGTTGAGTTTCTTCTTTCGGAATGGGGAATGAGGGAAGGGAGTGGGAACCAAAGTGTCACAAACAACTTCTCTCACATCACAAAGCGCACAAGAAATATCAACATAAGATCCTTCATTCACTTTTAAAAGTTTTTGGTTGGCACACTCACTTTTTTCCTCAATTTGAATCGACTTAAGCACTTCAAGGAAAAAAGGAGCAAATATATTTTCATCACCATCATCAAGGCTTTCAGTCACAGAGGAACGAGTAGGAACAAACTCTCCAATACTCAACTCCTCAATGTCATGCATCATAGGGGGCAATGTATCCTCAAAGTCATCTCTTCTCCACGAAACATCCTTAATAGATTCTTGCATTAGGTTAGAGATTCCCAAAAAGCCTTTTAAAACTCGTTGGGACATGACTTTAAATAAATTCAAACTAGAATCTATTCTTTGCTCTTCTTGAATTTCAAGATACTTCATGAAAAGGAGGATCTAAGATTCAACAATGAAATCAAAGCTTAAACGAAATTAATGAAGCAATTAAAGAATGAAAGAACAAATTAAAGAGAAAAGTAGAATTATACCTTGAATTGTTGAAATTGCATCAAAATTGAAGAACAAAAATGAAGAACAAAACTCAAATGAATGAGAAAAGAAATCTGAAATTTATTGTTTGAATCTACTAAGAATTAAGAATTTGAAGCTAAGAATCCTAATCCTAACCTCTAATCTAGGCCCTAATCTTATTCTCTCTCTAGAATTATAAGCTAATCCTAAAAAATGAAAATCTAGAAATGAGATTACGTAAAATATAATTGTTGAAATAATGCTGCGAATTTCTTTTTATATTAGCAAATCCCTTGTAGCTGTGCGATCGAACAAAGGGTATGTTCTGTCGCACAACTAAACTTGTTCGATCGCACAACAAATCTTGTTCAGTCGCGCAGCAAAACAGAAGCTACTGAATTTTCCTTGGCAGCCTTGTGCGCTCGAGTGCTGTTGTTCGATCGCACAGCATGTCTTGTGCGACCGCACAGCCTAGCTGTTCGATCGCACAGAACCATAGCTGCCAGTTCTGCTCGTGCTGATGCTGCGCTGTTTTGCTGTGCTGTTGCTGCGCTGATCTGCTGCACTATTCTGCTCGTTGCTGCTTGAACTGTGATGCTGTTGTGCATAGCTGCTATTAAGGTAATGCAAGGGAGCTAAGGTGAGCACAAGAGGCTGCTGCTGTGACAACTTGTTGGTGTGCACAAGAGGCTGCTTGAGTGCTGCTGTTTTGCTCATGTGTGGCTGCTCAAGTACTCGTGCATAGCTGTTGTTGTTGCCTTGGTAACTGTGTTGTTCGGGCACTTTGTGGGCAGCCAAGAGGATTGCTTCGTTGTTGAAAAGAGAAATTGTAGAGCATATTATCAAATCGCAAAGCACGTTGTTAAAAATAGAAAATCGTGTTATTAATTCCCATCGCAATTTTCCAAATCGTAAAATCATTATAAACATCGTCAAGCATAGTGACACAATATTAACACGTCAATACTCAAACCGACCCTTACGCAATGAGAATGCGCACAAAAGGCACATTTTAAGCAAAAACGACTAAAATCTACGCAAGACGAGAAAATATTACGATTAATGCAAAAATGCGATAAGCGAACTAAAAACGATAAAACTAAGAAAAAATAATAATAAAATGCTAATAAAATGAACAAAAATACTAAGCTAAGAGCGACATAAATATCGCTCATCAAACTCCCCCAAGCTAAACCTTTGCTTGTCCTCATGCAATGCTAGAATGAGAAACGGGGAGGAGAATAAGCTTAATTATTCAAAATCAAAATTACGAAAATAAGAACTAAAAGAATGCACACTAACTCACTTTCGTAGGAATCACGGTTGTATTTAAGCACATGCAACAAGCTCTTTAAACCCCACAATCGCTCGTGAGGGTGAGTAGGATCTCGCAAGGGTTTCCAAAGAGAAACACCCATAACTCTTCCAAAAAATGAATCAAGGCAAGACCTAAAAGGAAAATAAACCAATAAAAAGGGAAGAAAAGAAAAAGAAAAGAAAAGAAAAGAAAAGATAGGAAAATAAAACTACAAAATTCAAGAAAAGGGCCTTTATTATGGAACAAGCACAAAAGAATGCTAATATTACTAACCAATAAAGAATGCATGCTAACCAATGTCCTAAGTCGAATAAAGGATTCAAGTGTGAAGCAAAGAGAACTAAGGGTTCGCACTTATCAATTCCCTTTCAACCGACCATACCACGTCAAATCTCTAGATCCCATCCACCCTTAAGAATAGTTTGTCATAACGCCGCGAAGGCGCCGGAAAACAAGAATTGCAAGGGGGAAGAGAAGGTTACTCAACATGTTAGAATGACAATCCCATTCCATAAATTTGACCAAATCCTCCCTCCACCGACAAAGACTCAACTCAAAAGGGCCAAGAGGACTTTTTAGGGTGTATCGTATAGGCTAGGGGTGAGGGTGTGGAACAAATTTGGAAATTGGTGCTCAAACCTAAAGTGAAGCGCAAAATGAACTTACTCTAGCAAATCAAACCAAAACAAACTCACACCACTTATTTGGGGTACCTCCAAGCTTATTCAACAACAAAACTAAACTAAAACTCTTTCTGAACTTTTCTTGATTTGATATTCTCTTTTTTTGTGTTTCAAATGAAACTTTTCTCATTGCCTTGTTTTTCTCTATTCTTTTGGCTTTTGCTTATTTAATCACTATATACAACATAATTCCCAAAAATTTCCATTCAATCCAACAAAAATCATTCCTCAACTCTGCATAATCATTCAAAACCAACAAGCATCATAACACAAAGCTTTACTATCACTTCTAAGGGTGAAAATAAAACAAAGGCTAATAGGCTTGTAATGAGCTTATAAGAAATAAAGGGGCAAGGCTCAAATGGCTAGCAAGGGGGCAAATGCAAACAAAAGTATCATGGAAAAATAAAAATAAAGATGTCCTAATCTAAAAAGAAAAATAGTCACCAAAAGAAATGCCTCTATCGTCCCCTAAAGTAGTTCGGTCGCGGTCTCGGGAAAGAAAAAGTCAAATTTGGGATATAAGAAAGTCAATTCCAAGGATACATGCCACTCAATATATGTAGATAATGTGTTTGGGCTAATATGAACATGATCCTCACAAATGGGTGAAAATACTACCCTCTCCGGTTTCAAGTCACTGAGAGAACGACACCGTCTTACCATAAACCAAGGGTTCAAGACTCATGCTACCCAAAGTTCTAACTGACTTTCTTAACACCTAAATCCTAGATTCGACCCAAGACATTGAAAACTGTGCAAACACTACAAAAAAAATCTCGTATAGCAACGGATATTTAGCGACGGATTTATATCTGTTTCTAATTTAGAGACGGAATATTCAACATCTGTCTCTAAATTTATTTAGAGACGGATATTGGATATCCGTCGATACTTTTATCGACGGATTTATAAATCCGTCTCTAATTTAGGGACGGATTTCAAATCCGTCTCTAAGTTAGGGACGGATTTTGAAATCCGTCCCTAATATGTTTTAGCAATTTCAAAACGTAAAGTCCACTAGCAATTTCTCATAGACTCTTCGTAGAAAGTTAGATCTAAATTAGAGACGGAATTTTAAAATTCTTCCCTAATGTGTTTTAGCAATTTCTTTAAATTAGAGACAAAATTTTATATCCGTCCCTAATTTAGAGACGGAATGTTAAATCCGTCCCTAGTTTAGAGACGGATTTTCTAGATCCGTTTCTAATATTTCTTTTAATTATTATCAATTTTGCACATAGAAGTATACAAGTTGTATTTGGTGTAGTTGGTTAGAGTTTCTCCTCGCGACTTTGAGGTCACAAGTTCGAATCCCCTTATCCCTTCCCCTTGCAAAGCTGGACCGGGTTGACCTAAGCGAGATTTCGAACCGGTAATGGGACCGAGTTGAACCAAACATCTAACAATAGGTAGTAATTATTTTTACTTGCTAAATTTAGAGACGGATTTTTGAATCCGTCCCTAAATTTTAGAGACGAATTTTGGGATCCGTCCCTAAATTTAGGGACGGATTTTAGAATCCGTCTCTAAATTTAGGGACGGATTCAAATATCCGTCTCTAAATATTAGATACGGATTTTATGGAATCGGTCCCTAAATTGAATTAGCGACAAGGTTTTTAATAACGGATGTAATCCGTCCCTAAATCCATCCCTAAGCACACATAGCGACGGATTTGACCCATTTAGAGACGGATTTGGTCCGTCGCTATATGGGCTTTTTTTTGTAGTGAAAAATCTAACAATTAGGAATAAGAGCATTCTAGCCTACAAGTTCCAATTTGTTTTTGCCCAAATCAAGAATAATGCCTAAAAAGCTAGGAAAACTTGCCTTGACAAAGATCGAAAAGGAAAAAGAAAGAAAAGAAAAGAAAAAGAAAAGAAATGAAAAAGAAAATAAGGAAAAGAAAAGAAAAGGAAGTAAAATTCAAAAAGAAAATAAAGAAAAACAATGAAACTAATCAAGAAATATGCACAAAATCCAAAAGATTCACAAAATCAAGCAATCTATCACATAGAGATCAAAGTAGCAATCCAAACAACAGAATATTCCCCCAAACTTGAATTAGGCCATGTCCTCAAGGCCTAAAACGAAACTAGGAGGGGCACAACTACCCATCCAACCAATGCCCCACATGAATGATGCCCGACCCCAAAGAATGCAAGAGAGTTAGAATGATATTACCGAAAATGTCGTGGGAGCAAGTCCCGCAAAGAACCGTAATAACGAACGAACTCACCAAGAAGAATAGCCGGACATGGCAAAGATGGATGCAAAGATTTCCACAACAAGAAATCTTGAGGCACAAAAAACTTCAAAAATCAAGAAAAAATAGTATACATGGACCAAATGACCAACACCCACGGGTTGCCTCCCGTGAAGCGCTCTTTTTACGTCATTAGCTTGACGCTGTTTACCTCTAGTAAGTACCCCGACAATGATCGCAATAGTTTGTCATATGCAATGGCAAACATATCCAAGAGTAACAAGTAGGCAAGAGTCAAAAGAGAAGCAAGCACAAAGTAAAATGCAACTCTATGCCTACGGGGTGTGGGGAACCAAAAATAAGAAAAATCAAAATGAAAAACAAAAGAAATACTCCCTTCTTCATGCTCCTTTGAGGAAGGAGAATCATTAGGATAAATGGAGGAAAAGGAATCCTCAAGCGGTGGGAGATGGGACAAAAAGGGAAAAGAGATGGGAAAAGAAGGATAAATGTTGAGTTTCTTCTTTCGGAATGGGGAATGAGGGAAGGGAGTGGGAACCAAAGTGTCACAAACAACTTCTCTCACATCACAAAGAGCACAAGAAATATCAACATAAGATCCTTCGTTCACTTTAAAAAGTTTTTGGTTGGCACATTCACTTTTTTCCTCAATTTGAATCGACTTAAGCACTTCAAGGGAAAAAGGAGCAAATAGATTTTCATCACCATCATCATGGCTTTCAGTCAAAGAGGAACGAGTAGGAACAAACTCTCCAATACTCAACTCCTCAATGTCATGCATCATAGGGGGCAATGTAGCCTCAAACTCATCTCTTCTCCACGAAACATCCTTAATAGATTCTTGCATTAGGTTAGAGATTCCCGAAAAGCCTTTTACAACTCGTTGGGACATGACTTTAAATAAATTCAAACTAGAATCTATTCTTTGCTCTTCTTGAATTTCAAGATACTTCATGAAAAGGAGGATCTAAGATTCAACAATGAAATCAAAGCTTAAACGAAATTAATGAAGTAATTAAAGAATGAAAGAACAAATTAAAGAGAAAAGTAGAATTATACCTTGAATTGTTGAAATTGCATCAAAATTGAAGAACAAAAATGAAGAACAAAACTCAAATGAATGAGAAAAGAAATTTGAAATTTAGTGTTTGAATCTACTAAGAATTAAGAATTTGAAGCTAAGAATCCTAATCCTAACCTCTAATCTAAGCCCTAATCTAATTCTCTCTCTAGAATTCTAAGCTAATCCTAAAAAATGAAAATCTAAAAATGAAATTACGTAAAATCTAATTGTTGAAATAATGCTGCGAATTTCTTTTTATATTAGCGAATCCCTTGTAGCAGTGCGATCGAAAAAAGGGTATGTTCTGTCGCACAACTAAACTTGTTCGATCGCAAAATAAATCTTGTTCGGTCGCGCCACAAAACAGAAGCTACTGAATTTTCCTTGGAAGTCTTGTGCGCTCGAGTGCTGTTGTTCGATCGCATAGCATGTCTTGTGCGACCGCACAACCTAGCTGTTCGATCGCACAGAACCATAGCTGCCAGTTCTGCTCTTGCTGATGCTGCGTTGTTCTGCTGTGCTGTTGCTGCGCTGATCTGCTGCACTATTCTACTCGTTGCTGCTTGCACTGTGATGCTGCTGTGCATAGCTGCTATTAAGGTAATGCAAGGGAGGTAAGGTGAGCACAAGAGGCTGCTGCTGTGGCAGCTTGTTGGTGAGCATAAGAGGCTGCTCGAGTGTTGTTGTTCTGCTCATGTGTGGCTGCTCAAGTACTCATGCATAGCTGTTGTTCTTGCCTTGCTAACTGTGTTATTCGTGCACTTTGTGGGCAGCCAAGAGGATTGCTTCGTCGCTGCAAAGAGAAATTGTAGAGCATATTATCAAATCGCAAAGCACGTTATTAAAAATAGAAAATCGTGTTATTAGTTCGCATCGCAATTTTCCAAATCGTAAAATCATTTTAAACATCGTCAAGCATAGTGACACAATATTAACACGTCAATACTGAAAACGACCCTTACGCAATGAGAATGCGCACAAAAGGCACATTTTAAGCAAAAACGACTAAAATCTACGCAAGACGAGAAAATATTACGATTAATGCAAAAATGCGATAAGCGAACTAAAAACGATAAAACTAAGCAAAAATAATGATAAAATGCTAATAAAATGAACAAAAATCCTAAGATAAGAGCGACATAAATTTCTCTCATCAGATGTCTGCCAGCAACACCGTGAATGGTGGTAGTGGGATACAAGCCTCTATGGCTGATCTTCGACCTGATCAGATTCAGGTGCTTCTTAATATGGTAACCAATTCTCCATCGGACAAGATGATTGGTGAGTAATTTTCTTCGTCTTGGATTCTCGACACCGGTGCCTCTAATCATGTTACTGGAGATGGCTTATGTTTAGTGGATGTTTGTTCAATTTCTCCATGCCCAGTTAGGCTTCCTGATGGCGAACAAGCCTTTGCTACGAAAGAGGATCGAGTTATTTTGGCCGACGACTTAATTCTTGAACATTTTTTATTTGTCCCTTCATTACGTTGAAATTTAATATTGGTGTCTCAAATGATTAATGTAATCCCCCATAAATTTGTAAAGTTTATTAATATATTTTAACGTATAGTTATTTATATTTAAATGAAATTTATGAATTTTATTAATATATATATAGAAAGGATCCCGTAAGAACACTTCTTACGGTGAGAACACTTCTTACGGTAAGAACACTTTCTTAACCGTTGGATTGTTTCTAATCTGACCGCCCAAAATGAATCGATTTTAACAAATCTTGACCTTTAAATATTATACGGTTGGGATTAAAAACAAAAATATTTTTTTTTTCATTATTTCTGACTCTCTCTCTTCAATTCCCCCCTCTCTCTCTTCTTTTCTTTCTCTCTCTCCACCACCAATTTCGGGCAATTATCGCTCGTCGCTCCCCGCTCGTAGCTCGCCGGTCGCCGGTCACAGGTGGCCGTTGCAACTCGCCGCTCGTGGCAATTCGAAATCCCCGATCGTCGCTCGCAGCAATCCGGTAAGTTAATGAATAGGATTTTTCAATCGATTTTAATCAGCAAATTTCAATCTACGAGCATCGAGTTTTGAATTGAGAAATCGATTGAAATCGATTTTGATTTTGTGAATTGAGAAATCAATTTCAATTCAAAACTTGAACAAAATCGAACTGAAGTTTGAACGAAATCGCCGGTGTTCTTCCTAGCATTTTCGATCCAGCAGCGGTGGCGGCAGAAGCGGTGGCGGTAGCGGCGGAGTTGGAAGCGAGGGAGGCAGCGAAATGGAACAAAAAATCCGGCGAATTATATCTACGGTTGTGGTGATGTGCTTGTGTTTTTTGGTGGAGAGAGACTGAGAGACGACGATGGAGATGGAGCGAACCAGAAATCGAACCCGAATTAATTCAAAGAGGACATGTTTTAAAGTTTTTGGTTGATTTTTATTTTGTAATTTCTTATTAGATTTGTTTCAAATGTATTATTCCAAATTTTGGTTTAGTTATCAATTTTGTTATTTCAATAAATTATTTTATTGATTTATGTGGTTGATTTATTTTTTCAATTCACATTATAATTAGCTTGTACCGCTTTAATTTCGCTAGGAAGGTCTATAATAAATTAGAACATTATTGAATAAATTTAGAACATGCTTAAATAAATTTATAACATGCTTAATAATTTTAGAACATGTATATATGAATATGTGTGGACTAGATTCTCATGTTTTAAATTTAGAACATGGTTAAATAAATTTAGAACATGGTTAAATAAATTTAGAACGTTGTTGAATAATTTAAGAACATGGTTGAATACATTTATAACATGTTTAATAATTTCAGAACATGCTTGCATTAATTTAGAACATTAGCTTGAAATTCTAGAACATGTATATAGGTATATGTGTTAACTATGTTCTCATTTCTTAATTTAGAACATTGTTGAATAAATTTAGAACATGCTTGAATAAATTTAGAACATGCTTGAACAAATTTAGAACATCATTTAATAAATTTAGAACATGCTTGAATAAATTTAGAACACGAGCTTGAAAATTTAGAACATGATTGAATAAATTTAGAACATGCTTGAATTAATTTAGAACATGCTTTAATAATTTTATAACATATTTAATAATTTTAGAATATGCTGGAATTAATTTAGAACATGAGCTTGAAATTTTAGAACATGTATATATGTATATGTGTTGACTAGGTTCTCATTAGGGGTGTTCAAAATTACCCGACCCGCAATACCTGACCCGCTGACCCGTCGACCCGGTTCAAAATTACCGGGTAGTAAAATCAAAATATCTAAAATTACCGGGTCGGGTACCCGACCCGGTTAAAAGAGATATTAGCGGGTCGGGTCATGGGTCAGCCGTTTGTGCTTGTCGGGTACCCGAAAACCTGCATAACTATTTTTTTTAAAATTTTCCTGGGTATTTATCAGTGAGTTAGGGTTTCATCACTCAAAATGTCTACAGCCGCTTATGTTTCTCCTTCCTCCTGCTACCTCCCTTCTTTTTTCTCTCTCACTAATCATACACCCTAATCCATGCGACTATGCATGTGTCACTGCCATTATTGCCTCATCGTTTCCAAACGAGTCACTCACGATCTGTGGCCACTGCACCAGTTCACCGGATATACACATTTTTTGTGGTGGTGGAGAGAACAGGCACGATCCATGGTTGATGGAGTTTTTGCTGTTTATAAAATTAGTAGGCATTGATGTTGGGGGTATTTGGTAAGTATAGGAGGAGAAAGGAAAGTTCTTATTTTGGGCATACATGGATTATACTCCGTAATCTATAATTTGTAATAATAAGTCATAGTTCTTTTGTAAATTGTAATACAAGCACCATTAAGTCAATAGTTTTTGGCGTTGATATTCATATGCCTTTCTTTCTTCACTTTTGTTAGGATTATTTGATTTGATATCCTTAACTCTATTTTAATAATCTGCAAGTTAACTGATTATTATTCAGTATGATTTCTGCAGTATTATAATTTTTTTTTTAATACAGAAGGGATCTTAAGAAAAAAGAAGTGAAAAACGTTAATTCTTCCGGGTACCCTTGACCCGACCCGCGAAACACGGGTACCCGGTCTCCGGGTACCCGTGTTTCGCGGGTCGGGTCATGGGCCGCATTTTCAACTACCCGATAAAGCGGGTACCCGCTTTTTCGGGTACCCGAAAAGCCGGGTACCCGGTAATGAACACCCCTAGTTCTCATGTTCTAAATTTAGAGCATTGTTGAATAAATTTACAACATGCTTGAATAAATTTAGAACATGCTTGAATAAATTTAGAACATGGTTGAACAAATTTAGAACATGCTTGAATAAATTTAGAACATGCTTGAATAAATTTAGAACATGAGCTTGAAAATTTAGAACATGATTGAATAATTTTAGAACATGATTGAATAACTTTAGAACATGCTTGAATTAATTTATAACATGATCTTAAAATTTTGGAACATGGTTGAATAAAATTAAAACATGCTTGAATACATTTAGAACATGGTTGAATAAATTTAGAACATCATTGAATAAATTTAGAACACGAGCTTGAAAATTTAGAACATAGTTGAATAAATTTAGAACATGGTTGAAAAAATTTAGAACATGCTTGAATAACTTTAGAACATGGTTGAACAAATTTAGAACATTTTTGAATACTTTTTGAACATGGTTAACAAAATTTAGAACATGGTTGAATAAATTTAGAACACTGAGAGTGTAAAAGTGTTCCTACCGTAAGAAGTGTTCTTACATAAGAAGGTGTTATTACCGGATCCCTCCCCTATATATATATATATATATATTTATATATATATAGAAATACTTTTGGATTTGGAAACACTCTAAAATTGGAAAATGAATTCTAATCCTAACCCAATTATTAAAGCCCACAAAATAACCCCCCCCCCCCTGAAGCCCAAATTTTACCCACACAATTATTTCTCTCTCCTCTGAAACTGACAAACTCACGTACGTAATTCTCTTTTCATCCTTCCTCTCTTTAACTCTTTTTTCTTTTCTTCTTCTCTCCTTTTTCTTTTATTCCCTCTCAAGCAACCACTACTGCAGGTCAGCAGCAACCGCCACCGTCGCTGCTTTCCTCCACCGCCTAGTTTCCTTGCCGCCGCCCAGCTCCTCCGCCGACCCCCTCTCTCTCATTTCACGTGGAATTATCTACTCTATCCTTGCTTGCTCCTCTCGCACGCACCCTACCAGCGACCAGCCGCGCCACCGTCGACTGCCCAACAGCGCTTCCACTCCGCCCCTGTCCGCCGGCCAGCCTCCCTTTCTCTTTTCTTTTAGGTTAATTATGCAACCCTTCAAACTAATTAATGTTTTAATTATGTTTTAATAATTTAATTCATGTTTTCTTTAGTAAAGTTTATAGTTTTTATGATTTAATTATGAATTTCAGATTATATATTTTGCATAATTAAATTATTAATTTTCAGATTATATAATTTGATTTGAATAAGGTTTTTAATTATTAAAGCATGAATTTTTAAGGTTTTAATAGTTCTAAAATCATGGTAGGATGATTATAAGTTATTAGAGTTATTGTTTTTATGATTCTAAGCATGTTAATTAGGTTTTGGTGAAGTTTAAAATTATTTCATATTGCTGGAATTTTTAAAAGGGATGTTTATTGGAGTTTATGATGATTTGTGACCGTTAGTGTAGTAATCACTATGCTAGGAGGTTAAGTAGTTAAGTTTTGATGTTGGCGAATGTTCTAAATATATTTAGGAAGGGTTTGAAGTACTCTAATGTTGCTGTAAATTCAAGGAGAAGGGATATGAATTTATATTGGTTGCTTTTAGGTGGAGAATTCTCCATAGGCGACTTTTGAGTTGTTAAAGAAGCCTCTCAATTTGTTTACACAAGGTACGTACATACCTATGTGATTTATGACATTAGTATCATGTATAAGAACTATGTTGAACCTATATGATTACTGTTACGTTGGATTTTGCATGATGGATGTTAAATGCAAATATGTTAAGTATGGAATTTATATTATTGAGAATTAAATGATGTTTGTATGATGAAATCATGTTGGTTGAGAACTTTATATAAATAGTTCATATGGGGGAATTATTACATATATGTTAGTATGGATCGTGATTGATCATTGTTCCTATTTTAGTATTTCACTACTTTATGAGGACCGTGGGCTTTATTTGGTATGTTGATATTTTATACCTATAAAAGGTAGTTTGACAATTGGTTAAGGAAAGGCTAAACTAAAGTTGGAATTAATCTTGGATTGAATTAAGCGTGATCATTTATTTAATCCTAAGATAAAAGAAGGTTGCGCTTATTTGGTGATGTTGTTGCTTATGCTGTTGGTGTGTCATAACAAAGTAATAATTTCTAAATCATGTAAAGTGAAACTGGATAGCAATAGCTTTAGATTGTGCACGTCTGAAGTGACGGACAATTAGGAGTTGGGGTTCATGGTGGTAGCCCATGGCTTTTTTTAGGACCGGATTGATCACCGTGTTCTATTTTAATTAAAAGGTTCCTCGATATCGTAGATCATAGGAATACGGAGTCGCGCTCGTATTCTGTCTTCCAAATTGAAGGCTTTTCAGTTAGACAACTCAGTCCATTGACTAATCCAATTAAATGAATTGTTAGTCAAGTCAGTCTATAAAGGTTATTTGCGAGTCTTTATGACATTACTTATTATTGTTTAATGTTTGTTAGTATCATGTTAGGATTGCTCGTTTAATAGAAACATGTTAGGATTGTTCGTTTAATGGAATCATGTTAGGATTATTATTGATTTAGTATGTAGTACTCAGCTTTGCTGATTACATGCTTTTGCTTGTGTGTTTATAATGGCTATGCCTTATTGATCGTGTGATGACCCATTTTGGTGAGCAGTCTCTAAGGATCAATAAGCATTGTCCATCTACTGGTTTGAAGATGATGCATCATTGGGTTCGGGATTGGAGAGCTTGTAGTTTAATTTTAATATTCTAAGTTGATTTTGGTTTGTTTTAAGTGGACTTTAAGCTTGTTGAATTGGTTACGTTGGCTTTGCTTTTAGTTGTTTGGATTTGGAGTTAATTCCGCAGTTGACCATTTATAAACTTAAAGTTATTCATTATGTTTTCCGCTGCAAAATTCTGAATAAACCGTTACGTTTTCACACGGGCGATAATGCTTTGATAAATCTCTACGTTTTATATTAAAAGGTTATTTTAGAAAAGAGATAATTATCGGGGTGTTACAAAGTGGTATATGGGAGCTATAGGTTTTTGATCCTTCATGTCTATTTTAAGGTTTTAAGCGCCTAACTAAGTAACTAGTTACTTAAAATGAATTTCGTACAATTTAGCTCCAAATATGAAATTAAGAGGTCCGGATTCATTTATTTTATCATTTAAAAAGGGAGTCCGAATTTTTTTTTCATTTTGGCCAAGAAATCTATTTTTTTTTATATATTATAGGTTTCGAAACCTTTTTGTTTGAATTAAGAACTATTTTTCGAATTTAATATAAATATATTCGATTTTTTTTTTAACAAAATAAATAAATTCTGATCAGCAGCTACAGTTACGGGAAAAAAAATCAATTTTTATTTTATTTTTCTTTTCTTCTTTTCTTACTAATTATTCTTGTTTTATTTTATTATTTAAATTACTTCAATGCTTTAGTTATTCTGATTATATTATGAGAGTTGTGTAGTATAGGAAGGGCATATAGGATAGAATCTATGTGCATTAGTAGCTAGTTAATTCTAGCATAAGAAATTAATTGTTATGTGTATGTGTTAAATGTTTAAGTGTTGCATTTAAATGCGCATAAGAGAAATTGTCTGATTCCACCAAACTTATTGTTTCGTTGAACTTTAACTATGGTTTGGTTGGGAAATCGTTAGTGAGACCTTATTGTTTCTTTCAGGAATAAAATGTGGCTTTCCAAGTATACCAACATAGGATCCCTTGAGAAGATCGATAAAGAGACCCCTCATCTCTTTGTGAAGAAGTTGTGTTTGGATGTGAGTATTTTGATAAGATACAAGAGCAACCCATCTTAAGGACAGGCGATAGCATAGCATCCACTATTGTTCATTGTTTACCTAACAAAATACCATACCTAGAGCTCAAAGATAGGTTTACAGACATGTATTCTTATGATGGAACCCCAAATCTGGCTAAGTATGGGACTAGGGATAGTAGGTGGAGATATGACTCAGAGATCATGACCACCATGATTGAGGTAGAAGAAAGTGGGTTCAAGGAGGGTAGAAGCATATGGGGTCATTCTTGGGATGCGGTTATAGAGGAACCTATTGGAGTTGGTGTAGATAATGATCCAGAGGGAAATGATGTAGCTGTGGAGGATGAGGATGTAACAGTTAAGGTAGAGAACCCTAACCCAGTGGCCCATGAGCCTACCATTGAGATCTCTAGTGATTCAGATGGGAGCCTGAAGGTGATGGTGAGGTGGCAAGTGAGCCTCATCAAGATAAAGACATGGAAGAAGACTCAGACCCGGAGAAAGAGTTTGATGATCCTGAAGATCTAGACTTCACTCCGCAAGATTCCAAGGAAAAAACAGATAGGAAAGATGCCACAAGCATTTGAAATTGTAATACTTAATTAATTCTTTTATCTTTTAAAAAATAAGTGGCAAAGCTACAACAATTTAAAGTTAAAGCAATAGAAGTTCGGGTTGTTCTTTATTCTTTTCAGGGATGTAATAAACCTTTATAAAGTTAGTAATAAAAGTTAAAGTATTCTTTTCCATTTTGAGAATTCCATGATACTCCAAACTCTAAGTAGCACGCAAGAGATTAATTCTTTATTGTTTGCATACTTAATGTAAATTGTGTTAGGTTATGATACATATGAAAAACATAAATCATGCGGAAAAACCTTAATGCCAGGAAACATATTATTTACACATAATCAGTTAGCATAATTTAGATGCATACACTTTGTAGCGTGCCCTCCCTAGCTGTGCCCGAACCGAACAAGAACAAGTCTTTAGGACTCCAGGTGTCGTCTCTCCGTAGATAGTCCACAGCACGTCCGGATCCGCCTTAAGATTGACCAACTAGAATCGCCCTTAAGGTTCTATAAATTTTCGGCTAATAGGGCAAGTAATATGGCTGATTTTTCTGCTTAAAATTCCTAGTTTTGAATACTTGAAACTTTTGTATAAATTTGTAACGCTAGGCACATATTTATAGGATTATGGAAAAGGACTTAGAATCCTATTAGAATACCAATTTAGTTTAATTAGAATCCTGTTAGGACTCTATTAAATAAATTATATCTACTAGGATTAGGATTAAATCATAGAACGAATTCTAATAGCTTTAGGATTCGTATTGCACACAACCGCACACGAGCACGAGCACGAGCACAGCCCGCGCAAGCCTCGCGGCCCACGCGAGCTGCTCTTGCTCGCAGCCCATGTCCGTCGCAGCCCACTTGTTCCGCGCTCGCCATGCCTTGCTGGGCCTGGCCTTGCGCTGGGCCTGGCGAGGCTTTGGCGTGTGTGTTGAAGCGTGTGGATTGCTGGGCGAGGGTCTGGCTTCGTTCTGGGCCTTCGTCTAGCAAGTCTCGTCCTATGCTAATTCGTACGATACGCTTACGATTAAATTCCCGATTCCGGAATTCATTTCCGATACGAACAATATTTAATATTTTCGATTCCGAAATTAATTTCCGTTTCGAACAAATCTAATCCTGCCAGCTATACCAAGAGAAAGAAGACGGCCAATATTTCCGTTTCCAGAATTATTTTCTGATTCCGATAATATTTTCGATTCAGACAATATTTCCGTTTCCGGCAATATTTCCGATTCCGGCAATATTTCCATTTCCAATAATATTTTCCGATATGTACCATGTTTCCGTTTCCGGCAACATCTACGACTTGGATTGTTAGGTTATGATACATATGACAATTCATAAATCATGCGGAAAAACCATAAAGCCAGGAAAGCATATTATTTACACATAATCATTTAGCATAGAATAGATGCATACATGTTGTAGCGTGCCTTCCCTAGCTGCGCCCGAACCGAACAAGAACAAGTCTTTAGGACTCCAAATGTCGTCCCTCCCTAGATAGTCCATAGTACGTCCGGATCCGCCTCAAGTTAGACCAACTAGAATCGCCCTTAAGGTGCTTAGGATTTTCGGCTCTTATTGCAAGTGTATGGCTGATTTATATTTCAAAAACTTACCCTTTGAATACTTCAATCGTACCTGCAAATAATGACCCTAGGCCCTTATTTACAGAGGTATGGAAAAGGAACTGGAATCCTATTAGGATACTAATTAGTTAAACTAGAATCCTAGTAGGACTCTAACTAATTAATTTTATCCTTTTAGGATTAGGAATTTAATCATCAAACAAATCCTATTCAATTTAGGTTTCGTATGTGAACACAAACTCTACACGAGCATGACCCACGAGCGTGCAGGCCATGCCCGCGCACAGCCCACGCGAGCAGCAGCACACCTCGCAGCCCATTGCTGCGCGCGCTGCCATGGCCTACTGGGCCTGGCCTTGCGCTGGGCCTGGCGTGGCCTTGGCTGTTCGTGTGGCGCGCTTGGCTTGCTGGGCGATGGCCTGGCTTCGTGCTGGGCCCTCGTCCGGCAGGCCTCGTCCGATGCTTATTCGTCCGATACGCTTCCGATTAAATTCCCGGTTCCAGAATTCATTTCCGATACGAACAATATTTAATATTTCCAATTCCGGAATTAATTTCCGTTTCGAACAAATATTTAATATTTCCGTTTCCGGAATTATTTTCCGATTCCGATAATATTTCCGATTCTGACAATATTTCCGTTTCCGGCAATATTTCCGATTCCGGCAATATTTCCATTTCCGATAATATTTTCCGATACGTACCATGTTTCCGTTTCCGGCAACATCTACGACTTGGATAATATTCATATTTCCGATACGATCCATATTTCCGTTTCCGGCAATATCATCGTTTCCGGAGTATTCATTTCTTGCTTGTGACGATCTCAGCTCCAACTGAAACCAAGATCCGTCGATTCCGAATATCCATAGATAGAGTATTTAATGCCATTAAATACTTGATCCGTTTACGTACTATTTGTGTGACCCTACGGGTTCAGTCAAGAGTAAGCTGTGGATTAATATCATTAATTCCACTTGAACTGAAGCGGCCTCTAGCTAGGCATTCAGCTCACTTGATCTCACTGAATTATTAACTTGTTAATTAATACCGAACCGCACTTATTAGAATTAACATAGAATGCATACTTGGACCAAGGGCATTATTTCCTTCAGTCTCCCACTTGTCCTTAGGGACAAGTGTGCATTTCCTAATTCCTTTGTCGCTCGATGCTTGCTCTTGGACATAAGGTAAGAGTTGTCATCCTTATTATGTCCAGAGGTGTTTCTCGGTTTCAGAGTTCAACTGATCAAATAAACAGATAATCATAGCCTATGATTCATCCGAGCACGGCCATGCATTTCACAGTTTCTAGCTCTCCGAGTGGCCTTGTACAACTTTTAAGCATCTCATCCCGATTTATGGGATGACAATCCCAATCTTGCGATCTTGAGATTAGACTTCGTTTGATAGGTGATTACCTGAGCGTTGCCTTTATAGCCTCCTTTTACGGTGCGACGGTTGGTCAACATCAAAGCAACCAGTTCTCAAACAAGTAATCTCAAATCACCCAGGTATTGAGGATTTAGTGTCTAATAATTTTAATGAAATTTACTTATGACAGATTTTCATCTCTTACAGTAAAGTTTCATAGGTCTGTCCGATACTAGTCTTCCCAAAGTAAGTATCTATGCAAATGATTATGACATTGCCATGTCCACATAGTTCAAGAAACAGAACTACTAGTCATCTTGCATTCTAGTCGTCTAACGTTTTCTATTCGTCCAATTTTATAAAAAACTCCGACTAGGGACCATTTTCAACCTTTGACATTCAAGTTCACTTGATAGACATTTCTTAGTCACAGGACTGGTCCTGACAGTCTATCTTGAATATTTTGTCAAATTGAAGGGACTCATCATTTAATACTAAACCAAGATTAAATGGAATATGAAAATACATTTCATATATGATAAATGTTCAACCCCTATGTTTTACAACCATGGGCCTCAAACCCATCTTTAAAACAGTTCATGGAATTCAAAGCTATGCTTGATTTCCAGTGCTACAATGTGAGTGTTGCTTCTCACTTGTTGCATAGGTTTAGTTATCATGCTTTGCTAATCTTAATATCCTTTTTCATCGAATGTTCTTCGAGATATGATGATAAGATCTTTTTGAGTTTGTTTATTATGTGATCTAGTCTTTCTTACTTTGATAGTGGTTTTACGCATTTTGCAATGAAGAACCATCAAGTTAGCAGACGTTTTTCTTGCTTCAAGAGTGGTTCTACGCATTTTTCAATGAAGAACCATCAAGCCAGCAGATAGGTAATCTACCCAAGTTCAGTGAAGAACTTTAAACAACTCTGTTTTATTGCTTCTTAGGCAATAATTACTTTTACTTCAACTATTTAGGTTGCTAGTGATGCTTTGTTTGGATTTACTTATCCAAGCAGTTCACAGATATGTGGAAGACTTTCCAACTGTATCTTAGAACATAGAAATTAATATTTTAATTTCCCACGCAACAACTCATGGTCTCCGATCCATGTTGCCATTTCAAAACACGATGCTCTATAGCTCGTCCTTATCAATGGTTAACTCCAAAGGTTCTTGCTTGATCCTTTGCCAGTGTTTATGCATGTAGCATCAATATTTAGCATATCTTTATTTCCATGAATCAAGAACTATTCCTATGTACCTTTTCAAGTACCATAAGTATTCTTGATCTCAATCTAGTTGATCTTCACTTAGATCAATAGAGATTGGTATATGTTCGTCATGCCTAAAGTCATACGATACGTTTTTGGCGATCCTCATATTATATCATTCATGATAAATTCTTTTGCAGAATAATTCCCAATTGAATTCTATTCATGTAACTTTAGCTCATCTAGTTTCAGTAGATACTAAATCCAGCTAAATTCTTTGACATATAATATAGGTTAAGAATCTTACTTAGATCCTTTGATGTTTAACTTAGTAAATGCTTATACATAGTTCAAACATTCTTTACTTAGATTTATTCACATGGGTCGAATATCTCCAATGGAGTCTTTCGTGTTTGATTTAGTAAATGCCATTTACTTAATCCAAAACATTAATATAAGACCTTTGTAAATAGATCTTAATACCCAGTATGTACTAAGTTTCGCCATGGTCCATCTTTGATGAATAATTTCAAATCTAAGTCATTAGCATTTGAATGTTATTTCACAATAGAGAGATATGTGTATAATACACATAGGACCAATTAAGTTTTACGTACTCCCACTAAACTTCTTATATATCTATAAGAATCATGTTCATTTTATGAAACTAAAATACTTATTAGCTTCACTAAAATACAATTCCAATTCCCAATTGCTTGCTTAAATCTTTACTTAGATTTTACAAGCTAGCTTTCCTTTTCAAGCATTTATTTGGATCCACAAATCCTATGACATACCATGTACATAGTTTCTTCCAACATTTGATTGAGGAATACGTTTTGTCATCCAATTGCCATATGCAATTATTGCTTGATTTATAGACTTAAGTATTACGATTATGCATGAGGTTTCAACACAATCCATGCCATGAATTTGCTTGTAACCTTTAGCAACTAATCTAGCTTTGTGTGTGAACACAATTCCATGTTTGATGGTTTTAATCCTTAAAACAAACTTGCAACCAATAGGTGTGAAACTATTCTTGCAAATCAACAAAATTTCAATTTTGTCATCAAAACATTGGTTATGTTTTATGGCCTTTAACCAATTAAACATATAGTCTATATATGGCCTCTAACCATTTTAGGGAATCTATATTTCGTCATAGCTTTCTTACAAGTCACAAACTCATTAATCTATATGATAATAGTTTGACTGCAAGTTGTAGGTTTCTTCACTATCTAATAGAAGAATCTCATAGTTTCATTGACCTGATCTCTATGTTTCTTCACTATCTAATAGAAGAATCTCATAGTCTCAGTGACTTGAATTCTATGCCTACTTGGGTATAGAACATCAAACAATAGAATTCTCCTTGAAGCACTTGTAAAGTCTTCTAAGAGATGTCTATTCTTTAAAGCCACTTGTAAACTCCTTACAGAATAAGTTCGGATTTTCTGAAGCATTTCGAAAAGCCTCCGGAATGTCCGTTTATGTTTGTTGTTCGCCTCGAAGACTTTCGAGGTCTATTTTCTCCCACTTGTCATTTTGGAAACGAATCTCCAAAAGGACATTATTTCGAGCAAACAAACATTATCTTCTCAAAAATTCGTGGTAGAAACAATACCCTTGTGTCTCATTTGAATAAATCACAATGAAACATATATCTATACTTGGGCCTTAGTTTGTCGAATGACAAACACTAAGTTCCCACTGAGTTTTGCAACTCTCTAGATATATTTTATGAAAAGTTATTCTGAAATTACTTTTCAATAGCTTTGACGAATTTGGTGTAGTTTGGTGGTAGTTGAGCATTTTGTTTTAGAAATTATAGGAAAAGTCTTTATGATCATCATTGATCGAATCAAGTACTAATTGACTTCGATCATTCCAACTTAGATATGCCATACCTCATGGAGCTAGATTGTGAAATTACAACACACAATCATTGATGATCATTTTTGGTCTCAAGTAATCATTAACATGATCTATCCTAGATCTTTATGATTTCTTACCAAGTGGGATTTATACTTCTGAATATTTGAACTAGCCAAACAGATTCAACTTATATCACATTGAGTAAATAAACCTATATTCACTCAAATCTGTGTGAAATAATAAAGTCATAAAACCTTTCTTTAGCTTTGTACTCTATTGTCTAGGCGTTCTAACAATAGTTCGTATCTTTTGTTACTTTCAACAAGTAAGACTAGTTGTCTTAATTTGATCTAGAAATCAATGAACTTTCAAAAGTCCATCAAAATAGAGCTTTTGAATGTTAACTTGTTGATATGGTCTAAGCAACAATGCCAAAGATTAATGGAACTCAAATCAAGGGTTTGATTTGAACCTAGTAAAGTTTTTATTGTTAAAGAGTTGTTTGTTTTAATCAAGCATATTGACTCAACCCGTAAATGACCATTTCATTCAAATAAACAAACAAACATTGTTTTTCTTTTTCTTGAATGTGAGTCTTTCTGTGTTTGAAGCAGAAATTTCGGTATGCTGATTATGGAACAAAATAGCCATTAAGTTCCAGCCTTGAAAGGACTTAAAACAAACCAGATGACCCTACAACTAATGTAGTATTGCCATGCTTCATTTCCCACTTGTAGGTCATTAGTGTATCCTAGCTTCCATTGTTTGAGTTATTACCGAAGTAAGAACCTCAAGCGGTATATGGTACCAAGGAAGTTTGATTGCTAGGTCACTTCTCTTTAAACATAAACTTATAGGTAGAAACGAAATCGTAAATTCCTTTCATTTGTTCCTTATTTTCCTATTTCTTGTACCCTTTCTTATAGTCTTTAAGAATTGAATTCTTTAGTGTTGACTTTTATACTTTGTTAGACATGTCCAATGTCGCTCCAACAAGGTTCTTACCATTTTATGTTGAATATTAAGTTTCAACTAGATGATCTTACCAGAAGCTTCTAAAGTTCTCTAAGCATCGATCTATTCAAATGTCTAGGGAATAGACTCATTCGAGAATTAAATGGACAAAGATATTAGGTTGTTAACCATTGGTAAAGCTGAGCGTTTAAACTCAATGCTTTATGATCTCAAAACTACAGTGTATTTTGAATTCACAAGCACCAATTGGTTTGCCATTCGATTTTGATACTCGAAAACAACCATAAAAGTCGATATAAGAAACGTACATTTTAAATTGCTCACTTTCTCTCTTTTCCGTGAATCGTTCTTGGATCCACTACCAATCGAGGAAATATACTGTTACCTTTCTAAAAGGATTTATTGCAGTGCAAGATATTTAATTATAAACAATAATTAAAACATACATTGAAGCATGCAAAGTCTAAACATTTATCATGATTAATAACTTGAAAATTAAAGCAATCATGCAATTTAAACAAGTCATTAGCATTTTATTCGAATTATGCGTTCCGGCAGGTGTGAATAAAATGATTCCAAGACCCTAAAACCATTGAAGAATTAAGCACAGTTTGTAGACTCAATTCTAAAACATTTTAGGTAAGCAAAAGCCTTTTGCTAATAGTCTAGAAACTACTCTTGGTTGATAGATACGTCTAAGAACTTATTAGGTAAACCTATCGATTTTGCCACGACATAAAAGAACTCCTTACTTATATCGTTGAGTTTCACCAAAACTAACATGTACTCACAATTATTTGTGTACCTTGCCCCTTTAGGACCAATAAGTAACACCTCGCTGAGCGAAAACTATTACTAGATTGATGTAAAGGATATCCAAGCAAGTGTATATTTTGGCATGGCACCTTTTAACTCAATTTTTAAGTTTGGAACTTAAGGCTCTTACTATGTTGGTTAGATTTTAAGTGAACTAAAATCCTTAATCATGCAACATAATCAAGCTTTGATCTCATGCATATTTAAGACATATTTATAAGCAATAAATAACTTAAAACATGCATAAGATAAATGTGATCTAGTATGGCCCGACTTCATCTTGAAGCTTCAACTTCAAAGTCCGTCTTGAAAATCTCCGTGGGAGGCACCATTTTCTTCAAATAGGATAAGCTATAATTAAAACTAATTACAACTATTTGATGGCACGCAGACCATATTTGAATTGAAAAACAATTTTGGTACTTTAGACCAATTACATTCAAATTAATGGTACGCAGACCATATTTTCTATCCTATTTGGGCCATACTAGTCACTTCATAACCTGCAAAACAGTACATATACAATATATACCATTCACCCATTCATTATCATGAATGGCCCACATAGCTGGTTAGTAAAACACATTATGCATCACATAAACATTTGCAGCAATTAGTTAAGGGCACCAATAATCTACAAATTATTCAGTCCTTATTAATTCTAATCAAGTTGTTTTAACCTTAAGGATTTGTAGACCTAATCAAGAGTTTATGACTAAAAGGGCTCCCACTTAAACCAATAAATTCATATGCTTTACTAATTTTAAACATAAAAATGTATTTCTAGTCTAACCGGAAACATACAAATTTAATTAAAATTTAAAGCTCATATAAATTTATAATTGAATCCACATATTTAATTTATTTTCAGTCGTATTTAAATTAATTAATGATTTTAATTTTAGTAAAATAATTAGAATAAATAAAATTTATTGTAATTATAATATTCAAAATTAAAATCCAAGAAAATAATTTAAATTATTAATTTTAAAATTAAATAAAATTACGTAAACTGAAAATTTCAAATTAAAATTTTTTAAACGATCTAATCGTGACGCAACATCACCACGCAACGCACAGCCATAGGCCACACGCACACAGCCATTGCTGGCCATGTGCGCGCAGCCCATGCGCTGCGTCGCATCGCTGCTGCATTCCATCGCAAGGCATCCGAGGCACGCTTGGCCTCTGGCTCGCTGCGCGCCTGCCCTCGTCGCACGCGAGCTTGCACGCATCGCACGAGGAAGTGGCATGCGAGCAGGCGCTCGCTGCGCGCGAGCGATCGATGCTGGGCGTAGCGCTCGTGGCACGCGAGCTTGCGCTCGTTGCACGCGAGGCTCCGCACGTTTGCGCGAGGCAGTGCGTGCTGTGGCGAAGCTCGCTTGCTGCCCACACGCGACTGCTCGTGCCTTGCTTTCGCCCTTGCCCATGCGCCCATTGCACACAGCCCACGACACAAGGCAGGGCTGCTGCCTTGTGCTCGTGCACCATGCCCTTGCTCGCTGCATTCGTACCGCATGGGCGACGAGCTCCCTTGCTCGTCGTCGCATGCCCGCACTATACAACACCCCTTAAGGGTAACACGTAGCGTCCATTGCTTTGTGCGTGCAAGTTATATGAGCGAATCGCATAAAAAATTAAAAATTTTATTTTCAAAATTAATGACAAATTAATAAATCATATTAATTTCATAATTATAGGGCGAAAAATCGAAAATTTATTAATTTATTGATTTTCGATTATCATGGATTCAAGTCTAGGTCATAAAAATTTAAAATTTAACATAAATTTACAATTTTTTTATGGTGGTTTTTAATCATAGGTATCTAATTAAATTATAACTGATTATGAAAATCAAATTAATTCTAAATTATTCCAATTTTCAACAAATTAATCATAATTACAAATTAGATTGCATAATTAACAAGGCTAGGCATTCAAACTTGTTAAACATATACAGTAGGTCAATAAAAAATTCAAGATTAATCAAAGAGAATCGCAAATATTTAATTTAACATCTTAAATTTACGAAATTTTGCGTTCGAAAAACTAAAACATCCGAAAAGTCATAGTTAGGCTTCGAATTTGAGAATTCTGGGTTCGGCCGAAAAAGATTATTTTTGTCAAAATTTTAGAATGCCTTTTACATGCTGAATTGACACAAAAATCACTCGATTTGGATGAGTAACGAAGAAACTGCCGAAAAACTGCGTACGTATAATTAAATAAACGCAATTTGCAATTAATTAACAATTACGAAAATTAATCACCCCTTTTAATTCTTGCAAATTTGTAATATTTAACCATGTTTATGCAATTTAGATTATGAAAATAATAAGAGGCTCGTGATACCACTGTTAGGTTATGATACATATGACAATTCATAAATCATGCGGAAAAACCATAAAGCCAGGAAAACATATTATTTACACATAATCATTTAGCATAGAATAGATGCATACATGTTGTAGCGTGCCTTCCCTAGCTGCGCCCGAACCGAACAAGAACAAGTCTTTAGGACTCCAAATGTCGTCCCTCCGTAGATAGTCCACAGTACGTCCGGATCCGCCTCAAGTTAGACCAACTAGAATCGCCCTTAAGGATTTTCGGCTCTTATTGCAAGTGTATGGCTGATTTATATTTCAAAAACTTACCCTTTGAATACTTCAATCGTACCTGCAAATAATGACGTACCCTAGGCCCTTATTTATAGAGGTATGGAAAAGGAACTGGAATCCTATTAGGATACTAATTAGTTAAACTAGAATCCTAGTAGGACTCTAACTAATTAATTTTATCCTTTTAGGATTAGGAATTTAATCATCAAACAAATCCTATTCAATTTAGGTTTCGTATATGAACACAAACTCTACACGAGCATGACCCACAAGCGTGCAGGCCATGCCCGCGCACAGCCCACACGACCGCTCGGCCCACACGAGCCGCAAGCCCACGCGAGCAACAGCACAGCTCGCAGCCCATTGCTGCGCGCGCTGCGCGCGCTGCCATGGCCTGCTGGGCCTGGCCTTGCGCTGGGCCTGGCGTGGCCTTGGCTGTTCGCGGACGAGGGCCTCGTCCGATGCTTTTTCGTCCGATACGCTTCCGATTAAATTCCCGGTTCCGGAATTCATTTCCGATACGAACAATATTTAATATTTCCGATTCCGGAATTAATTTCCGTTTCGAACAAATATTTAATATTTCCGTTTCCGGAATTATTTTCCGATTCCGATAATATTTCCGATTCTGACAATATTTCCGTTTCCGGCAATATTTCCGATTCCGGCAATATTTCCATTTCCGATAATATTTTACGATACGTACCATGTTTCCGTTTCCGGCAACATCTACGACTTGGATAATATTCATATTTCCGATACGATCCATATTTCCGTTTCCGGCAATATCATCGTTTCCGGAGTATTCATTTCTTGCTTGTGACGATCTCAGCTCCCACTGAAACCAAGATCCGTCGATTCCGAATATCCATAGATAGAGTATTTAATGCCATTAAATACTTGATCCGTTTACGTACTATTTGTGTGACCCTACGGGTTCAGTCAAGAGTAAGCTGTGGATTAATATCATTAATTCCACTTGAACTGAAGCGGCCTCTAGCTAGGCATTCAGCTCACTTGATCTCACTGAATTATTAACTTGTTAATTAATACTGAACCGCACTTATTAGACTTAACATAGAATGCATACTTGGACCAAGGGCATTATTTCCTTCATGGATAATATTTATATTTCCGATACGATCCATATTTCCGTTTCCGGAGTATTCATTTACTTGCCTTTGACGATCTTAGCTCCCACTGAAACAAAGATCCGTCGATTCCGAATATCCACAGATGGAGTATTTAATGCCATTAAATAGTTGATCGTTTACGTACTATTTGTGTGACCCTATGGGTTCAGTCAAGAGTAAGCTGTGGATTAATATCATTAATTCCACTTGAACTGAAGCGGCCTCTAGCTAGGCATTCAGCTCACTTGATCTCAATGAATTATTAACTTGTTAATTAATACTGAACAGCATTTATTATACTTAACATTAAATGCATACTTGGACCAAGGGCATTATTTCCTTCAGTCTCCCACTTGTCCTTAGGGACAAGTGTGCATTTCCTAATTCGTTTTTCGCTCGATGCTTGCTCTTGAGCATAAGGTAAGAGTTGTCATCCTTATTATGTCCAGAGGTGTTTCTCGGTTTCAGAGTTCAACTGATCAAATAAACAGATAATCATAGCCTATGATTCATCTGAGCACGGCCATGCATTTACAGTTTCTAGCTCTCAGAGTGGCCTTTCACAACTTTCAGCATCTCATCCAGATTTATGGGAGGACAATCCCAATCTTGTGATCTTGAGATTAGACTTCGTTTGATAGGTGATTATTTGAGCGTTGCCTTTATAGCCTCCGTTTACGGTGCGACGGTTGACAACGTCAAAGTAAGCAGTTCTCAAACAAGTAATCTCAAATCACTCAGGTATTGAGGATTAGTGTCTAATAATTTTAATGAAATTTACTTATGACAGATTTTCATCTCTTACAGTAAAGTTTCATAGGTCTGTCCGATACTAGTCTTCCTAAAGTAAGTATCTATGCAAATGATTACGACATTGCCATGTCCACATAGTTCAAGAAACAGAACTATGATAAAGGGAAAAACTAGGTCGTTACTAGTCTTACACCTAAATCAACTTAAATACCTAAACTAACCACAAGAATCAAGTAGAGTGGCAAGCAAAGGGTCGATATCCACAGGGAATTGCGAGTTTCGTAGCTAGAAATGCTAACATAAGGTAATTCGAAAAGGAATTGGTTGTTGAAAAAGAAAGAAAATTCAAACTAAGCGAGTAAAATGTTAAACAAGGATTAAAAACACTTGGGGATTGGGATTCACCAAGGGATACATGCAATGGGGGAAATAAGGATTTGGGAATTAACTAAACTTGCAACGACAAATTGAAAGGGGAATCGATCTTTAAAATTCTCAAGCAACGAATCATGCTTCCGCAATCAACCCAAAGCCTAAGAACTAATCAAAATAAATCCGATCGAAATCATACAATGCAATGACTTACAATCCCTTGCCAAATCAATGCATCGCGTTCCATTGACCAAGCAAAGTTACGTCTAACCAAGCAAGCAACGAGGACCCCCCAACTTATGCATTTAATTGCAAAACTAGCAAATCCTACCTTAAAACCCCATACATGAAAACCCTAGGCTACACCCAAACCCCTAGATGAGAACTACTCACTCATGGACTTGACTACAAATTTCAACATGATGAATTCAATGGAAGTATGCATTTCCGAATAATCAAAGCAAAAATCCCTAACCAAAGAGTTCAAGCTAGTCTCATCATGGCAATCAAATCTATAGGCAAAACCATCATCCACAATACAATCAAAATCACCAAATCTCAAGAGATTAGCAGGGAAACTAATAAGTCTAATCATAAAGGATTAGGAAAAGCTAAACAATCAAACAAGTAGGAAGGAAAAATATAAAAGTGCCTATTTTTGGGGTTTTTGATTAATGAGAAAAATAAGAGACAAAGTAAGAAAAATCAGAAATTAATGACATTAAATAGAAATAAGAGTTGAGAATTTTTACAATGAAGCTTCAAAATCCAAGATTAGGGAGAATCCCAAGCAATACAATGAGCAATGAATGAAGTTCTCCTCCTTTCTCTATCTAAAATTAATTTCAAACTACTTTTGTAAAAAACTAGGTTTTCTAAAAGCTCCTAAAATGCTTTAAATAGTCCCGAAAAGTGGCTCAGTGCTGGCAGCAGGTTCGGCCGAACATAAATGAAGTTCGGCCGAACTAAGAGGCAAGTTCGGCGGAACATAAGGCAGGTTCGGCCGAACCTTGGAAGAAACAGGAGCTACTGATTGCGATGTTTGGTCGAACAATTGGGGAGGTTCGGCCGAACATAGGTAAGTTCGGCCGAACTTTTGTGAATGTTCGGCCGAACTCTGGGCTTAATTCTTCAGGCTGTTCTGCTTTGGTTTGGACGAACACATCTGAAGTTCGGCCGAACATATTGAGTTCTTGACTCCTTCCTTCCACTTCGAGCTTTCCTTGGATACCGTTGACTTCCATTGACTATTCCGTCCATTTTACTTGTTTTCCTACACATTAACAAACCCGTGAAAAGAAAAAGCTTGACAAAAATTAAGAAAAACAAGGCGAAAGGGCGGTAATTAGGAGAAACCGAGTCAACTAGCATGTAAGAGAAAAAGGACTAAAATGAGCATAAAAGGGGAGGAAAATAAACAAAAACAAGCATAAAAAGATGCAAAATACTATCCTAGGAGTGACATAAATGTCACTCATCAAACTCCCCCAAGCTAGACTTTTGCTTGCCCTCAAGCAAAACAAGAGAAGAATAAGGGAAAGACGAGATTTTATTCAAACAAAGCAAAAAGGAAAAACGGGGGTGAGAATATACACTAACTCACTGTCGTAGGAATCACGATTGCATTTAAGCACATGCAATAAGCTCTTTAAACCCCTAAGTCATTCTAGAGGGCGAGTGAGATCTCGCAAGGGTTTTCCTCGAGTTTTACCCATAACTCAAATGAAAATAGAAATAAAGAAAATTAAACTACACGATCATGCCCAAGTTAACCCATCACGGAAGTGGTCCACAATTTAAGACAATCGAGTGACTTTTCGGAAAAGCTTCTTCCAAATGTATGCGAAAGCTAGGAGTAAAGGTGAGGACTAATCTAAATTGCTAGAGGACACTTCTATTAGCGCTTTTACTTGGTACATTAGAGAACATCTAGCTATTCAAAAGTTTTCATAAGCTATACTTTGGTTAAAAGAATCCAAGAATAATGGTCCACCTCCCCCAAATGCACGATTAGACCCCCTTTTGCTTCCCTCTACTCAAGACATGAACGAGTGAAAACTAAGCGTGGGAGGCATCCACAAATTGACCTCTTATTAGACTTCTTTTTTCTTTTTCTTTTTTTTCTTTTTCTTTTTTTTTTTCTTTTTCACGCCATTTTTAACTGTTTTTGGCCTTTTCTTTTTCCCTTATTATGGGATTTTCTCTTTACAAGAATAAACTTTATTTGAACAAAGAAGATGAAAAAGAATACATTTGTGGCTTATGATGCCACTTATTGAATGACGCGAAGGTAAAGCTAAGTCTTTTGTAGAGTTTCACTTTGGAGGGAATAAGGGTATACTTAGGGGCTCAAGGGACCACATATTGGGCTACTTTCATTCAATGATGAGCAAATTAGACAATTTTTCAAGCTAGATGGCAATTGCACGGTTGAAGGCTAACTTTAGTGGTACAAGGAGCAATAGAGATTAAGCAACTCCTAAAACATCCTAACTCTAGCATACATTTTTCCGAGAACAATTCCTACAAATTCCCACAAATGCCTAAAAAAGGGAACCACATTAGATTTCATCATTTGGGCATCGTCCTTGGGCATTTTTGACCGTTTATTAATAAAGAAAGAACTTTTTTTTTCTTCTTTTTTTTTTTTGATATTTTTTTTATATATATTTTTTTTTATTTTTTTTTTACAAAAAGGAAATTGCGAAAGTTGAATAAAAAGCGAAAACAAAAATAATAATTGAAAAATCTTTTTGTAATTTTAAGTTTTTTTTGTTTTTTTTTTTAGAAATTAAGAAAAGAAAATAGCAAAAATTAAGAGAAGAAAATTCAAAAGAGAGAAATTGTTAGTCATTTTGGATTTTGAAATTTGGGAGCGATCATCCACTAAGGATATCGATGAGACATGAATCAAGCACCACAAGCAAGCAAAATCATCAGACAAGTAACATCAACAAGCAACATCAACCTACATCCAACTCCTAACGAGCAACACCAACAACCATCAACCAACAAGTAATAGCAACAAGCAAGCAACCACCAAAAGCAACAACCAACAACCACCAACAACCTCCACCAACAAGCATCAACTACCAAAAGCTACCCCTTCCAACCCACCACATGCTCCCAAGTAACATCCCCCCAAGCTAACCATTTTCTCGTCCTCGAGCAACATAATCTAATCAAGGCACAAATAGGGGGAAAAAGATTCAAGCATCGTCCATACGATCATCATCGTCCTCTTGAGGAGGTTGGTAGGGATAATGGATGCCCGATGGATCATATGTACTAACAAAATCGGACGAGGTCGGGGAGAAGTAGTATTGGCCATCCACATCGGGCCGGGAGGCGGTGGTGTAGGGTGGCCAATCATACCTCGGCGCGGTGGGACAAACCGCCATGGACGGTGCTTGGTATGTCCCCCAACATGCCTCCCAATTTTCAAAACGGGGGGGGGATAAACATCGAGGCATGCCGGGTCATACGCAAAGTCCGCCCCGCCCGGCCTAGTCCAATCATAGGGAGGGGATGGGGCAATTCTCTCCTCGGGGGGAACATGGCCACTATAGTATGGATAGGTGAGTGGTGCGCCATCTCCCCCCCAACGAGGAATTGGCCCTTCTTGGGGCGGGTGGTTAGGGTAGTTCAAGTACGGGTCAATGAGGTTGTTCCTCACATTAACATCATAGTTTGCCCGTGCATAGTACCCCCAATGATCTTGCCCGTGAAGGATATCACTAAGGGTACTTTGAATACCCTCAAAGCTAAATGGGGAGGGGGTAGAAGAAGATGACGTACCTTGCTCCCCTTGGGGAGCTTGTTGGCGGGGTGCTCTCACCTTTTGTTGTGGTGGCTCGGTTTCCACCAAGGTTAGACCATTTGGAATCTTTTGCGGCCCGATGTACAATGGATGGGCCTTGGTGCGATCAATCTTTGTGAGATCGTGGTTGGGGAGGACATACCACTCTTGCTCCTTGTAGACCACGGCGATCCACCAATCATCTTTCCTTGTGGTGTAGTTGATGAACCGTTGGCTTTGGAGGGCTGCAATGTTGAGAAACTTGTCATTCGGGCCACCAATGCAAGCAAGATCACTCAACCTACCCGCAAGTCTCCCTCTATCCATCCTTTTGGAAATAAGGGTGACCATTGCTCCCATGTGGATTTCCCCCTTCACGGTCCCATCCCTAGTGCCCAAGCATCGGCTAATGAAGGATGCCACACAATCGTAGCGGAAATGCGGCCGTGGTTTATCGGCCAACCATAGGCTAGCAACCTCATCCTTAATCATAGCTCCTAGACTTGCCTTGAAAAAGATGGAATAGGCAAGCATTCGAGAGAAATATCGGAGGGCTAGGTGGATGATTTTCGATGCCTTGGATTGGTTTGTTTGGAAGTGGTTATGCTCGGTGATTTGGCTCCACCAATCGGACTCATTGTAGGCAAACCCATTGGCTACTAGAGTGGAGGCTAAGTTGGTGTAGGCTTCACCATCTTGGGGGAAACAAAATAGTGCACCTAACTCGGAGGAGCTTAATTCATGTGATTCATTGAAAAGCCTAAAGTGGACTTGCAACCCATCATCCGTTGAGGTTGTCTCTATAGAGGATAGGAATTCTAAGGTGATCCTAGGATAGGTCTCGCAATGTAGCTTTGAGAACTCCTTTAATCCAAAATTATCAACCAATAGCATCACTTCATCCTTAATCCCAAGTGAGACTAGAGTTGGCTCATGATAGAATTTTGTGGCTCGGATTTTTCTAGAGGAGAGCCGCTCAAAGTTGTCCCAATGCTTTTGGGACTCGAATTGGATGCCATAGGTTGTTGGGACATTGGTCGGTGGGATGATTTGTGAGGTAGAACCGACATCTCCTCCCCTTCTCTTTTTGTTTTTCTTAGGAGGCATAGTGTGTTTGGGGGTTCGGTAGATAATTCAAGGGTTACTTCACAAGGTTCGCAAGAGACAACTATCAACTTCAATAACACACCCCCAACAAATTTCAACACAACCTCCAAAACTACAACCACACCTGTTGAAGCACAATACATACAAAACAATAATCCATCAACAACACATATAAACTACCAACAACACATAATCCATCAACAAAGCAAATAAAAATCAATAATTTCTCAATTCACATTCAACAATTTCTCAAACCCTAACATATGAATTTCGAAGATTAAAGCATGAAAACAAGTAATAAGATGCAAATTAGACTACTCAAAACCATTAGGGAGATGAATAAAACAATAAAACATCCATACTTACAATCAATTTGAAGAATTTGAGAAAGTTGATGAATTTCCCCAAACTTGCAAAATTGAGTTTTGAAGAATTTGTGGACATGAATGAAGATTTTGTTGTTGTGGAGTTGATTTGTGAGTGAAAGGAGTAAGGATTTGTGATGGAGTATGGAGAGGAGTTGAATTTTGTTTGCAATGGAGTACGAGGATGAGAGAAAATGAGAGTAGAAGAGAAAGGGTGCTCGGAAATTTTGAAGCTCGAGGAGAGAGAATCGGGCAAAAACTGATTAAAAGGGCCAAATTTCCCAACAGGTTCGGCCGAACATTAAGAGAGTCCGGCCGAACTCCTTAATGTTCGGTCGAACTTCCTGCGAAGTTCGGCCGAACTGGAAAGTTGAGAGCTTCTGTTTCCCGAGTAGTTCGGCCGAACAATTTCAACAGTTCTGTCGAACTATGCTTAAAGTTCGGTCGAACCTTTGGAAAAGTTCGGCCGAACTCAAATTTTTGAGTTCCTGATTCTTGGAAAAGTTCGGCCGGACATGAAGGAGTTCGGTCGAACTTCCATTCAAGTTCGGTCGAACTTCTTCGAAAGTTCGCCCGAACCCAGATTATGGGACATTCTGTTCTCTTAATGTTCGGTCGAACAAAAAGGAGTTCGGCCGAACTTCCATTCAAGTTCGGTCGAACTTCTTTAAAAGTTCGTCCGAACCTAGATTATGGGGCATTCTGATCTCTGAATGTTCGGTCGAACAAAAAGGAGTTCGGTCGAACTTCCATTCAAGTTAGGTCGAACTTCTTTAAAAGTTCGTCCGAACCTAGATTATGGGGCATTCTGATCTCTGAATGTTCGGTCGAACAAAAAGGAGTTCGGTCAAACATTTTGAATGGTTCGGCCGAACCTCTCTTTTGTTCAACCGAACTTGCCCTGATTCACAGCAAGTCCCCCCCTTTCCCTTCTCATTCAAGCCATGCACCATTTATTCAAAAACCAATGACTAACAACAGCTCACCAAACACCAAAAATGACAAAAAATAAAGAGATGAAGGAAAAATTTAAAGGACAAGGGTTAGAGATCACCGGGTTGCCTCTCGGAAAGCGCTCTTTTAACGTCACTAGCTTGACGTATCTTCACGGAGAAGATCAAGTGATTGCTTGTAGATGTGTTGTGCAAACCGTCCCAATGCGGGCTCCTTCGAAATACCTTTTCACTCTATGACCGTTGACCTTGAAGAAATCACATTTGTCTTTGTTCCAAAGCTCCAATGAACCATAGGGCAACACTTTGTTTACCTCAAAGGGACCGCTCCACCGGGATTTGAGTTTTCCGGGAAAAAGCTTCAACTTTGAGTTGAAGAATAGGACTTTCTCACCTTCTTGAAAGTCCTTCTTTGTGATTTTCTGGTCATGATATTCCTTAGACTTGGCCTTGTAGATGCTTGCCGAATCATACGCATTCATGCACAATTCCTCTAGCTCATGTAAGTCTAGGAGTCTCTTCTCTCCCGCACTCTTTGGGTCAAAGTTGATATGCTTGATGACACTTAAGGCTTTGAATTCCATCTCTACCGGGAGGTAGCAACTCTTCCCATACACAAGCTTATAGGGTGTTGTCCCAATGGGAGTCTTGTAGGCCGTTCTATAAGCCCATAGGGCATCATCAAGCTTCAAAGCCCAATCCTTACGGTTCGAGGCTACCATCTTCTCAAGAATGAGTTTGATCTCGCAGTTAGAGACCTCCGTAAGACCACTTGTCATAGGATGGTAGGATAGGCATCGCCTTTGGATGACACCATATTTGGAGAGAAGGTTTGAGAAAGCACCCTTGAAATGAGACCCACCATCACTAATAATTGCCTTGGGCATCCCGAACCTAGGAAATATCACCTTCTTGAAGAATTGGATGACCACCTTAGCATCATTTGTAGGGGTGGAAATGGCCTCAATCCACTTAGACACGTAATCAACCGCTAGAAGAATGTAGGTGTTCCCTTGCGAAGATATGAAAGGCCCCATGAAGTCAATAGCCCATAAATCAAAAATTCAAGCTCAAGAATTGGATTTTGAGGCATTTCATCTCTCTTGGAGATGTTCCCAACTCGTTGACACCTATCACAAGTCTTCACAAAAACCCAAGCATCCTTGAAAATAGATGGCCACCATAGAAGAGATTGCAAAACCTTTGCCGTGGTTTTGGAGGCACCCATGTGACCACCACTAGGTGACGAATGACACATATGAAGAACACCTTGAATTTCATCATCCGGGACACACTTCCGCAAGAGATCATCAACACCTCGTTTCAATAGACACGGATCATCCCAAATATAGTGCTTGCAATCATGCCTTAACTTCCTCCGTTGTTGGGGGGTGAAGTCCGGAGGAATCGCCCCACAAACTATAAAATTCACAATATCGGCATACCAAGGAGTGGCCTTGGTTTGAATAGCATAGAGGTGATCATCCGCAAAAGTCTCATCAATGGGGAGATCATCACCACTTCCCCTCACTTCCAACCTAGAAAAGTGATCCGCCACTAGATTCTCGGTTCCCTTCTTATCCCGGATCTCGATATCAAACTCTTGAAGGAGAAGGATCCAACGAATAAGTCTTGGCTTGGCGTCCTTCTTGGCAAGAAGGTACTTCAAGGCCGAATGGTCCGTGTAAATGACAATTTTGGAACCGAGGAGATAGGGACGGAAATTTTCCAAGGCATAGATAACCGCAAGAAGCTCTTTTTCCGTGGTGGCATAATTCGCTTGTGCGTCATCAAGAGTCTTGCTAGAATAAGCAATCGCATTAAGGGCCTTACCATCTCTTTGCCCAAGCACCGCCCCAATGGCAAAATCGCTAGCATCGCACATAATCTCAAATGGTAGCTCCCAATTGGGGGGTTGAATAATGGGTGCCGTGACAAGATCTTGTTTGATCCTATTGAAAGACTCAAGGAACTCGTTAGTAAAAACAAAAGGGACATCCTTGACAAGCAAACTAGATAGTGGTTTAGCAATTTTTGAGAAATCCTTGATAAACCGCCGGTAGAAACCGGCGTGACCAAGGAAACTACGAATTCCCTTGACATTGATTGGGGGAGGAAATTGCTCAATCACATCTACCTTGGCTTTGTCAACTTGGATTCCCTTGCTTGAAATCACATGACCAAGGACAACACCTTCCTCAACCATAAAATGGCAATTTTCCCAATTCAAAACAAGATTCACATCTTCACATCTTTTCAATACTTTTCCTAGATTGACTAGGTATGAATCATAGTCTACTCCATAGACACTAAAGTCGTCCATGAAGACTTCCATGATTTTCTCAAGAAATTCCGAAAATATTGCCATCATGCATCGTTGGAAAGTTGCCGGAGCATTGCACAACCCAAACGGCATCCTTCGATATGCAAAGGTGCCAATTGGGCATGTGAATGTCGTATTTTCTTGGTCACTTGGATGGATGGGGATTTGGAAGAATCCCGAATATCCATCCAAGAAACAAAAATATTTGTGCTTGGCAAGCCTTTCCAACATTTGATCAATGAATGGTAGAGGGAAGTGGTCTTTTCGGGTGGCGGTATTTAGTTTGCGATAATCTATACACATGCGCCAACCGGTCACAACCCTAGTGGGGATCAACTCATCATTATTGTTCTTAATGACGGTCATTCCCCCCTTTTTGGGCACTACTTGGACGGGGGAAACCCACTTACTATCCGAAATCGGATAAATGATTCCCGCATCCAATAGTTTTACCACTTCCTTCCATACCACTTCCCTCATGTTAGGGTTCAATCTCCTTTGAGGCTCAATGGAAGGTTTATGACCTTCTTCAAGAACAATTCGATGCATGCAAAAATCCGGGCTAATACCTTTCAAATCACCAATGCTATACCCAATGGCCTTTTTATATTTTCTCAAAACTTTTAAGAGTTTGGAAAGATCTTCATCATTGAGTTTAGCATTGACAATTACCGGACTCGCATCATCAAGGTAAGCATATTTGAGAGTAGAGGGGAGGGGTTTGAGTTCAAGCTTGCTTACCTCCTTGGTGGTCTCAACGGACACCAATGGCTCTTCAAAATCCATTGCTAAAAGCATCTCTTGAGTCTCCATGGTGTCATTGCATTCATTGGAATCATGCACAAGAACATACTCAAGAACATCGTTAGTAGAATTCATATGCATGCTCATAGACTCATTGACAATTTCATCAAGGATATCAATTCTTTTACAATCATCCATATGGGAGGGGCATCTCATGATTTGGTTAAGTTGAAACTCAATTTTCTCATCCCCCACACTAAGGGATAGTCTACCACCTCTCACATCTATGATTGCCCCCGCGGTGGCAAGAAAAGGTCTTCCTAAGATGATTGGGACATTAGGGTCCTCCTCCATTTCTAAGACCACAAAATCAACGGGAATAAAGAACTTCCCAATCCTCATAGGCACATCCTCTACCTTTCCCAATGGAAGCTTCACCGAACGGTCGGCTAATTGGAGGGACACTTGGGTAGGCTTCGACTCTCCCACATTCAACCTTTGAAAAATAGAGAATGACATTACACTCACACTTGTTCTTAAGTCATATAGGGCTTTATCTATGACAAGTTCCCCAATTGCACAAGGGATGGAAAAACTCCCGGGATCTTTCAATTTGGTGGGCAACTTGTTTTGGATAATGGCACTACAACTTTCGGGTAGGCTAATATTCTCAACCACATCCACAACCCTCTTCTTGGTTAGAATCTCCTTCAAAAACTTGGCATAAGTAGGCATTTGCCTAAGGGCTTCGGCAAAAGGAATGTTCACATAGAGGTTCTTGAGGACTTCTTGGAATTTTGCAAATTGATCATCAAGGTTAGCTCCGACAAAACGAGATGGGAAAGGCAATTTGGGTTTGTAAGGAGGGACCACTCTCTTTGGAACTTCAACAACCATTGGTTCACTCACCACAACCTCTTCCTCATCTATGGTGGTATCAATAATAGGCTCACTCTCATTAATGGGCTCACTCTCTCCTTGAGTTGGACTCTTAGTAGTTGAACTCACAAGGTTTTTCCCACTTCTTGTACAATAGCATTTGCTTGATGGGTCTCACCGGGACTTATCCCTTGAGGAGGCAAAGAACCGGGAACTCTTGAAGCATTAGAGGATGACAATTGCGCAATTTGTGTTTCAAGCATTTTATTATGGGTGGCCATGGAATCAAACTTTTGGTTGACTTGAGTCATGAAAGTTTTCAACATTGTTTCAATATTTGACTCTTGAGGAGGTGGGGCATTGAGGAGTGGTCTTTGAAAACCGGGAGGAGGATTTTGAAAGCTTTGTGGTGGAGGTGGCTTTTGAAATTGAGAAGAAGAAGAGGATTGACCTTGGTAACTCCCTTGACTTTGATAGCTTTGTGGTGGTGGTGGTCTTCGGAAGTTTGAAGGTTGGCCTTGATTTTGAAAATTTCGGCCATAGTTTTGATTCCTTGAACCCCCATAATAGCTTGAACTTCCACCCTCATAGTTGCCTTGATTTCGACCATTTCCATGGTTTTGAAATTGGTTTTGACCTTAAGTTTGATCATCCTTCCAACTAAACCTTGGGTTGTGCCTCCAACCGGGGTTATAGGTGTTGGAATAAGGATCAAACCGTTGGTTGTTTGCATTATTAAAAGCATTAACTTGTTCCATGGGTTGGTCGAAAGGATAGCAATATGAAGAGGGATGCTCAAATGAACCAAAATAATCACAAGATAAAGCACAAGACATCACACTAGAAGGGGATTGGGGAGTAGAAGGACAAGAAGGGATAGAATTGGACCTTTGAAGTTGTGTAACGAGAGCATCAAACTTGGTGCTCAAAGCATGGATCGGCTCAAGGTCGTACCTTCCTCCTTTCTTGTCACATTCTCTTCTATCATCTTTCCAATCTTCACAATTTCGGACCACATCATCAATGATGTCAAAAACTTCTTCTAAGCTCTTCTTCATGATTGGCCCCCCGGCTCCCGCATCTAGGGCCGTCCTAGAAGCCTTAGAAAGTCCGTGGTAGAAGCAATGGAGAAGCACCCCCATCTATATGCCATGATGTGGGCATTGCCGAAGAAGCTCATTAAATCTTTCCCATTACTCTTGAAGGGTTTCATCGGTCCTTTCCTTGAATGTCATCATCTTGGACCGGTAGTCCGCGGTTTGTGCGGGGCTACTATATTTGTTGATGAATGCCTCCGTCACCTCATTCCAAGAGGTCAATGAGTTTGGCTTGAGGTCATCGAGCCACTTTCTTGCATTACCGATCAAAGAGAACTTGAAGAGTGCCATTCGAATGTATTCTTGGGTTACCCCATTGTGTTTCACCGTGGAGCAATAATCGACAAAAGTCTTTAGATGCTCCCTTGGACTCTCAAGTCTCGACCCGGTAAATTGGCTCCTTTGAACCATCCCAATAAGTGCGGGCCGTAACTCAAAATCGGTAGCCTCCAAGGCCGGAAGTGAGATAGCACTTTTTGCCTCATAGGCCCCGGGGGCACCATAACTCCTCAAATCATGCGCCATATGAAATGTATCACTTGAACTACTCTTGAAAGATCGGAGACTCTCCCTCTCTCCGTCCCAATATTCTAGTTCTTCGTGCTCAAAAGGAAAAATGGGTTCCTCTTGATGATCTATGTTGTTAGATGCTCGTTGCAAGCTTCGACGCCTAGCACGAAATGTCCGCTTACAATCCCTTGCCAAATCAATGCATCGCGTTCCATTGACCAAGAAAAGTTACGTCTAACCAAACAAGCAACGAGGACCCCCCAACTTATGCATTTAATTGCAAAACTAGCAAATCCTACCTTAAAACCCCATACATGAAAACCCTAGGCTACACCCAAACCCCTAGATGAGAACTACTCACTCATGGACTTGACTACAAATTTCAACATGATGAATTCAATGGAAGTATGCATTTTCGAATAATCAAAGCAAAAATCCCTAACCAAAGAGTTCAAGCTAGTCTCATCACGGCAATCAAATATATAGGCAAAACCATCATCCACAATACAATCAAAATCACCAAATCTCAAGAGATTAGAAAGGAAACTAATAAGTCTAATCATAAAGGATAAGGAAAAGCTAAACAATGAAACAAGTAGGAAGGAAAAATATAAAAGTGCCTATTTTTGGGGTTTTTGATTAATGAGAAAAATAAGAGACAAAGTAAGAAAAATAAGAAATTAATGACATTAAATAGAAATAAGAGTTGATAATTTTTACAATGAAGCTTCAAAATCCAAGATTAGGGAGAATCCCAAGCAATACAATGAGCAATGAATGAAGTTCTCCTCCTTTCTTTCTCTAAAATTAATTTCAAACTACTTTTGTAAAAAACTAGGTTTTCTAAAAGCTCCTAAAATGCTTTAAATAGTCCGAAAAAGTGGCTCAGGGCTGGCAACAGGTTCGGCCGAACATAAATGAAGTTCGGCCGAACTAAGAGGCAAGTTCGGCCGAACAAAAGGCAGGTTCGGCCGAACCTTGGAAGAAACAGAAGCTACTGATTGCGATGTTCGGTCGAACAATTGAGGAGGTTCGGCCGAACATAGGTAAGTTCGGCCGAACTTTTGTGAATGTTTGGCCGAACTTTGGGCTTCATTCTTCAGGCTGTTCTGCTTTGGTTCGGCCGAACACATCTGAAGTTCGGCCGAACATCTTGAGTTCTTGACTCCTTCCTTCCACTTCAAGCTTTCCTTGGATACTGTTGACTTCCATTGACTATTCCGTCCATTTTACTTGTTTTCCTACACATTAACAAACCCGTGAAAAGCAAAAGCTTGACAAAAATTAAGAAAAACAAGGCGAAAGGGCGGTAATTAGGAGAAACCGAGTCAACTAGCATGTAAGAGCAAAAGGACTAAAATGAGCATAAAAGGGGAGGAAAACAAACAAAAACAAGAATAAAAAGATGCAAAATACTATCCTAGGAGTGACATAAATGTCACTCATCAAACTACTAGTCATCTTGCATTCTAGTCGTCTAACGTTTTCTATGCGTCCATCTTTATAGAAAACTCCGACCAGGGACCATTTTCAACTTTTGACATTCAAGTTCACTTGATAGACATTTCTTAGTCACAGGACTGGTCCTAACAGTCTATCTTGAATGTATCGTCAAATTGAAGGGACTTATCATTTAATAATAAACCACAAATTAAATGGAAAAATGAATTCTATTCATTTATTGTGAATGATTAACCAATAATGTTTTACAAAGTATTAAACTCTAAAACTTTATAACATTAAACAAGGACATCAAAGCCATTCTCCAATATGCTTGATACCCATAGCTGCAGTGTGCGAGTTGTGCTTCGCCTGCGGCAGAGGTTTAGTCAATGGATCTGAGATGTTGTCATCAGTTCCAATCTTGCTTATCTCGACTTCTTTTCTTTCAACGAACTCTCGTAGAAGGTGAAATCTACGAAGTACATGCTTGACTCTTTCGTGGTGTCTAGGCTCCCTTGCCTGTGCAATAGCTCCGTTATTATCACAATATAGGGCTATTGGTCCTTTAATGGAGGGGACTACACCAAGTTCACCTATGAACTTCCTTAGCCATATAGCTTCCTTTGCTGCTTCATGTGCAGCAATGTACTTCGCTTCAGTTGTAGAATCCGCAATGGTGCTTTGCTTAGCACTTTTCCAGCTTACTGCACCTCCATTGAGGCAGAAGACAAAACCAGACTGTGATCTGAAATCATCTTTGTCGGTTTGGAAACTTGCGTCCGTATAGCCTTTAACAATTAATTGATCATCTCCACCATAGACCAGGAAGTCATCTTTGTGCCTTTTCAGGTACTTCAGAATGTTCTTGGCAGCAGTCCAATGTGCCTCTCCTGGGTCTGACTGGTATTTGCTCGTAGCACTGAGTGCATACGCAACATCCGGGTGTGTACATATCATAGCATACATTATTGAACCAATCAATGATGCGTATGGAATCCCACTCATTCGTCTACGCTCATCAATTGTTTTTGGGCACTGAGTCTTGCTTAGATCATTCCATGAGACATGGGTAGGTAGCCTCGCTTGGAGTCTGCCATCTTGAACCTTTCAAGCACCTTATTGATATAAGTGCTCGGACTAAGTCCAATCATCCTTTTAGATCTATCTCTGTAAATCTTGATGCCCAGTATGTATTGTGCTTCTCCTAGATCCTTCATCGAAAAACATTTCCCAAGCCAAATCTTGACAGAGTTCAACATAGGAATGTCATTTCCGATAAGTAATATGTCGTCGACATATAATACTAGAAAATCAATTTTTTCTCCCACTGACCTTCTTGTATACACAAGATTCGTCTGCGTTCTTGATGAAACCAAAGTCACTAACTGCTTCATCAAAACGTATATTCCAGCTCCTTGATGCTTGCTTCAATCCGTAGATTGATTTCTTTAGTTTTCATACCTTTTTAGCATTCTTTGGATCCTCAAACCCTTCAGGCTGTGTCATAAACACAATTTCTGTTAAAATGCCGTTTAAGAAAGCGTTTTTGACATCCATCTGCCATATTTCGTAATCGTAATATGCAGCGATTGCTAACATTAACCGAATAGACTTTAGTATTGCAACTAGTGAAAAGGTTTCATCGTAATCCACACCGTGGACTTGCCTGTAACCTTTTGCAACCAATCTAGCTTTGAAAACTTCAAGTTTTCCATCCTTGTCCTTTTTCAGTTGGAAAACCCATTTGCTTCCAATGGCTTGGTAGCCATCTGGCAAATCGACCAAATCCCACACTTGGTTTTCTGACATGGATTCAAATTTAGATTGCATGGCTTCTTGCCATTTCTTGGAGCTAGGGCTCGTCATAGCTTGTTTGTAAGTCGCAGGTTCATCACTTTCAAGTAATAGAACGTCATAGCTCTTGTTCGTTAAAATACCTAAGTATCTTTCCGGTTGAGATCTATATCTCAGCGATGTACGCGGGGTTACATTTCTAGATGGTCCTTGATCCTCGCCAGATACTTCTAGAGATCTCTGAGTTTCATCCTGAATGTCACCTTGAGCATTCTCTAGATTTTGTTGTTCGAATCGAATTCTCCCACTTGTCATTTTGGAAATGTGATCCTTTTCCAAAAAGATACCATCTCGAGCAACAAACACCTTGTTCTCAGATGTATTGTAGAAGTAATACCCCTTTGTTTCCTTTGGATAGCCCACAAGGATACATTTGTCAGATTTTGGATGAAGTTTGTCTGAAATTAATCGTTTGACGTATACTTCACATCCCCAAATCTTAAGAAAAGATACTTTTGGAGGCTTTCCAAACCATAACTCATATGGAGTCTATTCAACAGCTTTAGACGGAGCTCTATTTATAGTGAGTGCAGCTGTATTTAGTGCATGTCCCCAAAATTCTATTGGAAGTTCGGCCTGACCCATCATTGACCTAACCATGTCTAGCAAGGTTCTGTTCCTCCGTTCCGACACACCGTTTCATTGTGGTGTTCCAGGAGGAGTCAATTCTGATAGAATTCCACATTCTTTCAGATGGTCATCAAATTCATAGCTCAGATATTCACCGCCTCTATCAGACCGCAGTGCCTTAATCTTCTTGCCTAATTGATTCTCTACTTCACTCTGAAATTCCTTGAATTTGTCAAAGGATTCAGACTTATGCTTCATTAGGTAGACATAACCATATCTACTGAAGTCATCAGTGAAAGTCATAAAGTAGCTGAAACCACCCCTAGCATTTGTACTCATTGGTCCACATACATCTGTATGGATTAAACCCAATAGTTCAGTTGCTCTTTCTCCAACTTTAGAGAAAGGTTGCTTCGTCATTTTGCCAAGTAAACATGATTCGCACTTACCATAATCCTCTAAGTCAAATGGTTCTAGAATTCCTTCCTTTTGAAGTCTTTCCATGCGTTTCAAGTTAATATGGCCTAATCGACAATGCCACAGATAGGTGAGATCTGAATCATCCGTTTTGGCCTTTTTGGTATTTATGTTATAAACTTGTTTGTCGTGATCTAATAAATAAAGTCCATTGACTAATCTAGCAGATCCATAAAACATCTCTTTAAAATAAAACGAACAACTATTGTCTTTTATTAAAAGGAAAATCCCTTAGCATCTAAGAAAGAAACAGAAATGATGTTTTTTTAGTAAGACTTGGAACATGGAAACAGTCTTCCAGTTCCAAAACTAGCCCAGAGGGCAACGACAAATAATAAGTTCCTACAGCTAATGCAGCAATCCTTGCTCCATTTCCCACTCGTAGGTCGACTTCACCCTTGCTTAACCCTCTACTTCTTCTTAGTCCCTGTGGATTGGAACATAAGTGTGAGCCGTAATCTGTATCTAATACCCAAGAAGTTGAATTAGCAAGTATACAGTTTATAACGAAAATACCTGAAGATGGAACGACTGTTCCGTTCTTCTGATCTTCCTTTAGCTTCAAGCAATCTCTTTTCCAGTGCCCCTTCTTCTTACAGTAGAAGCACTCGGACTCAGAAGTGGGTTGAGTGACCTTCCTCTTTTCAGACTTGGCGCCAGTTTGCTTAGTCGGGTTGGCCTTCTTGCCACCTTTCTTAGCATTCCTCTTCTTACCAGATTTCTTGAACTTGCCCCCACGCACCATAAGCACATCTTGCTTATCACTTTTGAGCGTCTTTTTAGCGGTCTTCAGCATACCGTGAAGCTCAGTGAGCGTTTTGTCCAGACTATTCATACTGTAGTTCAGTTTGAACTGATCATACCCATTATGAAGAGAATGGAGGATGGTGTCTACAGCCATTTCCTGAGAGAATTGCTGATCCAGCCGACTCATATTCTCAATGAGTCCAATCATTTTGAGAACATGTGGACTTACGGGCTCGCCTTTCTTAAGCTTGGTCTCAAGAATTTGCCTATGAGTCTCGAATCTTTCGACCCGAGCCAGATCTTGGAACATGTTCTTTAACTCACTGATGATCGTGAAAGCATCTGAGTTGATGAACATTTTCTGTAGATCTGCACTCATGGTTGCAAGCATTAGACATTTCACATCCTTGTTGACATCAATCCAACGATTGAGGGCTGCCTGAGTGACCCCGTCGCCCGCGGCTTCGGGCATCGCCTCTTCCAGGACATACTCCTTTTCTTCCTGCATAAGAACTATTTGCAAGTTCCTTTGCCAGTCAAGGAAGTTTTTCCCGTTCAACTTCTCCTTTTCGAGAATTGATCGAATGTTGAATGAATTGTTGTTTGCCATAGTTAAAACTACAATTGAAAAAGAATAAACAAATAAATAATCATTCACAGTTTCTCTTAATAAACTTAAATTCTAGCATGCATGCATAATTTAATGTTCATTAAGCATTTTATTCAAGTTATGTGTTCCGGCAGGTGTGAATAAAATGATTCCAAGACCCTAAAACCATTGAAGAATTAAGCACATTATGTATTTAGACTCAATTCTAAAATCTTTTAGGTAAGAAAAAGCCTTTTTCTAATAGTCTAGAAACTACTCTTGGTTAATAGGTACGTCTAAGAGCTTATTAGGTAAACCTATCAATTTTTCCACGACATAAAAGGACTCCTTACTTATATCGTTGAGTTTCACCAAAACTAACATGTACTCACAATTATTTGTGTACCTTACCCCTTTAGGATCATTAAGTAACACCTCGCTGAGCGTAAAACTATTACTAGATTGATATAAAGGTTATCCAAGTAAGTGTTATTTTGGCATGGCACCTTTTAACTCAATTTTGTTAAAGTTTGGAACTTAAGGCTCTTACTATGTTGGTTAGATTTTAAGTGAACTAAAATCCTTAATCATGCAACATAATCAAGCCATAATCTCATGCATAATTAAGACATATTTAAAGCAATAAATAACTTAAATCATGCATAAGATAAATGTGATCTAGTATGGCCCGACTTCATCTTGAAGCTTCAACTTCAAAGTCCGTCTGAAAATGGATTGGAAACTCCGTCTTGAATTTCACAGTGGGAGGCGCCATTTTCTTCAAATAGGATCAGCTATAATTAAACTAATTACAACTATTTGATGGTACGCAGACCATATTTGAATTGAAAAACAAACTTTGGTGCATTAGACCAATTACATTCAAATTAATGGTACGCATACCATATTTTCTATCCTATTTAGGCCATACTAGTCACTTCATAACCTGCAAAACAGTACATATACAATATATACCATTCACCCATTCATTATCATGAATGACCCACATAGATGGTTAGTAAAACACATTGTAATGCATCACATAAATATTTGCAGCAATTAATCAAGGGCACCAATAATCTACCAATTATTCATTCCTTATTAATTCTAATCAAGTTTTTTTAACCTTAAAGGATTTGTAGACCTAATCAAGAGTTTATGACTAAAGGCTCCCACTTAAACCAATAACTTTATATGCTTTACTAATTTTAAACATAAAAATGTATTTTTAGTCTAACCGGAAACATACAAGTTTAATTAAAATTTAAAGCTCATATAAAATTATAATCGAATCCATTAATTTAATTTATTTCAGTTGAATTAGACGAATTTAAATTAATTCAAGGTTTAATTTTAGTAAAATAATTAGTATAAAATAAAATTTATAATAATTATAATAATCAAAATTAAATCCCGAGAAAACAATTTAAATTGTTAATTTTAAAGTTAATTAAAATTATTTCCGAACTGAAAATTTCAAATTAAAATTAAAACGAACCAATCGGGTCAAGACAAGGCCATGGGCTTGCGCCCATGCCTCGTCAAGTCCAACAAGCAACAAAACCCTTGTCACTCGATTGATCGTACCGCAAAGCCCAAGCAACAACGCACCAATGAGTCAGGCCGAGCAAGCCACGCTTGCGCGCAGCCCACTCGCCCATCGCCTTGGCGCGCTGCTGGGCAACGTTTGCTGGACAGGCCAGCCAACGCTTCCCGCGTGCACGTTGTGCTGCGCTTGTCGCTGCCTTGGCTACTACCTTGGCGTGCTGTTGGGCGAGGCAACGCACGTTGTGGCGCAGCATCCATCGCTGCCCACGCGTGCTTGCCCTGCTCGCTGCACTTCCTTGCCCATCGCCCCACACGCGTAGCACACAACCCCTAGGCAGCCATTGCCTTGTGCATGCCACGCTCGTTGCTCGCTGCATTCGTACCGCATGGGCGACGAGCTCCCTTGCTCGTCGTCGCATGCCCGCATTATACAACACCCCTTAAGGGTAACACGTAGCGTCCTTTGCTTTGTGCGTGCAACTTTTATGAGCGAATTATATAAAAATTAAAACTTTTTAATTTAAAATTAATGACAAATTAATAAATCATATTAATTTCATAATTTTAGGGCGAAAAATCGAAAATTTATTAATCAATTAATTTTCGATTAACATGGATTCAAATCTAGGTCATAAAAATTTAAAATTTATCACAAATTAACAATTTTTATGGTGGTTTTTAATCATGGATACCTAATTAAATCATCAATTAATTGTGAAAATCAAATTAATTCTAAATTATTCGAATTTCAACAAATTAATCATAATTACAAATTAGGTTGTATAATTAACAAGTCTAGGCATTCAAATTTGTTAAACATATACAGTATGTCAATCAAAAATTCAAGATCAACAAGAATCGCAAATATTCAATTTAACATCTTAAATTTACAAACTTTTGTGTTCGAAAAACTAAAACCTCCAAAAAGTCATAGTTAGGCTTCGAATTTGGGAATTCTGGGTTCGGCCGAAAAATACTACTTTTGCCAAAATTTTAGAATGCCTTTTACATGCGGAATTGACACAAAAATCACTCGATTTTGATGAGAAACGAATAAACTGCCGAAAAACTGCGTACATATAATTAAATAAACGCAATTTGCAATTAATTAACAATTACGAAAATTAATCACCCCTTTTAATTCTTTGTAAAATTTAACCATGTCATGCAATTTGGATTATGTAAATAATAAGAGGCTCGTGATACCACTGTTAGGTTATGATACATATGAAAAACATAAATCATGCGGAAAAACCTTAATGCCAGGAAACATATTATTCAAACATAATCAGTTAGCATAATTTAGATGCATACACTTTGTAGCGTGCCCTCCCTAGCTGCGCCCGAACCGAACAAGAACAAGTTTTTAGGACTCCAAGTTTCGTCCCTCCGTAGGTAGTCCACAGCACGTCCGGATCCGCCTTAAGATTGACCAACTAGAATCGTCCTTAAGGTTCTATAAATTTTCGGCTAATAGGGCAAGTAATATGGCTTATTTTTCTGCTTAAAAATCCTAGTTTTGAATACTTGAAACGTCTGTATAAATTTGTGACCCTAGGCACATATTTATAGGATTATGGAAAAGGACTTAGAATGCTATTAGAATACCAATTTAGTTTAATTAGAATCCTGTTAGGACTCTATTATATAAATTCTATCTACTAGGATTAGGATTTAATCATAGAACGAATTCTAATAGCTTTAGGATTCGTATTGCACACAACCGCTCACGAGCACGAGCACGAGCACAGCCCGCACAAGCCTCGCGGCCCACGCGAGCTGCTCTTGCTCGCAGCCCATGTCCGTCGCAGCCCACTTGTTCCGCGCGCGCCATGCCTTAATGGGCCTGGCCTTGCGCTGGGCATGGCGAGGCTTTGGCGTGTGTGTTGAAGCGTGTGGATTGCTGGGCGAGGGCCTGGCTTCGTGCTGGGCCTTCGTCTAGCAAGTCTCGTCCGATGCTAATTCGTATGATACGCTTCCGATTAAATTCTCGATTCCGGAATTCATTTCCGATACGAACAATATCTAATATTTCCGATTCCAGAATTAATTTCCGTTTCGAACAAATATTTAATATTTCCGTTTCCGGAATTATTTTCCGATTCCGATAATATTTCCGATTCTGGAAATATTTCCGTTTCCGGAAATATTTCCGATTCCGGCAATATTTCCGTTTCCGGCAATATTTCCGATTCCGGCAATATTTCCATTTCCAATAATATTTTCCGATACGTACCATGTTTCCGTTTCCGGCAACATCTACGACTTGGATAATATTTATATTTCCGATACGATCCATATTTCCGTTTCCGGCAATATCATCGTTTCTGGAGTATTCATTTACTTGCCTTTGACGATCTTAGCTCCCACTGAAACCAAGATCCGTCGATTCTGAATATCCATAGATGGAGTATTTAATGCCATTAAATACTTGATCCGTTTACGTACTATTGACCCTACGGGTTAAGTCAAGAGTCAGCTGTGGATTAATATCATTAATTCCACTTGAACTGAAACGACCTCTAGCTAGGCATTCAGCTCACTTGATCTCACTGAATTATTAACTTGTTAATTAATACTGATTCGCATTTATTAGACTTAACATTAAACGCATACTTGTACCAAGGGCATTATTTCCTTAAAATTGTAGATCAATTTAATTGCCACAATAATGGTAAGTGGTTTGAATGCATAAAGGAAATGAGGGGAAATCTAGACCCTTATGACCAATATTATTCAAAATGTTATTCCTTATGTGAAGTATGTGGATATTCTTTATGGATGAGTGACGATGATTACTCTAATATTGTTGTACTTTCTTGAATAAGTGCTTGTTGATGCAATCTCTATGATGAAATCAAATATTGCCTTCGTAGAGAATGACATATAAGTTATGTATCGAACTTCAAGTAGAGTCATTAATTTCAGGTCGCGCACTAGAATGGAAAACAACGGTGAGTTAGCTGCTGTTATTCGCCTTTTGGCGGAGAAACTAACTCAGGAGAGAACTGAGTGTCCTTATTCTGCTTGGGACATGTTTGAAAGGCTAGCCAAAGTTAAGCCACCACACTTTAAGGGGAAAGCTGATCCTACCTTCTTAGAAAACTAGGTTAGAGACTTTAATTGAGAAACTGTTTGGGGTTGTGAACTGTCCTGAGGACATGAGAGTGGGTCAAGCTGTGTTGTACTTGAACGATGAAGCTGATTTATGGTGGAGGAAAAATCGGGCTAGACGTAGCACTGCTGAGGGATTCAATTGGAATTCTTTTATTACTACTGCCTTAAGGGGAAAGTTTTACCCTGCCTTTATGAGAAAACAGAAAGCCTAGGAATTTATCAACCTTGGGATGGAGGGTATGACCATTTTAGAATATTATAGCAAATTTATCTATCTAGGTTTGCACCTGAGGTAGTAGCCACTGAGGAGTTAAAGGCCCATAGGTTTGAACAAGGATTGACTGACGAAATCCAGTTGGGGTTAGGTGGTGGAACTTTTTCATCTTTAGATATCGTTTATGGGAGAGCCTCCCACATTTATGGCCTTCAGTCTAGGCGTGATAAGAAGAATGTTGTAGTGGGTGAGAAAAGGAAAGACTTTAATGTTGGGGGAAACTAAGGGGACTTAAAAAAGAACAGGAATGGGAATGGGAATTTCCAAGGGAGGAACCATCAGGGAAACAACAACAACTACACCAATAAGAACCAGTCCGAGAGAGTGTACCACTGCAAGAGGTCAACAATAACCATCCTGGTAAAGACTACAAGAGAGACTTAGTGACCTGTAACTACTGTCAAAGAAAGGGCCATAGGGAGTAATAGTGCTTCACTAAGAAAAAGAAGGAGAAGAATGTCAATGGGAGTGGTAACCAGGGAAATTCAAGATTTAACCATTCAGGGGATCAGGGTTCGAATCCTGTAGGGGCGCAGACAACCAAGGGAGCTACAATAAACCTGCTAATGAGAATAACAACCATAATAAGGCTCCGGGTAAACTGTTCGCGATGAGTCGAAATGAAGTTGAACGATCTGCCGACGTAGTTTATGGTACTTTTCTATTAACTCCGTGCTAGTTAAAACGTTATTTGATTCTGGGGAAACTTATTCTTTTGTTTCATCCTCTGTTGTTAAAAGTATAAAGTTAGTATATTTTGAAGTGATTGACTTACCTGTTAGTATGCCTACTGGTGTAACCATAAGGTGTACCAAATTGTTTAAGAACTTGCCTTTGAATATAAAAGACTGCATTTTTTCTACTAATTTGATAGAATTTAATCTGGGGGACTAAATCGCACTCCTATCAAAGATAAACCTAACGTTCACCAACTAAAAATATAGCAAGGGAAGCAGGGATCGTATCCACAGGGAAACAGCGTTCTTCTACTATTAATGGACTAATCTAGACTACTGGTAACGAGAATTGGATTGGTTTGTATATTAAGCTAAAGCAAATAATCAAATCGGAAAATAACAATATTAAAGGAATCTAGGGCAACGGTTCACCATAAATGCAAACCCGGATTGGAGAACGGACAATAACAATCAATTAACAATCATAACTAGGAAAACATACATCTCTCGAATCTTATGAATTCCTTAGGATAGAACAACTAGCGGGCTCTCGCTACGTACTAGAAATAATTCCTATCTAATAGCCACAGACCAAAAACATCAGATTTATACCTCTCGGCGCATAATCTAAGGTTAATCAAACTCAAATCAAAATAGTCCGGCCGAACAGAATTGACGAGCGATAATAATAAGCCATAGAAATTATAATCAATCAATCAATTAATCAAGTCCACATATAATCCCAATCATGCATTCATGGATCCCCTAAACCCTAGAAATTAAACTACTCACTCATGATAATAAATAACAAAGCAATTAACATAATAGAAAACATGATCAAAGCAATAAGATAAATTAAAGCAAGAAATAATACCGACTTGAAGAACGATGAAATAATAAAGCTTGAATCTTTGATTAAAATTAAAACTAAGTGTTTGGAGAAAAATAGAGAACTCAATAATAAAACTAAGCTATTCAAAAACTAAATTAAAAGGTGTCCTACAAAATAATAAAGGCTAGCTTATATAGTTTGCCCAAAAATAACATTAAAAACGGAAATAAACCACGCGAAATACTGCTGGAGGTTGGCGTCACCCGATCGGGCGCCGCTTCGCCCGATCGGGCGGTTTGCGAAAGGGCTATATCTGCTTCTGATGGGCGCCCGATCCGAACCGGGCGAACTGCGCCCGATCGGGCGCGTGTAGATGGCTTCACTTCTCTTTTAATTCCGCCCGATGGTCACATTTCGCCCTCAGCTCGAAGGGCGATTTGCAATCCTCAATATCCTTCACCCATATCACCGAGTCTAACTCTCGGGGCTCAACCATAAGCATCTAAGGCTCCCGAAAGTCGACGACAAAGGTCCCGAACTTCCTCGGGCTCGTGTAGTGGCCTAAATCAACACAAAACGGGTCTAAAAAGACCAATTTCTCATAATTGAACCTGAAACTCAAGGCACACTAAATAACACATATTAGTACTAAAAATGGCTCCTAAGAGCTCATTTGACACAAAAAAGTACTAAGGGACGGGGGTGAAACACTATATAAAACACACATATCAAGTGGTAACCAGGGAAATTCAAGATTTAACCATTCAGGGGATCAGGGTTCGAATCCTGTAGGGGCGCAGACAACCAAGGGAGCTACAATAAACCTGCTAATGAGAATAACAACCATAATAAGGCTCCGGGTAAACTGTTCGCGATGAGTCAAAATGAAGTTGAACGATCTGCCGACGTAGTTTATGGTACTTTTCTATTAACTCCGTGCTAGTTAAAACGTTATTTGATTCTGGGGAAACTTATTCTTTTGTTTCATCCTCTGTTGTTAAAAGTCTGAAGTTAGTATATTTTGAAGTGATTGACTTACCTGTTAGTATGCCTACTGGTGTAACCATAAGGTGTACCAAATTGTTTAAGAACTTGCCTTTGAATATAAAAAACTGCATTTTTTCTTCTAATTTGATAGAGTTTAATCTGGGGGAACCTAAATGTAATTATGGGGATGGATTGGATAAGTTTGTACAGGGCCAAAATAGACTATGAAATTCAGAAAGTGAGTTTAAGGAACCCTACTGGGAATTTGACCTCATATAGTCGTTTTGAGAAGTCCGGGATCTTTGGGGTGATCTCTGCTATGCAAGTGAGGAAATTTATTAAGAAGGGGTGTGAGCTATTTTTCTGTAGTGTGCTAGATGTGAATAAAGAGGTTAGGGTGAAGATCGAGGATGTCCCAATTGTGAATGAGTTCATGGATGTGTTCCCTAGTGAGATTGCAGGTATGCCATCTGCTAGGGTCGTTGAGTTCACTATAGACTTAGTTCCTGGAACGACACCTATATCCAAAGCACATAATGGCACCTCCTGAAATGAGAAAATTGCAGACTCAGTTGCAAGAATTGTTCGATAAGGGGTATATTAGGTCTAGTGCATCACCGTGGGGAGCTCATGTGTTGTTTGTTAAGAAGAAACATGGGAGTATGAGGTTGTGCATCTATTACAGGGAGCTGAACAGTGTAACCATCAAGCACAAGTATCCTTTACCTAGGATAGATGGCCTATTTGACCAATTGAATGAGGCAAGTGTATTCTTGGAGATCGATTTGCATTCGGAGTATCACCAATTGAGGATAGGTGATAAGGATATTCCTAAGACCTCATGTAGGACTCGCTATGGGCATGGTGAGTTTACAATAATGCCTTTTAGGTTAACCAATGCACCTGGCATAGTTATGGATTTGATGAATAGGATTTTCCACGAATTCCTAAATAAGTTCGTTATTTTATTTATTGATGATATACTGATTTATTCAAAGAATGAAAAGAGCATGATGAACACTTGAGGATTATATTGGAGAAGCTTATAAAGAATCAATGGTATGCCAAGTTCTCTAAGAGTGAGTTTTGTTTGGAGAAAATAGCATTTTTGGGGTCACTATGTGTCGAAGGAAGGAGTCTATGTAGATCCTGATAAGATTCAAGTTGTAAGTGAGTGGCCTACTCCAAAGAATGTGTCTGATATCCGAAGTTTCCTAGGCCTAGCTGGCTATTATAGGAGGGTTGTGAAAGATTTTTCTAAGACAGCAAGACCATGGACCAATCTGATGAAAAAGGAATCAAAATTCGAGTGGAGTGAGAAATGTGAGGAAGCTTTCCAAATCTTAAAAGAGAGTTTGACCTCCGCACCTGCTTTGACACTGCCTGATGGAAATGAGGGGTTTGAGGTGTATAGTAATGTTTCTAAAAATGGTTTGGGGTATGTGTTGCAAAAGAATGGGAAGTGATTGCATATGCGTCACGTCGATTGAAACCTTATGAGGATAATTACCCTACCCATGACCTGGAGCTAGCCGCTATTGTGTTCGCCTTGAAAATTTAGAGACATTACCTTTATGGGACAACATGTAAGATCTTTACCGACCATAAAAGTCTGAAATTTTAGCAATAAGGTCCAGTTGAATCTTGGGGTCAACAGTGAAAATGAGTACTGCATTCCACCCTGCAACCGATGGTCAGACTGAGAGGACTAACCAAACAATGAAGATATGTTGAGAGCGCGCATGTGCTATTAACTTTAAGAGTGGTTGGGAAGACCACCTAGGTTTGATTGAATTTTCTTACAACAATAGTTACCATGCGATCATTGAGATGGCACCTTTTGAGGCATTGTGTGGAAAGAAGTGTAGAAGTCCCACTTGCTGGAATGATTTTAGTGAAAATATAATATTGGGGACATAATTCATTGAAGGAGAAATATCCAGAGTTATTCCCTGAGATGAGTTACGAGGACGTAACTCGTTTTCTTTAAGGGGGGTAGAATGCGATAGAAACTCGCGCTTTTTACCTATTTTACGGTATTTTAATGCATTTTCATGCTTATTTTAGCAAATTATACATGTTGATGCAAAGTAAATAGATTCTCTGCATAAGAAAATGTGTTCATGAGTAACACAAGCAACTTTAAGTTGGCAAAAGAGTGCACATGAGTGGCACAAGTACTTCTCCAATAAGAATGAGTTAAGAACTTTTGAAAAATGTGGAATTTTTTGTGTCAAGTATCGGGACGAAACTTCTTTTAAGAAAGATAGATTTTAATCCCCCGTAAATTTGTAAAGTTTATTAATATATTTTAACGTTATTCATATTTAAATGAAATTTATGAATTTTATTAATATTATTAATATATATATATATATATATATATATATATATATATATATATATATATATATATATATATATATATATATATATATATATATATATATATATATATATATATATATATATATATATATATATATATATATATATGTTAATAATATTAATAAAATCAAATAAAAAATATATGTGAATTTTATTTAAATATATTCTAAGTATTTTAATGATTTATGAAAATCAAATGATTATTAGAATCATACTTTGAAAATATTTGAAAAATAGAAATACTTTTGGGTTTGAAAACACTCTCAAATTGGAAAAGGAATTCTAATCCTAGCCTAATTATGAAAGCCCACAAAGTAAATAAACCCCCCTAAACCCCAAATTATTTTTCTCTCCTCTCAAACTCATAAACTCAAGTATGTAATTCTCTTATCCTCCCTCTCTTTCACGCTTCTTTCTTTTCTTCTTCTCACCTTTTTATTTTCTTCCCTCTCACGCAACCACCACCGCCAGTCAGCAGCCGCCGCCGCCTTTGCATCCTACCGCCGCCCAGTTTCCTTGCCACCGCCCAGCTTCTCCGCTGGCCCCTTCTCTATCCTCTTTCACGTAGAATTATCTCCCCTTTCCTTGCTTGCTCCTCTCGAACGCACCACCATCAGTCACACGCCACAGCTGCTAGCCATCAGCGACCAGCCGCACCACCGCCGACTGCCCAATACCGCTTCCGCGCCGCCCCTGTTCACCGGCTAGCCTCCCCTTCCCTCTTCTTTTTGGTTAATTCACCCTTAAAACTAATTAAATGTTATATTTATGTTTTAATAATTTAATCATGTTTTGTTGAGTAAAATTTATAGTTTTTATGATTTCATTATGAATTTCAGATTATAAATTTTGCATAATTAAATTATTTATTTTCAGAGTATATAATTTGATTGAAATAAGGGTTTTAATTATTAAAGCATGAATTTTTAAGGTATTAATAGTTTTAAATCATGGTAGGATGATTATAAGTTATTAAGGTTATTTTTTTAATGATTCTAAGCATGTTAATTAGGTTTTCGTGAAGTTTTAAATCATTTCATATTGCTGGAATTTTAAAAAGGATGTTTATTGGAGTTTATGATGATTTGTGACCGTTAGTGTAGTAATAACTATGATAGGAGGTTAAGTAGTTTTGATTTTGGGGAATGTTCTAAATATATATAGGAAGGGTTTGAAGTACTCTAATGTTGCTGTAAATTCAAGGAGAATTTATATGAATTTATATGTATTGGTTGTTTTTAGGTGGAGAATTCTAGTTCCGTGGGCGACTTTTGAGTTATTAAAGTGGCCTCCCAATTTTTTTACACAAGTTACGTACATACCTATGTGATTGATGAAATTAGTATCATGTATAGGAACTATGTTCAACCTATATGATTACAGTTATGTTGGATTTTGCATGATGGATGTTGAATGGAAATATGTAAGTATGGAATTTATATTATTGAGAATTAAATTATATTTGTATGTAGGATTGATGCAAGCAAGTTCGTTGGGAACTTTATATCATTAATTCAAACGGGGGAATTATTATATATATTTTAGTATGGATTGTGATTGATCATTATTCTCATTTTAGTATTTCACTACTTTATGAGGACCGTGGGCCTTCTTTGGTATGTTGTTATGTTATGCCTATGAAAGGTGTTTTGACAATTGGTTAAGGAAAGGCTAAACTAAAGTTGAAATTAATCTTGGATTGAATGTTGTGTGATAATTTATTTAGTCCCAAGATAAAAGAAGGTTGTGATTATTTGTTGATGTTGTTACTTATGTTGTTGGTGTGTCATAACAAAGTAATAATTGGTAAATGATGTAAAGTGAAGTCAGATAGCAATAGCTTTAGACTGTGCACATCTGAAGTGACGGACAATTAGGAGTTGGAGTTCATGGTGGTAGCCCAGGGCTTTTTTCTGGGACCGGATTGATTACAATGTTCTATTTTAATTAAAAGGTTCCTCGATATCATAGTTCATAGGAATACGGAGTCGCGCCCGTATTCTGTCTTCCAAATTGAAGGCTTTTAAGTTAGACAATTCAGTCCATTGACTAATCCAATTAAAAGAATCGTTATTCAAGTCAGCCTAGTAAAGGTTATTTGCGAATCTTTATGACGTTACTTATTATTGTTTATTATTTGTTAGTATCATGTTAGGATTGTTCGTTTAATGGAATCATGTTAGGATTATTTTGATTTAGTATGGGGTACTCAGCTTTGCTGATTACGTGCTTTTGTTTGTGTGTTAATCATCTTATTGATCCTGTGATGACCCATATGGGTGAGCAGTCTCTAAGGATCAATAAGCATTGTCCATCTACAGGTTTGAAGATGATGCATCATTGGGTTCCGGATTGGAGAGCTTGTAATTTAATTTTAATATTCTAAGTTGACTTCGGTTTGTTTTAAGCGGACTTTAAACTTGTTGAATTGGTAACGCTGGCTTTGATTTTCGTTGTTTGGTTTTGGAGTTAATTCCGTAGTTGACCATTTATAAACTTAAAGTTATTCATTATGTTTTCCACTGCAAAATTCTGAATAAGCCATTACGTTTTTTACGGGGCTTTTTCGCGTCGTTATACGAAAACCACCTAATCAAACAATATTTATAAGAACACCTAACTAACCAACTATATTGATTATAGTGGCAAGTTTAGGATCGTCCCAAGAGAATGGATATATTTGACTTTTCAAACTAATTGCATTCACAAGCTAGTTCAAACGGAAATGTAAGTATGTATCTATGTATCTATTGAAATCAAAATGTAAATGAATAATCTAGGGAATTGGGGATTAGCTTGGTTTCATTAGGAAAGGAAAAAGTTCAATCAATCAACATTCCAAGGAAATGACAATTAGGGGGAAAACCACGAATATAGCATTCGCCACCTCTCGGATAGAACGCATTGGTTGCCTAATCCCGATGGAGAGCTTTGGCATGACATCTAGATTAGGAAAACTCACAATTAAGACTTGTTCATCCCATATGCCTATACTAATCCTCAATCTCTTGACAAATTAGCATAAAACACTCCAATCAATCAACTAGAATTAGCATTTACAACTACTAATCTAACTAGACATGGAAATCCTAATTATCAAATCACAATTTAATCACAACATCGTCATGAATTCCCTTCAACAATCCCTAATTAATCCCAAGCTTCACCCCTATTCTCTAAATTATTACTATTCAAATAGCATGATTAAAACTACGATTAAACTAAAACGAATAACAATCATGAAACTAATTAAGCAAATCGAACTGATTCAATTAACTAAATCAAACATGAGAATTTAAAGACAAAATCCAACAACATTAAATCAAAAATATTCAAAATTCAAATCACCAAAACCAAGCATAAACTAATTAAACAATGAGAACAAAAACAATTATAGAAAGTAAGAAAAAGAAGAAAGAAATATTCCATAAGTTGACTGAAATTGAAGCCCAAAAATGAAGAACAAAATTCTGAAAATGAAGAACAAAAACCCAAACCAAAGAGAAAGTAATCTGAAATTTGTTTTTGTAATACCTAAGAATCGAAAATCTAAACTATTAAATCCAATTTTAGCTGCTCAAATTTCTCTAGTATTGCTGTTGTTGTTCTATTGCTCGAACCCAGAAGAAACCGAACTGCAGAAAATTAAGAACGAAAAAGAAAATGCGGAGAAAAAATCAAAAACTGAAACGAAATTCAAATCAATTCCACCAATTCGTTTTGAATCTTTACGCTAATTCTAACTAATGCTACCCTATTCTATTTTCTAATCGCTGCTCTACTCTACTCTAAAAACCTAAATAAAAAACTTAAACTAAAAAAAAAACTGGCTCCCGAAAAATCGGAGCAGCTGTTATATAGGACTGCAGGTGCAGGCGCGGAGGCAGGAGGTGCGGGCGCACCGGCCGGGAAGTCCAAATTTTCAGTCCATGGCAGGAACTTTTCAAGTGCAAGCTTGGTGAGGCTGCGGGCGCGGTGGCCTTTGGTGTGGGCGCTCCGAGCTACCATGGTTGCCCTAGCTTGTGTGCTCGTGGCTTGGTGTGATACTTCATCGCTGCCCATCGTCTAGCACGACCATGGCTTGTCGTTGCATATTGCAATTCTGTCGCTGCACACAACAAAGCATCATATAGAAAAGTTACAAAAATCGTGTAGCACATCATAAAATCTTATAGCACATCGACAATTCGAAAAGCACATTATTAATTCGTATCACATTTTTGCAAATCGTAAATCATTTCAATCGTCGTCTAATCTTAAATTCACATTAAATAGCACGTTAATACTCCAAAGTACCCTAGACTTGTAAAAATGAGCATAAAAGGCACGTTTAGAGCAAAACCGACTAAAATATACGCAAAACGAGATAATGTTACGATTAATGCAAAAACGCGATAAACGAACTAAAAATGATAAAACTAAGTAAAATTAATAATAAAATCCTAATAAAATGAAATGAAATCCTAGGCTAAGAGCGACATACATGTCGCTCATAAAACTCCCCCAAACTAAACCTTTGCTTGTCCCCAAGAAAAGCTAGAATGAAAAACGGGGAGGAGAAAGAACGTAATTATTTAAAATCAAAATTAAGAAAATAGGAACTACAAGAATGCACACTAACTCACTGTCGTAGGAATCACAGTTGCATTTAAGCACATGCAACAAACTCTTTGAACCCCACAATCGCTCATGAGGGCGAGTGGGATCTCGCGGGTTTCCAAAGAGTTCAACCCATAACTCTCAAAATGAATCAAGGCAAGACCTAAAAATAAAAAGGAAAATAAACCAAGAAAAAACAAAGAAAAGAAAAGAGAGGAAAAGTGAAGAAAAGAAAAGAAAAGAAAACTACAAAAATCCAAGAATCGGGCTTTTATTATGAAACGAGCACAAAAGGATGCAAATATTCCTAAATCGATAAACGAATGCACGCTAATCAATGTCCTAAGTCGAGTGAAAGATTCAAGTGTAAAGCATAGAGAACTAAGGAGTTGCACTTATCTATTCCCCTTCAACCGATCTTACCACGTCTACTCTCTAGATCCCATTCACCCTCAAAGATAGCTTCTCGTGACGCCGCGAAGGCGCCACAAAAGACAAGAATTTCAAGAGAGGAAATAAAGATACTCGACATCTCGGCATGACAATCCCGCTCCATATATATATTTGACAAATTCCTCCCTCCACCAACAATGACTCAACTCTAAAGGGTCAAGAGGGCTTTTATGGTGAAACGTTTAGGCTAGGGGTAAGGGCGTGGATAAATTTGGTATTTGGAGCTCAATCCTAAAGTGAAGCACAAAATGAACCCAACTCAAGCAACAAGATCAAAACCGAATCATTCCACTTATTTGGGACTCCCCTAAGCTTATTCAACAAATAAAACCAAACTAAACTTCTTTTTGCACTTTTCTTGTTTCATTTTCTCATTTTTTTTTTTGTGTTTCAAGTGAAACTTTTCTATTCGCCTTGTTTTTCTCTATTTTTGGCTTTTTCTAAACGTTATCCTTTTGCTTTTGCTTCTTATTCAATATGTACAACAAATGTCCCAAAGCTTTCCTTTCAAACCAACATCCATCATTTCTCAACATTTTGCATATTCAATCAAAACCACAAAGCAAAATAACACTAGCTTCACTATCACTTCTAAGGGTGAAAATAAAACAAAGGCTAATGGGCTTGTAATGAACTTTTAAGAAATGAAAGGAAAAGACTCAAATGGCTAGCAAGGGAGCAAATGCAAACAAAAATATGAGAGAAAATAAGAAAAATAATGTCCTAATCTAAAAAGAAAAATTGTCACCGAAAGAAATGCCTCTATCGTCCCCTAAAGTAGTTCGGTCGCGGTCTCGGGAAGGAAAAAGTCAAATTCGGGATATAGGAAAGTCAATGCCAAGGATCCATGTCCCTAAATATTTGTGTTTGAGAATTGGGCTAGAAAGAACAAGATCCTCACATATGGGTAGCAATTACTATCCTCTCCGACTTCAAGTCACTAGAGAGTACGACACCATCTTACCACAAACCAAGGGTTCAAGACTCTGCTATCCAAAGTTCTAACCGACTACCTTTACACTCAAATCCTAGACTCGAACCAACACATTTAAAACCGTGCACACCTCTACCAATTAGGAAAAAAAGCATTCTAACCTACAAGTTCCAATTTTATTATGCCCGAATAAAGAATAAATCCTAAAAAGCTAGAAAATCTTGCCTTCAAGAAAAAGAAAAAAGAAAATATTTTTGGATTATTTTGAAGAAATTTGCAAAGAAATAAGAAAGTAAAATGAAATTAACGAAAAGTAAGCAAGAAATATGCACAAGATCACGCAATCCATCACATAGAAATCATAGTAGCGATCCACACAATAAAATCTCAATAAAATCTCCCCCAATCTTGAATTAGGCCATGTCCTCAAGGCCTAAAACGAAACAAGGAGGGGCACACAACTACCCATCGACCAATGCCCCACATGAAATGCCCGATCCCGAAGAATGCAAGGGAGTTATAAGGATATTACCGGGAATGATGTTGGAGCAAGTCCCGCAAAGAACCGTAATAAAGAATGAACTCACCAATATGAATAGCCGGGCATGGCAAAGGTGGACGCAATGAATTCCACGTCAAGAAAACGCAAGGCACTCAAACTCAAAAAGAAAGAAAAAGTTTGTGTACAAGGGCCAAATGGCCAAAATCACGGGTTGCCTCCCGAGAAGCGCTTCTTTTACGTCATTAGCTTGACGACTTCTACCTCTAATAAATACCCCGACAATGATCGCAATAGTTTGTCAAATGCATTGGCAAACATATCCAAGAAAAGAAAATAGGCAAGAGTCACTTGAGAAGCATGCACAAAGTTGAATGCAACTCTATGCCTATGGAAGGTGGGGTGCGGAAAATAAGAAAATCAAAGGGAAAAATAAGAAAATAAGAAGAAGAATCAAAAAGAGAAAGAGAAAAAGGAAAAAGAGAAGGCTCATGCTCCTCAACAAACTCTTTTTGGGTGACAAGCGAACTTAAATCCTCAATATTGTTCAAATGTGGCAATTGGTGATGAATGAAAGGGGGAGAATCCTCAAGTGGTGGGGCTCGGAGAAAATAAGGAAGAAATGGGAAAGGAAGGATAAATGGCGAGTTTCTTGATTTTGAAAGAGGTTTCAGAGGAAGGAGAAGGAATAATGACTTCGCAAGCAACTTCACTCAACTCACAAGAGATAGAAGAACTCTCAACCAAGGACCTTAATTTCAATCAAATTCACATCATCAACTTCATTAATATTCTCGGATTCATCAAAAACCACCAAACTCAATGACATCCTCAATAGAGCTAACACATCCCAAATGAACCAAAATTTTCTCAAAATCCGATGGGCAATCATCAATGGGGTGAAAGTCACTTTCGCTCAAGGGAGGGGAGGTGGCAGAAAAAGGAACAACCTCAAAGTTCAACACCTCACCCTTTTCAACATCACTCCCTTCACTAATTCGATCTTCATCCTTAGAATAATAAGAATTATAATCATCATCATCATCAATAACATTGTAACATATAAATTGATTAATGGGTCAGCCAATGTCATCGATTTGAGCTTTAGGAGATTCCGGACAAAATTTTGAAAATTCACAATGCAAGGAGTTTTCAAAATCGACCTGGGGGAACGGTTATCATCAAACTCATGAGCATTAACATTAGAGACATGAGGAAAATCATTTACATTCATGCAAGGATGCGAAAAGTCGTGAGAGTGAGCATGAGTGTCAAAATATTAAACTCTAGCAAACCACGAAAATAAAGGCATAGCATCTCTCCAATCACTACAAAAAAACGCGTCACTTTTCGACGCTTTTCTGGTAATATTTCGACGCAAAAAACCGTCGATATTTCACATTTCGACGGTCTGACAGACCGTCTATATATTTACAGCCGATATTTTTCGGCACAAAAAAGCGTCGAAAAATACAACACATATGGACTACCTAGGTAGTCAAAATTTTTTGTCGGTTTAAAGCGTCACAATTTTCACATTTTTCGACGCTTTTATCCGTCCATATTCCGCTCTTTTAGACTGATTTCGTCCCTATTCTCCTAGGTTCGCACCAATACTCAGCAAGTTTCGACGAAGTACTCCGTTGTTTTATGCCTTTCTACTTTCCCTGCAAAATAATATAGACTCTTTTGAGCGTCACAATTTTCCGCTTATTTTTTTTAATTTTTTGGATTTGATCTAAACCATGATGCTATTTGTTTATATTAAATGCACATGGATGCACAACCCGATTTAAATTTGAATATGTATAACATTATCATAGAATCTCAAATTAATTTATACGTAAAATAAATTAGCTTACAAAAAGTGAAGCTTGGAAAAAAGTTATAATAGTATCCATTCATTCATTTGCATTGTCCAATAAAACCAAATTAAAAACAATATTTCTAAAACAACTACAATCCTAGCGTCATTTTTCTACATTAATGAAGATAGTCCAAAGATAAAATAAAAAAATCTTAACTACGATCTAATTAAGCGAGAAAATCCTATCGACATGCTAGAGCTTAGGTTGTAGACAAATTGTGGATCTCTTATCTATATTTCACCATCATCACTTGGATCATCAATAATCTGCAAAGAAAGTTTAATATGTCAAATTATCGATCCATAAACTTTACTAACACATCGATCAAATCACCTTAGCATGTGAAATTTGATAAATAAGAGGCTTCACAACAAACTAAAAGATTAGAAAGATGTAACATGAGCACTAGCATAGTCAAAGAACAATGGACCTTCAAACGACAAAATTTCCTAGTGCATTGAAATCAAACTAAAAGAAGAAGCTATGTAAAGCTAGAACATGTACTTATCATGGAAATAACTACTAATTAAGACAACAACAACACGTGTTATCCAAATCATGATTTTATGCCTTCGTTTAATCGATCTCAATCACATCTATAATTAGATTGATATAAGTGTACTATAAGAACAACCTGCTTGAAACTAAACTACAAAACAACTAATTAAACTACAAAACGGGCATAAGTTGAATGGAAAGTCCCAAAAGTACATTCATTGTGTGGTTGGTTGGTTGTGTAGAACAGATCAACAACTACGAAACGGATCATAAGATGGAGAAACATTTGTTCTTTGTGATTGTTGTGTTTTCCCTGTATCTCTCACTCAGTTCAAAAATGTTGTGTTTTACAATAAGCAATTATTATAATAATTGGTGAATAACCCATCATTTCCTGAAACACTTTCATACTTATGCTTCATAACAATTTATCTACCAATCTAACACAAAACCACCTTCCTTCTTCCACATCACACTCACAATATGCCACATGATCCAACAAATAATCACTCAAATCCTCAAATTATACGAATCCAATAACTAAGACCAACCAAATGAACAATGCTCTAAGAAATTACCTTGCTTTTAATGTCCTTGTCTCATGTGTCAGCATTCTCTTCACCATTGCCACCGGAATCATCATTAATCTGCAAAAGAAACATTTTAATATGTCTATTATATGTTGCATTTCCCATTGGCCTCATTAAATATCCAAATACGAATACCAGATAATGGAGGGATTATAGTGACAATAGGAAGCTGAACATCAGAACATAACAGTTGTGATCTGATCAGAACAGATCAGTTCTGAACAGAACAGAACAGATCAGTTTGAACAGAACAGAACTGATCTGTTCTGTTCTGTTCAGAACTGATCTAATCTGTTATGTTATGATCAGATCAGAACTGTTCTGTTCTGCTCAGAACTGATCTGTTCTGTTTGAACAGAACAGATCAGTTCTGAACAGAACAGAACAGATCAGTTCTGAACAGAACAGAACAGATCAGTTCTGAACAGAACAGAACAAATCAGTTCTGTTCCGATCAATTCTGCTCTGCTCTGATCAATTCAGTTCGCATCTACATTTATTAAATGCATTTGTTTTATTGGAATGCAAATTTTAGTTACTCCGAATTCAGTATATTCTAATTCTTGAATAACTAACCATATGTATTGCTGATTCCGCACCATCTAAAAGGGCGGATGAAACATTTCCTTTGCGTACTTCCTTCGAAACTTGTCCCAAAAAAGAAGCAATCATTTTAAAGGATTGTGTTGTTTCATCAAACTTGGAGTTTAGGACTTGATTTTGTTCTGCAAGGTCCGCATTTTGCTTCTTGACAATCGATAGTTCTCCTTTCATGTTCTCCATTTCCATAGCATTGTTGCTAACACAGGTTGACCCTTCTTTCCTAAGCACCCATTCGACTCCAAATATGTCACTTTTCTTCACTCCAAAGCCATAATTCAGAGGACGTTTAGGTACTTCACCTTTATATATAAGCTCAGTAAAGACCGTATTCTCAATTTCAACCCTAGACATAGATGAAGAAGAACTGGCAAGGTTTTCTTGGACCTTATTGTTTGCTTCTTCCTGTTAAATAATATGAAAAGTGTAAGCTCGAGATGATAAAATATCACAAATGCAAGCACATAAATTCATCTTAGGCCAGTAATGTTCTATTATTGGATGTTGATATGAATGCTAGATTGGGTAATTTTGGGTTAGCTAGGCTTACATTGCTCACATTCTAAACTTGAAGCAGATCTGTACTACAAGAACACCTAGATGTATGCATTTTTTCCTCACCCCAACTAAAAGTCTAATAGTCTATACTTAAGAGTCTAGAACGATAAATTTTAGCTTCCGGCATCGCAGCATTACACTCCAACGTCTTCAAGCACCGTAATCCTATGTAAAAGTATTTGTGTGAAACAAGCAGCTCAAGTCATGCATTCCATTTATTTATATGGATATTTTTGAGTTCTGATGAACATTTCCAGGAAACAAACTTCTTGAATTAATGGTCGATCGTTGAAGGTCATAAGAGACATAAAAAAGGAAATCTAGCTAAGCATAGACTCACTAAGAATTGTAAAATTAGGGTTGTTCACGCACAATTTAAACTAAGAATAACCCAATGTTGGCTGAATTTATTCACTGTACATAAACATGGAGGAAAACAAAGTACAACTCTGCTTAATAATTACAAATTTTCAGCATTTGAGTTAGTTCTCGCAAGGATAAATTATTGTCAAACAATGCTACCTAATTCGTGGTTTGCTTAGGTAAGCAAAACGGATAAAGGACCACTTATAAATACTTCATAAATGTTTATATATTCCTGGTTCTCTTATAGACACTTCATAAATGTTCATATTTTCCAAGTGTTTTTTTTGGGTTTCAGTTTATTAATGAGGGCATTGATAAATATGTAATTTTTTTGGGAAATATTATGCTTAAGAAAAGCTAATTTATGGGTTCTAGATTATTGTAGCTTGTAAAGGATGTTCTGTAGAAAAAGCCTTTCTAGAAGGGTCGTCTTTCCACAGTTCTTTTTTTTCCCTGTGTTTGTATTCCTCTTTGGCTAAAGCAACTGCAAAACTCAGAGGATGACCAGGAATATGTTGTTATAATTAACTGGGAGAAAGAATGAAATCCTGTTGTACATCACAAAAGAAAAGCCCTGATAAAACTCCACCATTATGGCAAATGAGATTCAAGGACAGCTGCATCCTAATGAAGACTAGCAAACAAATTCTGCAGATCCAACAAACCCCTATGATCTTCTACTGTGTGCACCTAAAACAGCGTATACTACTTAAAGAGGCACCAAAACAGAAGAAAGGAAGTTGAAACGCACACCTGTAATCTCAGACAGTCTGCCAAAGGGAAGTGGGAAACCTAATAAGCAAACATAACGTGATAACCTCGCAATTAGCAAAGTGGAAAAACACACAATGTGGAAAATAAACCTACGATCTTCTACGTACTATGTGCTCCTAAAACAGCGTATACTACTTAAAGAGGCACCAAAACAGAAGATGGAAAGTTGAAACGCACACCTGCAATCTCAGACAGTATGCCAAAGGGAAGTGGGAAACCTAATAAGCAAAGATAACGTGATAACCAGTCTCACAATTAGCAAAGTAGAAAAACACACACTGAGGAAAATAAACTGCCTCATAGAAAATGGACACCTTTCTGTCCACCCCCCCCCCCCCCCCACCCCCCCACAAAAAGAAAAAGTGTTTTCACGAGTGTGGAGAACAATTAGCATCTTCTTCTGCATTGTCTCTTTGCAGAGAATATTTGCTAAAGGCTGCAGGTTAATTTTGAGGAGTAGCTGTCATTAGTATTTTGACTATTGAGTCTAGAAAAGCTGTCAACCTTAACCCTGATCAAGACATGACATCTCAAAGAAAAACTTGCTGCTGAAGGGGAAAAAAAATGAATGTGGAGCTACCCTCGAGTGTCTCAGACAGCTACAAGAGAAAACAACGGCAAAATCTCCAATTTTTACACTCTAATTCAGGGAGTCAACAAAAAACACCCATGCAAATATGACTTTTCAGAAGCAGCAACAGCCAAAGGGGCAGAGGGGGCGCAACAACCCTCCTTAGAGGATGCAACCTGACTTTGATTAACATCTTTTGTCCTAGTTACTTTAGCTTAATTACTTTTGTCTTATTCTGAAAAGTTGTATTAAAAAGGGGAGAAGGGAGAGACAGAGAATCATCTTGGAATTAAATGGGTAAGTGGGAGAGTTGAGAACCTCTCGAATAGTTCTCTAGTCTGTAATCAAGCCTTGAGCTTTATCCTTAAATAATATAAACTACTTCCTCTATTTTCCTGTATTCTCCCTGTGGTGATATCAGTGATTTGCTTGGAAATTCTGAGTTCCTTGCAGTGATCATAAGTGTACAAGGCATATCATTGCTCATTGCTAGGTGTCATGCTGCTATTGCTAGGATGAGTGTTGTTTGTCCTTCCATTTGTTTTGCCTTATGATTGTCTGTTTATTTTAACTTGATTTGTTTTTATATATTTTTAACACCTTTTCAATTTGCTACAGCACAAAACTATTGATAGTGTCCTAGAACGTGGTGAGAGGTTGGACAGCTTGGTAGAAAAGAGTTCGCATCTTAGTGCTGCATCACAGGTGATTCACAAAACTAAGATATAGCCAAAGCACCTGCCTGCTTCCATTTGAAAGATGAACCGTACTAAAAAAAACGCACCAAGCAGAATAAAAGAGCATGCCAACAATCAGGACTAAAATTACTTTAAAAGACAAGATTGTAAATATTGAATTAGCTTAATGCAATGTATACCACAAATTGATGAGAGAGTGTGCCCTCTTTAAAGCTTCCATCTTCTTTGGCATAAACTGTTTTGTAAAACGCCAATTCGCTAAACTTTCCCTTCTTTTTCTGCAATGTTAGGAAAAAAAATATATCAACATACTTATGTGAACAATATTCATGTTTTAAGTTCCTATCTGATTAATACCTATAGCAACTGAAATGCAACAAATCAAATAAGGTAGAAAATCATACCAAATCTTCTCTTCGATTAACAAAGCTTGTAGCACCACTGATGTGCTTATGTCCTTGTAATGCTCGGGCATTTTTTCCCATTTCACATTTTCCTAATTTCATGAAACCAATGTTAACATGAATAGGCGAAACACTTGCTAAATTTAGGATCGTTCGAGGTCAAAAACCTGGGTCTTTGGTAAAAGCCAATAATCGACCAAATCCATCCAACTCCTATCGGAGACTCCATCAGGTTGTTTGGCATAGTTCTGTTCTCGAGTTCTGTTCACTGGATCTTTATAATCCTTCTTCAAAGTGTATCTATGTTGCTTCCATGGCTTGTCAATACGCATCAAAAGTGCATCGTTAACTATCTTCCCTTCGGGTATCACAAAATGATTCTTCAAAGAAAAAAGAAAAATCAAGTTACACAATATTTCATCTCCAAAACACCACATTGGTAAACGATTTTGTAGAAAGAAAAATGCATGACTCGACATATTATTATTAATGGAATGTATACTTCTGTTAGAATGGCCACTAAAGCTCTCAGCATCTTCATAGTCATATTTGAGAGCTGTTATTAATGAATTTATTAGCATTACACTTCTGATTAGTAACAAAGAACTAACATTTTATACTTAAGATGGAAGTCTTACTGTCCTAGGGAAGTAAACAAGCTAGATTAGAATGTAGACAGATGATTCCTCGTTGTATAATCACCATTCACCAAGCTTATAAAGGAGATAACACAGAAGAAAAATGAATTGTAATCTGCTGATTAGATTAAAAACTTGCAGTGTACTCTACATTGATCAATTCACCTTAAAATATTATCATCCCTGTAAAGGCGTATCAAAAGAGTCCAGTCTAATGGAACATGAGCAGAATAACAGGGTCAGAGGGAGTATAGTAGGGTTGGGGAAAAATTAGTGTGAACAGATTGGAGAAAGGACAAAAGGGTGTTAGTACAATACTGCTTTAATGCACGAGACATAAGTGTGTTTTTACCCTACATTTACTCAGAATTAAGTTCTGATCAGTTATATCCTGATCTGATCAATTCAGTTATGATCAGTTCTCATCAGTATGTTCTGATCTAATCAATTAGTTCCAACCAGAATAGACTCTGTAAAAGAAGAAGCTGAAGTCAATGATTTGCTTATTGAAGCGAAAAATGGAGATGCTATTCTTATATTGAAAGAAATGGCAGAGGAAGAAGAGAAGCTGCTTGAATTAAGAATTCAGTTGCAGTGCAAATGTGGTCTGATCCTCAAGGCATATAAAACTCTCATTAATCACACATTTTTCGTTTCTGGAATCTGGAACTAGCAACTCAGTGAGTATGATTTTATTTGGTGTAAACATATTTTTTGTTCATGTTGGCTATATATCCAGTTTAAGTTTCATATGTGATAATCTTGTATGTTTGTGGTATAATTGTTGTGACATATTTACAGAAGAAAGCAAAAACAGCAGCATAACCAAGAAAAGAAACCAACCAGAAAGTCTTAACCAACAAAGCAACCTACCAAAAATAAATCTACAATTATTCCAAGTGTTAAGAACGATAAATACACATACCCGAATAAGTGTAATAATATTGGCTTTTAACTGCTTGTTCATCTCACGCCAACTATGTACTCCCACCGGACAAAATCTATCTATTTTTGCAATATCTCCGAGGAAACTCACAAGGATGGAACCACCTTTTCGAATAGGTTGGTTGAATTCATTGAACTTGACAATGTATTTGAATCCCTTTCCATCTTTCCAGACTTCTCGAGGTGGAACTGATCCTTTCACCAGGTATCGTATTCCATCAGCATCTGCCACAAGAATTAAATGAGATTAAAAAAATTACCAAGGCATTTTATACTTTGCATATTTGATGTAGGACATGTTTATCTATAGCTATGGCCTCTTCCTTCTCATCAAACTCCCTTGAAGCTGGCCAATTTAGAATAATAATCCGACGTCGATGTTTTGATTTTTTCTCAGGAGGATCACTTCCTTCTCCTTCACCCTCAAAAGTTGATTCTTCCAAATCCATTTCTCTTTCACCATCAGAAGCTGATTCTTCCAATTCGTCCCAATTGTAATTGGGCATAACTTCACACTCAGCATGATTGGATGGAGGAGACCGCCTCCTTTGAAATGCATTTTCACTCACATGCACCTGACTAGAAGCAAGCTTCCCGACTCTCTTCTTCCCTTCCATGGTGTCTGGTAGTGTAGGAGCTCGTGTCATCACAGGTTTTGTTGCTCCCATGGGTGCAGCAAATACACTTTTCTCTAAATGTGGCTTGACATAAGGCTGTTGGGTAGCTTTGAGAGGTTGTTGGGTAGCTTTGAGAGGCTGCTGGGAAGCTTTCTGAGGCTCCTGGGAAGCTTTGTGTTGGTCCAAAGAGGGTTGCAGAGTAGCTTTGAGAGGCTGGAAAGGGTGTGGATTCATCGTTGTTGCTTTCTGTGCTTCTCTTTCAATCAGGTTCGGAAACAAAGGTCCCCTTGACCATCTGCTTTGTGCCACTTTTGTTTGTGATTGTGATGCTCCTGTAAGAGTGGACGGCATTGATCGTTGTGAGGGGTTAGAGGATGGTTTTGACGGAGTAAAGGGTGGTTTTGATGATGTCTTAAGTTGTGGCTTTGATGGCATGGTAGTAGACTGTGGCATGGATAATTGCCGTGCAACCATGGAAGGTGATGATGTAGATGATGTGGGTTTTTTAGCAGTTGTTGGTTGCTTGATAGGTTGTGATATGGTCCCAAACGACTGTGACATTCCAAGTGTTGGAGGGCTGAACGGTCACCAGTTTTGGCTGGATGGATCAGAAGATTTGGGTGACTTTGATACAGAGCCCTCATCAGTAGCTAAAAGGGATCGTTTACTCCTGTAACTCATATTTTAGTTCCTGTTCAACAAGTAAAAAACACAATTAGTGATAAAACAAACTCAATTGTTGTAAGAATGTAACACTAAATAGGATATAGGTGTTCACTCATAATGAAAATCAGTTTAAGATTTTCAGATACACAAGATTATAATGAGCAGAAATTAGTTAAGAGTTAGGTAAACTTGAGTCATCAAACGATACATTCAGATCAAATAGAGCATATTGAGAGTGCAAAGTCAGTTTCGTATAACTGATGTATAGTAAAGTTTATGCTAATAACATCATTCTCAGCATATTTTCAATGCACTCAATATATCAGGGAAACTACATTACCAAGACTGTAAAATCTGTACCTCATCTTGCCTCTAAAATCTAAATGAAAGCCAAAATCATATATCAAACCATTGCATCGATCATAAATCCCCTTCACTGTAATGTGCACCTCATTAACCCACTGTCTAGTTCTCCCTCCCCCTCCCACACACCAATATGAATGACAGTGTAGAAGGAGAACAGAAACCAGAACTCTATCTACTGTAGTGCTGATACTGGAAAAGAATTCAAACATCAGAATCCAACTGAACTAAAAGAGATTTCACATCCACAGATCCACTTGATTGCGAAAAGCGCAGACAAATTGATTAAGATCCATCATTCAGGATGTGAAGTTTTGGGAGTTGTCAAACTAATACTTCAACTACGATTTGTCTCTAGACTTACAGAAGTGCTATCCGCCTTCCCGTCCTCCCAGTATGTCAGGCAGAAGAAAAATCCAGAACAACAAGAAAACAAGCCAACGACCTTTAACCGGACTCTAAAATAAGATTCTTTTTTTCTAAAAAGAACTCTGTTAGCAGTTATGTTTCCCATAAAGCATTTTTCCAAAGTCAATTCTTTCAGATTGAACAGACACAACCAAAACTGCCAACTTAGTTAAATTATCATTTAAGGCAGACCCTGGCCATTCATAAAACGACTGTAACACGCACCGTTCGGTTAAGGCATACAAAGTCACATGATTAACAACCCAAACTAACTCAACAGTACCATTGAGCCCCGGCTATTTCATCAACCTAGAAAGCTGCTATAGCAAAACAAACACTAGGAAAGAAAGCCTCTATTCCTGCACTCGTAGTAAAAAAGACTTGAAGCTTCTTAACACTTGTAGATATTAGGTTCAACATAACAGTAAATGATGTACATTAGCTTGAGCTCAGAAATTAAAGACTCGAGGAGCACATTGTGGGACTAAAGTCTCCCCCAACTCAATCAGATTACCAGGCTACAAAAGTGAATAGTCAGCTCCTGCCTAACAGGATTTAGGTTATTTCCTGATTCTTTTTTTTGTTTCAATTCATTCACTCGTCTTAAAGACTCGAGGAGCACTGTTTCTTAAAATTTAAAGAGACCACTCGTTTAGCTATATTGAAATGAGAAACAGGCCCCAAAAGTAGTCTGATATAACACATCTGCACCAAAAAACATATATAACACATCTTGGAGATAGACATTGAGAAGGTCTTTGTAGCTTAGATTTTGTTTGATCTTCAGTAACCTAGAAAAATATTATCCTAAGTTTTGTTTGATCGTGATGGTAAACTAGAATTCACTCACTTGAAGGTCCAAAATTGTATAATCACCAACGAATTGGAGAACAAAAACTCAAAATCTCCAATAATAACACAATAAAATCAATTAACCAAATCCCTACCGCCACGAGAACTATATTCACAAAAGATAAACTTTGAGACAACAAAAATGAAATTAATCTTCACGGTAACGGCGCCAATGTTGAAAGAAAACATAGATCGTAATTACTATATTATAAATAAAAGAAAATAAGTCATTAGATGGAATCAATACAATACAAATAAAAAGCAATATCAAAAGGGTTCATTTGAAAAAAAGCTCTATGATCAATTGGCTCCACCCTCTTCCTCTACCGGTAAAGAATCACCTAAATCAAACAAGTCTCTAGGCTTATTCTTAACAACATGCCACCACCCTTTTTGTATCTCATCTTCTATGTAAAAAACTTGTTTTGCTTGAGATGAGAATACAAATGGATCATCTTGCAATAATCGCCCGCTATGCATCAATTTAGAAAAATTGACACATACTCCTCCATTTGGATAGGCTCTTACACCCCTATAAATGTCTACCCAATCACAATGAAACAATACAACTTTATAATCTCCATAGTAATTTAATTCATAAATATCTATCACTTTTCCGTAGTACGCCTCTCCATCCGCTTCAACCATAATTCCAGAATTTTGTGTCAAAAGACGACAATCGCGATCCGTGGAAAGGAACTTATAACCATTGATCATGAATCCTTTTAATTTTCTACCATAATAATTCAAACCACCCGCCAACGCTCTTCTTAGTTTTCCATCTTCGGTGGTTACATCTATGCAATGTACCTACGATGGTACATCATTAAATCAAAATACATTTTTTTCAAACAAAGAATTATTTGTTCACATTAAAAGAACTTAAGTAACCTTATTTTGCAGCCACCCTCCAAATTCATTGATGATCCAATTACTTTCATCACTCTCCGTGACAGAATTTCGTAAGTTCATTTGACGCTTCTCCGTTAAAAATTCACTTCATAGAAGAAGAAAAAACTTAGAGTGGTCTTTAACAATTGATAATTCAAAAGAAAACAGACATAATACTTACTCTAATTCCCCTTTAATCTCATCACAATGAAGTAAAACGTAGCGATGAGCTTGCTTTAAGGTTTTGTCATCAAGGCGAACGCTAACCTCCTTCCCAATAACTCGACCACCAGAATTAAACAAGTAATCATTGGGATTTGGAATGTCATCATCCATCCTTTTAGGTATGTTGAAGATAGTCTTAACACCTTGAAGATATCTCGAACAAAACCTAATTGTCTCCTCTAAAAGGAAGCCTTCCGCAATAGATCCTTCAGGTTGGGCTTTATTGGTTACATGTGATTTCAAATGGGACAAGTACCTTTTAAATAAAACATTTATACTTAAATTATAATAAATAAAAAGAATTTAAATGAAATAATGTAGCTCAGACATATAAGATATTAACCTTTCAATGGGATACATCCATCTGTATTGCACTGGTCCACCAAGTTTAACCTCCTCCACTAAGTGAATCAACAAATGGACCATGATTGTAAAAAATGAAGGCAGAAACTCCTTTTCCAACTCACAAAGAGTTAAAATAATTCCATCTTGAAGACCATCTAAATCATCTAGATCAATACTGGTGGAGCACAACTTCTTGAAAAACGAAGATAATCTAGCCAACAAGTCAATCACCTTTGTAGCATTAGAAGCTCTTAAGGCGACGGGGAGGATATCTTGCATTAGAACATGGTTGTCATGACTCTTGAGGTTAATCAACTTCCTTTGCTTCATATTCACACAACTAGAAAGGTTGGATCCATATCCATCCGGAACTTTAAGTTTCTGCAAAACATTTAAGAACCTCTCTTTCTCCTCCGTAGACATAGAATAAGAAGCCGGAGGCATGTATTCGCTTCCATTATGATTGGTATCAAGCCAAAGGTGAGGCTTTATCCTCCAATGTTTAAGGGCTACTCGATCATCCCTACTATCTCTACTCTTATCATTACCTAGAAGAGTTCCCAAAATATTCTCAGACACATTTTTCTCAATGTGCATAACGTCTAAATTATGCCTTAGAAGATTATGCTCCCAATATACCAAATCATAAAATATGCTTCTTTTTGTACCATAAGCATTTTCATATTGGACATCATTGTTATTATTGTTATCATTATGACCTCTTTGTCTACCTCTTTTTTTTTGTGGTGCCTTCGAATTTCCATAAACATACTCGACCTTTTCTTGTTCCCTCAATATACCAGTCCCGCTAGGACGAGATGGAGCTTCACCCCACTCGTTAGTTCCGAACTTCTCACAAAACATGGAACCTTGAGCTCGATATGGGTGATCTGCGGGTAACCATTTTCTATACATACAATATCATATCTTGCTCCCAAATCTATCAGAAGGCGTGAAATCTATGCATACTGGACATGCATTGTAACCTTTTGTGCTCAAACCAGAAAGCATTGAATAGGCAGGAAAGTCATTAATAGTCCAAAGCAAAGCCGCTCGCAAATTAAATTTCTCTCTACCAAAAGCATCAAAAGCTTCAACCCCCGTCCACAACAATTTCAATTCATGCACTAACGGTTGCAGATACACGTCAATATCAATTCCGGGACTTGTTTTTCCGGGAATAAGTGTGGATAAAATGAAAGAAGATGGTTTCATACATAACCATGGTGGAAGGTTATAAGGAATCAACATCACCGGCCACGTACTATAAGAGGTGTTCATTAAACGATAAGGATTAAACCCATCACTCGCAAGACCTAATCGAACACTGCGAGGGTCTAATGCAAAATCGCTATGACGCTCATCAAATGCTTTCCAAGCTAAGGCATCCGATGGATGCCTCAAAATCTTCTTATCATGTTCACCCAATCTCTCTGTATCATGCCACCTCATCTCTTCCGCTGTTTCTAATGACATGTAGATTCTTTTTAGCCTCGGGATAAGAGGAAAATATCGCATTACCTTAGCTGGCACACTTCTCTTCAATGTATTTGTATCTCCATCACTTACATCGCCACTCATACCCTTAGTTCTCTTCCACCTTGATGTACCACAAACATGACACTTGTCTTTCTCTAAAAATTCCCCCCAATACAACATACAATTATTCGGACAAGCATCAATCTTTTCATACCCAAGTTCCAATTCTTTTATCATTTTCTTACTGTAATAATAAGACGAGGGAAAATCAAGTATTTGAGGAAATGCATCTAAAATTAGCTTTAACAGCATATTAAAAGATTCAATAGACCAGTGATTCATACACTTCAAGTGAAACAAGTGTAAAAGAAAAGATAACTTTGAAAAATTGATATACCCCTCATATAATCTCTCCTCAGAAGCTTCAAGTAACTTCTTATATGTCGCATCTTCTTCTATTGTAGAATCATCATATTCAACATCTGTTTCATATGTCACTGGTTCCTCAATCCATTCATCATCCTCTTGTGCTTCAAAAGTTTGGCAATTGGGAGGCATATTAACACTAAAAGCTGATCTTAATAGTCCCCCCATATTATCTCGACCAATAAACCCACTTTGATTACCGGGGAATCCTTCACTAGTACTCCCTCCATCACTCTCAAACATACGCTGAACCATATCCCCTTTCCCATGAAAGATCCAATTCTTATAAGACTTATAAAACCCTTTAAACAAAATATGTCTCCCTACTTCATTTATCGGAAACCATTTATCCACCTTACAGTTCTTACATGGGCATCTAATTTTTCCTAGGACTAGATCTTGCTTGGCAAACTCAATGAATTGCATACATCCATCGATATATTTAGGGTGGCCAGTGGGTAGATCGATCCAACTTGTATCCATATCTATATGAAATAAATTTAGTAATAAGATAAATAAGTAATAATATAATTCATGTAATAGGAAATATTTTATAAGTGCTTACTAGAACGTTATGATCTTCCTTAGAACCTTCATATAGCATATAATTCAAATATGAAATAGTTAAAAATATAATTTACATAGGAGATTAATTAAGTGAAATATTAAAATTATGATGTCCGTCGTTCTTCATCGCCATTGAAATTCTTCCCTTCGATGAGGTTTTCTCTTTCTACAGTTCGTCAAATTTATAACCTATCTTATGCATATGTTCTTCTATTTTGTAAATGTAACCCTATAATTTATAATCAATTAATTTAATGTAGTTATAATTTGTAATTTATAGGTGTTTCCTGAGAAAGAAGAAGATGAAGGTGTGGGTTAGTCTTTTTTGTTTTTTAATTAATGGTATAAGGTGTTATGTAAATAGTGTATCCCTGGGTATGCTAATTATGTCTAATGAATCAAAATTAGAGATAAATTATTTGTCAAATTGGGTATTTCTTAATATTTTGGGTTGTTTTTGGTTATAAGCATAACTGAATTTAGTCTTAGCATAAGTTTGATTTGTTTGGAAATGTTTCACACACGAAGTAATTTCTATCAAAATGATGGTGTCTTGCAATATAATACGGAGTACTAAATATTAATTTTCTTTTAGTCCAGTATTTATTTATTTTCTCAAAATCAAAACAAAAATAAAAGTACTAAATAATATTTAAACATTAAAGAAAATTTTAGGCTAGAGATATTAGGTAGTAGTAAAATGTGATTATAATTTATAACTTTGAATTTTTCATAACGCATTTGTTTAATTAAACAATAGTAGCAGTAGCAGTAGTAGTTCAATATCACAATCAAGCAATAGAAACAGAAGCAAGTTGTAGCAGTAATAACATCGGCAAACAACCAGTAACATCACCATCATCAAAAAATCAAAGCGAAGAAACAGCAGCAAGCAGTAGCAATAGTAGTAGTAGTTTAATATCACGATCAAGTAATAGAAGTTGAACATCACCAACAAGTAGTACATCACATTAACTGAAACTTAGCTAAAAAAAATTAGAAGAGAAAGAGTTATGCACCTGTGAGAAGAGAAGGCAATACTAATCAGCTTGGTCCACTAGTCCTTACAAACCTTCTGATGAGCTACGCACACAAAAAAAAAGGTTTAACAAATTAAAGTTCTTGTTCAACAAGTAAAAAACACAATCAGTGATAAAACAAACTCAATTGTTGTAAGAATGCGACACTAAATAGGATATAGGTGTTCACTCATAATGAAAATCTATTTAAGAATTTCAGATACACAAGATTATAATGAGCAGAAATTAGTTCAGAGTTAGGAAAACCAAATTAACCAATCCGACGACCCTTTACCATCTCTAGTCTGTACGAGTACTGTAATGACTATAATGACAGCACCAGGAGATCAGTGAATAATCTTCTGGAATAACTAAAGAATAAAGCAACTTAACTAGCTGATTTATGAACTGTTTTCTGGCTAAATATAAAGGTGGACTTTGACTAGCTGATTTATGAACTGCTTTTCGCTTAAATAAGATGGAAACAAGATTGAATGCTGGAAACATAAGATTGAATACACAGGCAGTATTTTTACAGATTGAAGCAAGCTATATTGATAAATAATACATAGTTCCTGTTCCAGAAACATTTGATAAGCTAGAAGGAATCTTTTGATCATCCTGAAATCAGACACTTTGAAGCAGTGCTTTACTGCTGATTCCTTCATGCATTCTCGTTTGAACAGCTTTTACAGCTGCTACTCGTGCTGCATTAGCTGCTCTACTAGAAACTACAGTATACTACTCGTAAAATATTGCATAACACGCTTTAAGACTTATTGAGTTCAAAATTCAATAATTCTGCAAATATCAAACAGAGACCATATGCATCACGCTCAAAGCACAACTGAAAACAATATTTGATAATGCAAAAAATTCATCACAGAATCATCAATCCGGTGTCAACTCCTACATCCAAAAACACTAATCATATTGTACAACAATTCCAACAACATACCAAATATAAAATTCAGATTAGAGTGCAGAAACGGATGCACGGCAAGAAACCAACACAAAAGCTAAACAACAGCAACAGATGTAACAGCCTGCATCCAACAGACATGCAAACAGGATAAAAAAACACCTAAGGACCTAAACCAGCAAGGAGAGCCTTCTGCAAGCATCTCAAATAGGAAATAAGCACAGAGCACCAATCTATAGAGCCTGCTGCCAAATACAGCTTGTAATCAAAACAAGAAGCAACCAAAAAGACAAAACAACTAACCGAAAATCGACAACAACAAAGACTAATAACTCAAAACAAGAAAGATAGAAAGGCATAAAAAGTCACATGATTAACAAGCAAAATACAAACTCACTCAACAGTACCATTGAGCCTCGGCTATTTCAACAACCTAGAAAGCTGCTATAGCAAAACAAACACTAGGAAAGAAAGCCTCTATTCCTACACTCGTAGTAAAAAAGACTTGAAGCTTCTGAAAGCATGAATGTCTAGTTCATTTGATTATGTTAGGCTAATTATAAAGAATGCAAAAAATCATAGGTCTTTGTAAGGAAGAGTGCCAAAATTGCAAACAACTTTCTCACAGAGATTGAGGCACTTAACAATGAAAGGAGACATGCGAACAAGATTTGCTATGAGCATGACAGGGCAAACAGATTTTATGTGGAATAGTGAGCCTAGCCTTCTATTCTAGAGAAAATCATTATATCCCGGTCAAAGATAGCTTCCAGTTGAAAGCTCTCCCTTTAAAGAGAAACTTTCGACTTCCAAATGAAACTGACAAATTTTTATTAGTTAAAAGAGGCACCTAATAGGCTAATATGCAGATTTCTCTCTTCCCCAACCCCTCTCCAATAGTAAATCACTGTCTCATCTAACTGCCTTGCATCTCAACCCTAATCGTTCCGGCAAAAGCACCTAAATGACAATTACATGCTTAAACAGAATTTTCCAGAGCTACCCCATATTTCAATAGATTTCATGAAACACATTCCTACATAAAAACCATTTACATACATCCTCCGTGCTTTGTATTACCATAATAAGGATGGAAAAGAAAAAAATCAAATTTTGCCCAATACCTTTTGGTTTGAAGGAAGATACATGGGCTCCATATTACTGGTATGATCAAAATATTCAGTTTTTAAATTTCATCATTTGAGTGTTATCATCAAAATCCATTTTAATCGATCTATATAGTTTTGTTTTGCGTAGATTTGTGTTTGCCTTTTTCCAATATTTTGGTTCTGTTCTTCTATTTGCTGCTTTATTATAAATTGATAATTTGCTTCTGCAACAGCCAACAGGGGAACTATAATTGTGGAATGTTGATTAGTTGACAGGCGAAGTTAAAAGGTTTCCAGTTTAGAGAGTTTGGTTTCTTCAACTGACTTTCTACAGTTTGCTCTCTGTTTGTTAACCTGCTTACTTCTCCATTTTTAAAGATTCTGCTTTTGCACTAAAGTTATCAATTATTTTTATGGAATGTTGATTATTTCACAGGTGAAGTTAAAACTTAAAAGGTTTCCAGTTTAGAGGAAACTGCAAAAAAATGTTGGTTTTTTTTTTGGAATCAGTTGATGAACTCCAGCCTCTACTTATTTATCATTTGGAACGGATTTGCTCGAGTGCTTTCCCTGAACTCATTATGACTTCTTTTAAAAAAAATATGACTAGTTGTAGTCCAGTCTCTGTGTGGGTTTGGTGAAGCAGGGTGATAATCTGAAGTTCAAAGAGTAAAGTCTGAAGTAGAAGTGTAGAACCAACAAACTGTTGTCATCCTGAAGCTAAGATTGTAGCAGCAGGGTTATATATGTCATCAGAACTTCAGTTTTTAAATTTCATCATTTGAGTGTTATCATAAACAGCATAATTTTGCAACAAAAGTGTAAACAGCATCATGAGTGAATTTTGCAACCATAAACAGCGTAAAACACCATAAACAGCGTAAACAACATAAAAACCATAAACAGCATAAAACACCTAAGATCAAAAACAACGTTCAAACACACAAATTTTCCGACAAAAGTGTAAAAATATAACCAAAAAAAACCTTGAAGAATTTATTGGAGTGAATTGGACGAATTTATCTCACTAACCAAATATCTACCACGATATGTAGGCAATTCTTTTTGCAATTACGGCAACAAACAAATATGGGCAACAAAAGTTTTTAAAAAAAACTAACCTGGAAGATCTAATTACTGTCAATAATTGAGCGAAATTATCCCGTACACCAAGGAAACAGCCCCAAATCAACCAGAGGATGCTCGAAGTTCTCCACAAAAAATCTCCAATTAGAAATAACAGCAGCGAATTTATTTTCGAATTTGATGGTAGAATTGTGAATTCAGTTGGGATTTTCCATAAATATATATAATGAAGAGTGAGATAAAAGTGGGTGAACTGAGAGAATTGAGGGACTCTGTTGGGCTAACGTACAGGTTGAAGACGAAATCCAAGGAATTCGTTAATGTTGCTGAAGGTGAGGAGGAGTGAAGACGGGAAACTCTGATGAGGGTGGTTAGGTTTCGCAGCTAGCAAGGTCCTTGAGGAGGTTGAGAGAAACGTGGGAGGTGGAGTGAGTGTAAAGCGGGATTCTCCCAAATTTTAGAGACTTCGGCGGGAGATATTTGGCCGAAATTCACTTGGTAACAGACACGTGGGTTCCTCGTGTCTTCATTTTGCAAATATCGACGCTTTATGATGTCGAAAATTATTTCGACAGTATAAAGCGTAGAAATTTGCAAATTCTGAATTCACGCTCCAGAACCCATTGCGACTATTCCACACAACGTCGAACCTAATCCGTCTAAATATTTTTGTAGTGAATGCATGTCTTTAAGCTAGCTCTCCATTACAATTGGATTTAAGAATCTCAAATCTTTCCCTATTTACACCATTATATATGACATTACAAGTGACCCAAGCCGTTAAACCATTAAGAGTTCCATGGGTGCGACGATATTCAATCACCGCATTTACTTTATTAAAATACATCCAAAATGGTTCATGAACACCTTGAGTAAATGAGAGCACCCTTGACATTTTTTGTTTTAAATGAAAATGAAAAGAAAAGAAAATGAACTAGATAGTGAATGAGAATGAAAAATCAAACAATGATGCCATTCCCCGGCAACAGCGCCATTTTGACGAGGCATTTCTCGCGTCGTTATACGAAAATCACCTAATCGAACAATATTTATAAGAACACCTAACTAACCAAATATATTGATTATAGCGGCAAGTTCGGGGTCGTCCCAAGAGAATGGATATATTTGACTTTCCAAACTAATTGCAATCACAAGCTAGTTCAAACGGAAATGTAAGTATGTATCTATGTATCTATTGAAATCAAAATGTAAATGAATAATCTAGGGAATTGGGGATTGGCTTGGGTTCATTAGGAAAGAAAAAAGTTCAATCAATTAACATTTCAAGGAAATGACAATTAGGGGGAAAACCACGAATATAGCATTCGCCACCTCTCGGATGGAACGCATTGGTTGCCTAATCCCGATGGAGAGCTTTCGCATGACCTCTAGATTAGGAAAACTCACAATTAAGACTTGTTCATCCCATGTGCCTATACTAATCCTCAATCTCTTGACAAATTAGCATAAAACACTCCAATCAATCAACTAGAATTATCATTTGCAGCTACTAATCTAACTAGACATGGAAATCCTAATTATCAAATCACAATTTAATCACAAAATCGTCATGAATTCCCTTCAACAATCCCTAATTAATCCCAAGCTTCACCCCTATTCTCTAAATTATGACTATTCAAATAGCATGATTAAAACTACGATTAAACTCAAACGAATCACAATCATGAAACTAATTAAGAAAATCAAACTGATTCAATTAACTAAATCAAACATGATAAATTCAAAGACAAAATCCAACAACATTAAATCAAAAATATTCAAAATTCAAATCACCAAAACCAAGCATAAACTAATTAAACAATGAGAACATAAACAATTATAGAAAGTAAGAAAAATAAGAAAGAAATATACCATAAGTTGACTGAAAGTGAAGCCCAAAAATGAAGAACAAAATTCTGAAAATGAAGAACAAAAACCCAAACCAAAGAGAAAGTAATCTGAAATTTGTGTTTGTAATACCTAAGAATCGAAAATCTAAACTATTAAATCCAATTTTAGCTGCTCAAATTTCTCTAGTATTGTTGTTGTTGTTCTATTGCTCGAACCCAGAAGAAACCGAACTGCAGAAAATTGAGAACGAAAAAGAAAATGCGAAGAAGAAAATCAAAAACTGAAACGAAATTCAAATCAATTCCACCAATTCGTTTTGAATCTTTACGCTAATTATAACTAATGCTACCCTATTCTTTTTTCTAATCGCTGCTCTACTCTACTCTAAAAATCTAAATCGAAAACTTAAACTAAAAAAAAACTGACTCCCGAAAAATCGCAGCAGTTGTTATATGGGACTGCCGGTGCGGGAGCGGAGGCAAGAGGTGCTGGCGCACCGGCTGGGAAGTCCAAATTTTCAAGTGCAAGCTTGGTGAGGCTGCGGGCGCGGTGGCCTTTGGTGTGGGTGCACCGAGCTGCCATGGCTTCCATAGCTTGTGTGCTCGTGGCTTGGTGTTATGCTTCGTCGCTGCCCATCGTCTAGCACGACCATGGCTTGTCGTTGTATATTGCAATTCCGTTGCTGCACACAACAAAGCATCGTATAGAAAGTTACTAAAATCGTGTAGCATATCATAAAATCGTATAGCATATCGACAATTCGGATAGCATGTTATTAATTCGGAAAGCACATTATTAATTCGTATCACATTTTTGCAAATCGTAAATCATTTCAATCGTCGTCTAATCTTAAATTCACATTAGTTAGCACGTTAATAGTCCAAAGGACCCTACGCTTGTCAAAATGAGCATAAAAGGCACGTTTAGAGCAAAAACGACTAAAATATACGCAAAACGAGATAATATTACGATTAATGCAAAAAATGCGATAAACGAACTAAAAATGATAAAACTAAGTAAAATTAATAATAAAATCCTAATAAAATGAAATGAAATCCTAGGCTAAGAGCGACATAAATGTCGCTCATCAGTTTTCACACGAGAGATAATGCTTTGATAATTCTCTACCGTTTATATTAAAAGGTTGGAGTATTTTAGAAAAGAAATAATTACCGGGGTGTTACAATTGATGACTCACATTTTATGTACGATTCACTAATTCTTTATGTGTTGTGCAGGACCAATGTTCTGGGAGCCTGATTGGAGCCGATGAACGTTTGGATGGACTTTACTACTTTCGGAGGATTCCTACAATATGTGCGATGACTGTTTCAGGCGTCTTTGAATTTGAACTGTGGCATAGGAGACTGGGGCATCCGTCGGAGAAAGTGGTCAAATTAGTACATGTTGTCAATGCTAGTAGTGGTCGTAAATCTGTGAATAAAGCATGTGATGTTTGTCCTCAAGCAAAACAACCTCAAATTTCTTTTTCTAATAGTGATAGTAGAGCTAGTTGGATTTTTTAGATGATACATTGTGATTTATGGGGGTCGTACCGCACTCCTTCTAGTTACGGTGCACATTATTTCTGAACATTAGTTGATGATTATTCTAGAGGTGTTTGGGTTTATTTGTTGAATGATAAAACTGAAGTTTATAGCGCATTTTGTTCATTTTTTTCGATGATTGAACGTCAGCTTGAGGTGTCTGTTAAGGTTGTGCGTAGCGACAATGGAACGGAATTTAAATTCATGCTTCCTTATTTCAAAGACAATGACATTGTTTTTGAAACATCTTGTGTTGGTACTCCCCAACAAAATGGCCGTGTGGAACGGAAGTATCCACACATTTTGAATGTTGGTCGTGCTTTGATGCTTCAAGGTAATCTTCCTGTTAGTTTTTGGGGAGAATGTGTTCTTGTTGTGGTTTACTTGATTAATCTCACTCCATATCATTTGTTGCAAAACAAAATTCCCTACGAGGTTTTATTTGGAAACTAACCCGATTTTAATGAATTAAAGGTGTTTGGGTGTCTTTGTTTCGCTTACAATAAAAAGACTAAGGGGGATAAGTTTGCACCTAGAAGTCGAAAATGTGTCTTTGTGGGTTATCCTCATGGAAAAAAGGGGTGGAAACTATATGATCTTGAAACGGGTGAAATATTTGTGTCACGCGACGTTATTTTTGATGAAAATTAATTTCCATTCGTTGATGCTCCATTGTTCAATAATCATGTCCTTGAGGTTAATGTTGGAGTTGGAGTTGGTAATAATAATGTGGGGATCGATGTTGATTTCTTGGATGATATGGAGCAGGTTTTGGAGGAAATGAGGATGTTGGGGCTGGTTGTGCGCATGCACAATGGCTAGCTCGCCATCCACTGAGGCAGCAGCTCTCAGCTCATCTTGTGCGGTGATAGAGTGCACTGGAGCAGCACCCATCAGATTCGACGCTAGCGCATCGCTTGTTAGGTTATGATACATATGAAAAACATAAATCATGCGGAAAAACCTTAATGCCAGGAAACATATTATTTACACATAATCAGTTAGCATAATTTAGATGCATACACTTTGTAGAGTGCCCTCCCTAGCTGCGCCGGAACCGAACAAGAACAAGTCTTTAGGACTCCAAGTGTCGTCCCTCCGTAGATAGTCCACAGCACGTCCGGATCCGCCTTAAGATTGACCAACTAGAATCGCCCTTAAGGTTCTATAAATTTTCGGCTAATAGGGCAAGTAATATAGCTGATTTTTTTGCTTAAAAATCCTAGTTTTGAATACTTGAAACTTCTTTATAAATTTGTGACCCTAGGCACATATTTATAGGATTATGGAAAAGGACTTAGAATCCTATTAGAATACCAATTTAGTTTAATTAGAATCTTGTTAGGACTCTATTAAATAAATTCTATCTACTAGGATTAGGATTTAATCATAGAACGAATTCTAATAGCTTTAGGATTCGTATTGCACACAACCGCACATGAGAACGAGCACGAGCACAGCCCGCGCAAGCCTCGCGGCCCACGCGGGCTGCTCTTGCTCGCAGCCCATGTCCGTCGCAGCCCACTTGTTCCGCGCGCGCCATGCCTTGCTGGGTCTGGCGAGGCATTGGCGTGTGTGTTGAAGCGTGTGGATTGCTGGGCGAGGGACTGGCTTCGTGCTGGGCCTTCGTCTAGCAAGTCTCGTCCGATGCTAATTCGTACGATACGCTTTCGATTAAATTCCCGATTCCGGAATTCATTTCCGATACGAACAATATTTAATATTTCCGATTCCAGAATTAATTTCCGTTTCGAACAAATATTTAATATTTCCGTTTCCGATAATATTTCCGATTCTGACAATATTTCCGTTTCCGGCAATACTTCTGATTCCGGTAATATTTCCATTTCCAATAATATTTTCCGATACGTACCATGTTTCCGTTTCCGGAAACATCTACGACTTGGATAATATTTATATTTCCGATACGATCCATATTTCCGTTTTCGGCAATATCATCGTTTTCGGAGTATTCATTTCTTGCCTTTGACGATCTCAGCTCCCACTGAAACCAAGATCCATCGATTTCGAATATCAATAGATGGAATATTTAATTCCATTAAATACTTGATCCGTTTACGTACTATTTGTGTGACCCTACGGGTTCAGTCAAGAGTAAGCTGTGGATTAATATTATTAATTCCACTTGAACTGAAGCGGCCTCTAGCTAGGCATTCAGCTCACTTGATCTCACTGATTTATTAACTTGTTAATTAATACTGAACCGCATTTATTAGACTTAACATTAAATGCATACTTGGACCAAGGGCATTATTTCCTCCAGTCTCCCACTTGTCCTTAGGAACAAGTGTGCATTTCCTAATTCCTTTGTCACTCGATGCTTGCTCTTGAACATAAGGTAAGAGTTGTCATCCTTATTATGTCCAGAGGTGTTTCTCGGTTTCAGAGTTCAACTTATCAAATAAACAGATAATCATAGCCTATGATTCATCTGAGCACGGCCATGCATTTTACAGTTTCTAGCTCTCCGAGTGGCCTTGTACAACTTTTAGCATCTCATCCCGATTTATGGGAGGACAATCCCAATCTTGCGATCTTGATATTAACTTCGTTTTATAGGTGATTACCTGAGCGTTGCCTTTATGGCCTCCTTTTACGGTGCGACGGTTGACAACGTCAAAGTAACAAGTTCTCAAACAAGTAATCTCAAATCACTCAGTATTGAGGATTAGTGTCTAATAATTTTAATGAAATTTACTTATGACAGATTTTTATCTCTTACAGTAAAGTTTCATAGGTCTGTCTGATACTAGTCTTCCCAAAGTAAGTATCTATGCAAATGATTACGACATTGCCATGTCCACATAGTTCAAGAAACAGAACTACTAGTCATCTTGCATTCTAGTCGTCTAACATTTTCTATGCGTCTATCTTTATAGAAAACTCCGACTAGGGACCATTTTCAACTTTTGACATTCAAGTTCACTTGATAGACATTTCTTAGTCACAGGACTGGTCCTAACAGTCTATCTTGAATATATCGTCAAATTGAAGGGACTCATCATTTAATAAACCACAAATTAAATGGAAAAATGAATTCTTTTCATTTATTGTGAATGATTAACCAATAATGTTTTACAAAGTATTAAACTCTAAAACTTTAAAACATTAAACAAGGACATCAAAGCCATTCTCCAATATGCTGGATACCCATAGCTACAGTGTGCGAGTTGTGCTTCGCCTGCGGCAGAGGTTTAGTCAATGGATCTGAGATGTTGTCATCAGTTCCAATCTTGCTTATCTTGACTTCTTTTCTTTCAACGAACTCTGGTAGAAGGTGAAATCTACGAAGTACATGCTTGACTCTTTGGTGGTGTCTAGGCTTCTTTGCCTGTGCAATAGCTCTGTTATTATCACAATATAGGGCTATTGGTCCTTTAATGGAGGGGACTACACCAAGTTCACCTATGAACTCCCTTAGCCATATAGCTTCCTTTGCTGCTTCATGTGCAGCAATGTACTCCGCTTCAGTTGTAAAATCCGCAATGGTGCTTTGCTTAGCACTTTTCCAGCTTACTGCACCTCCGTTGAGGCAGAAGACAAAACCAGACTGTGATCTGAAATCATCTTTGTCGGTTTGGAAACTTGCGTCTGTATAGCCTTTAACAATTAATTCATCATCTCCACCATAGACCAGGAAGTCATCTTTGTGCCTTTTCAGGTACTTCAGAATATTCTTGGCAGCAGTCCAATGTGCCTCTCCTGGGTCTGACTGGTATCTGCTCGTAGCACTGAGTGCGTACGCAACATCCGGGCGTGTACATATCATAGCATACATTATTGAACCAATCAATGATGCGTATGGAATCCCATTCATTCGTCTACGCTCATCAAGTGTTTTTGGGCACTGAGTCTTGCTTAGAGTCATTCCATGACACATGGGTAGGTAGCCTCGCTTGGAGTCTGCCATCTTGAACCTTTCAAGCACCTTATTGATATAAGTGCTTTGACTAAGTCCAATCATCTTCTTATATCTATCTCTGTAAATCTTGATGCCCAGTATGTACTGTGCTTCTCCTAGATCCTTCATCGAAAAACATTTCCCAAGCCAAATCTTGACAGAGTTCAACATAGGAATGTCATTTCCGATAAGTAATATGTCGTCGACATATAATACTAGAAAAGCAATTTTTCTCCCACTGACCTTCTTGTATACACAAGATTCGTCTGCGTTCTTGATGAAACCAAAGTCACTGACTGCTTCATCAAAACGTATATTCCAGCTCCTTGATGCCTGCTTCAATCCGTAGATTGATTTTTTAAGCTTGCATACCTTTTTAGCATTCTTTGGATCCTCAAAACCCTCAGGCTGTGTCATAAACACAGTTTCTGTTAAAACGCCGTTTAAGAAAGCGGTTTTGACATCCATCTGCCATATTTCGTAATCGTAATATGCAGCGATTGCTAACATTATCCGAATAGACTTTAGCATTACAACTGGTGAAAAGGTTTCATCGTAATCCACACCGTGGACTTGCCTGTAACCTTTTGCAACCAATCTAGCTTTGAAAACTTCAAGTTTTCCATCCTTGTCCTTTTTCAGTTTGAAAACCCATTCGCTTCCAATGGCTTGGTAGCCATCTGGAAAATCGACCAAATCCCACACTTGGTTTTCTGACATGGAGTCTAATTCAGATTGCATGGCTTCTTGCCATTGCTTGGAGCTAGGGCTCATCATAGCTTGTTTGTAAGTCGCAGGTTCATCACTTTCAAGTAATAGAACGTCATAGCTCTCGTTCGTCAAAATACCTAAGTATCTTTCCGGTTGAGATCTATATCTCTGCGATCTACGCGGGGTTACATTTCTAGATGGTCCTTGATCCTCACCAGATACTTCTAAAGATCTCTGAGTTTCTTCCTGAATGTCATCTTGAGCATTCTCTAGATTTTGTTGTTCGACTCGAATTTCTTTGAGGTCTACTTTTCTCCCACTTGTCATTTTGGAAATGTGATCCTTTTCCAAAAAGATACCATCTCGAGCAACAAACACCTTGTTCTCAGATGTATTGTAGAAGTAATACCCCATCGTTTCCTTTGCGTAGCCCACAAGGATACATTTTTCAGATTTTGGATGAAGTTTGTCTAAAATTAATCGTTTGACGTATACTTCACATCCCCAAATCTTACGAAAAGACACATTTGGAGGCTTTCAAACCATAACTCATATGGAGTCTTTTCAACAGCTTTAGACGGAACTCTATTTATAGTGAGTGCAGCTGTATTTAGTGCATGTCCCCAAAATTCTATTGGAAGTTTGGCCTGACCCATCATTGATCTAACCATGTCTAGCAAGGTTCTGTTCCTCCGTTCCGACACACCGTTCCATTGTGGTGTTCCAGGAGGAGTCAATTCTGATAGAATTCCACATTCTTTCAGATGGTCATCAAATTCATAGCTCAGATATTCACCGCCTCTATCAGACCGCAGTGCCTTAATCTTCTTGCCTAATTGATTCTCTACTTCACTCTGAAATTCCTTGAATTTGTAAAAGGATTCAGACTTATGCTTCATTAGGTAGACATAACCATATCTACTGAAGTCATCGGTAAAAGTGATAAAGTAGCTGAAACCACCTCTAGCATTTGTACTCATTGGTCCACATACATCTGTATGGCTTAAACCTAATAGTTCAGTTGCTCTTTCTCCAACTTTAGAGAAAGGTTGCTTTGTCATTTTGCCAAGTAAACATGATTCGCACTTACCATAATCCTCTAAGTCAAATGGTTCTAGAATTCCTTCCTTTTGAAGTCTTTCCATGCGTTTCAAGTTAATATGGCCTAATCAACAATGCCACAGATACGTGAGATCTGAATCATCCTTTTTGGCCTTTTTGGTATATATGTTATAAACTTGTTTGTCGTGATCTAATAAATAAAGTCCATTGACTAATCTAGCAGATCCATAAAACATCTCTTCACTAGTGGAAAAAACCCCTGTTGTAGCCCCCTTGTTGAGGGGGGCATATATAAGTGGGCCTCAACAACCACTTAGTCAACACGGGTCAAAAAATTTACTAACAGGTTGGGGCGGGCTTTTTTAGAGTTCGCTTCAATAGAACTTGTTGGAGGGGGCTTTATATTGCCCGCCTCAATAGATACTAGTCTAAAGGGGCGGGCTTTGTTTTGTTCGCTTCAACCGATATTCACGAAATTTAAAACAATAAAAACATAGCTTCTCATCGCCAAACCGATAAAACAATCCCTTCAAATCTCTATATTCAAACAAAGCAAGTACGCTTCCAATGCAATCTGCAGGCGAGTTCGCACCGCTCCTCACCGCGCGGCTCCACCACCACCACCACCACCTTCCTCGCCTCCTCTTCCATAGTAGTCGCCCCCGACCGTCGTCTTCCCTATCTCGGTTGACTCTGTTTCACACAGTGACGCAATCTGTCAAGGTGAGCTTTTAATTGATTCTTGTTTTGCTTGGTCTTAAAATTCAGTTTCCCTTCAATTAGTTGAGCATAATGAGTTAATTATGCAGAAATTTTAGGCTAATGTTCCAATATTGGATGAATTTACAAATTAGGGTTTGATATTTGTGGTTTTCTAGTTCAATTGTTAGTTTATAATTGATTCTTTTTTGTTTTTGTTCTGGCCGGGGATGGGGATTGGGTGGATGGGGTCTTCTTTTATTACTGCTTTTTTTGTATGATGAGATGATGGTAGTTGTGGGATTAACTTATCTTACTTTCATTGGCCAACTCGGTTGGGTTCTTGATACTATCGTCTCCCTTTGGGTAACACTCCTCAAACTACTCTACCTGTTTCAATCTTCTATTTCAAACTTTGTTTGTCCATTATTTTGGGTTTAGGATTGTTGTTTTGATGTTAATCTGTCTGATGAGTATTTGATAGTTTGTGTCAGCGAGTTAGCGGTTTTATTGTTCGTTTACGTGAGATTGATCATTATCGGATATGAATTTCACTTGCGTGACCCGCGTTGACAAACAAAGTCATTCTTAGTGGTTATGAACTTATGTGCTTGTATATGTTCAGAATAAGGTGATCATTGACTAGAACTGATGCTGCCCGGAAAGTTTTGTAATCCTACCAGTCTAGAGTATATTAGATTTCATACAGAAAAGAGAAGGTTTTGACTTTTCATTGATTTTGTTCCTTAACCACTTATGTACACTTTAAGATGGTTGTTATGGTCCATTCGGGATATTAGGTATGCTGTATTGCTGGATTGAGGTTGATTGCATGTGCAACACAGTTATCCTTTTTAAGGCACTAAACTAAAGTTCTGTGCCTTGCTATATGCAGTTTTTGGCTATGAGCCTCATTCGGTGTTGCCAATTGGTGTTGTTTCTCTTGCTGATCTTACAGTTTTTCTGCTTTTCTCGAAAATTAACGTCTTTGCTAGTACTGTTGTAAGTCCTACATGCCTAAGTCCTAATTTTTCTGACCTCCTATTTTTCTCTCTTATCATTAGTCTTACCTCTTTCTGATGGCTAGATATTCTACACTCCTTTTTTGAGGCATATATGGACATGGTTGGGTCTATCTCCAGCAACTAGAAAGAATTTTAAATCTCGTCTGGCTTCAGGTTACAGTTGTATCATAGTGCCTGGTGGAGTACAAGAGACGTTCCATATGGAGCATGGCTCTGAGGTACGTTATGTAGATTATCTGATTGTTTTTTGTAATCCTGGTTGTGGAGTTGTCAACTTGTGTGAGATTAGACTTTTGTTGTTCGTGTGTGTGACATTGATCAATATTGGATATTAACTTGGAATTTCTTGTCGACTTGCCCATTTTGAAATTTGAATCCATGGTTTTATCTTGTTTTTTTTATTTTTGTCCGTTTTAACTTTTTGTTACAAATTGCGAGTTTGTTCCTTATATATTTGGTGATCTGTTGAGTGTTTTACTAGCCTATTGTTTCTAGCAATACATATTTTGTTGCTTTCACGTTTGAACTTATAGTTGCTCCAATGCATCAAGTTCTAGTTGGCACATATGATAAGTTACTCTTTTGAACAGATTTGACCAGAAGTTGTTGTTGATTGGTATAGGCTTCAATCCCGAATTTCAAGTTAGTCCTTTTCATAGCCATTACTGCTTTTTAGAGATTCATGTATGTTGCAGCTTTCATAGCCATTACTAGGTTGTTCTATTTGTCGTGCTCACATTGAGTATTATACTATTATGGGTTGTCTGGTCGTTGAGTCCTTTTTCTATTTGGTTCAGGCGGGGAGGGTATCACCGATGGTTGTGAAGATCTTCAAAATTGCCTCTATGTTTGCATTCTTGTGTTTGGTTAAGTATATTCTTTAATCTTCTAATTAACATGCTTCTTCTAGATGGAATTATATGTTTACACTGGCCTTATTGTGTTGATTTAAGGTTTCTGATTTAGACTTGATAGGCTGAGGAGTGAGGACGAGATACTGCAAGGTCTAGCCTTTTGCTATTGTTTACAAATCAGAGTCGTGTCTCTGGCCAAATGAACAATTTAATGAAATCTTAATATTACTACAGTACTATTCCTACTAATATACTACTAGAGACTAGAGACCTATATACTACTAGAGTACTACTCCTACTAATATATATTCACAGGAACTAAATGTAACAATTTAATGAAATCTTAATGTCACCAATAATAATGTTATCCCATGTTTTATTTTTATTTATTTTTCTTTAGAATTTCACTTTTTCTCAGTTGAATTCCAATAAGTTCAGTTTAACTTAACACTACTATAACCCATTTTTCGATAAGTTCAGATTGAGCAGTGATGTATAAACGTGCTCTTTCATTTTGCCTTATTTATATTCCTGAATAGCATTATTTATCAAGGTTCTGCCTTAATAATGTTGGTATTGAAGTCTGAATGGTGTATGATGTGGAAAGACGTCAAGGTGTTTCTTTGGGATGGTATATGATGATGTGTTGTTGTTGTTTCGATCTGATAAAATCGAAGTAGTTTCTTCTTCGATCCGTTTTCTAGGTTTTGTTAAAACTTTGGACGTATTGCAGAAAGCAGATCGTTATTTGTATGATGTGATTGAGTGTATTCATGTTGGACTTGTGTATTTCAGAGCGCTAGTGTTTTCTGCTGCTTGAGAACTATAGTGCAGAAAATGGGTTTGCTCTTACATTTATTGAAGGAAATTATTCTGTGTGTTTGTTGAAGTTTCCTTTGCAGTAAACAGCTAGTTCTTTCTAATCGGAACCTGTGATTTAGGACATTAATGTTGTCTATTGTGAGTGAGGTTATGTTGCCTCAGCTGATCTTAAGATATACTGGCGGTGATGTCCACGTATTCTGGTGCTAAGTATAGCAGATTGGTAAACTATAGCAGCAAAGCAAGGAAAAAAAATATTATCATTTTGTGTGCTAACTGTTTCCTTCGTACTTGCTTGGTCCGTCATTGTGTTGAATTGTTTTATCTGTTTGAATTTGCAAAATTGTAGAAATCAAATTATATGGCAGCCTCCTCCTGTTTTCTTTCTTTTTCTCATTTATTTCTTTGTTTAAATTGAGGTGGTTAAAACATGGCAGTTTTTGTTGTTTTTACAGCTTGTTTTGAGTACTGGAAGCGGTGTTAATGGTTTCACTCTAGATCCATCTCTTGGAGTGTATATTTTAACTCATCCAGACATCAAGGTAAGGACACTTTAGCTTCCTGATTAGAACTAGCTAAAACATATTGTTGTTACAGTGGGGAATCTATTTACTTAGCTCGTTATTGTCTTGGATAAATTGTTTTTTACCACCTAAAAAACTAAAACTTGTATTTTACCACCTAATTTTTTAAAAAAAATTGTTTTTTACCACCTGGAAAATAGGAAAATAGATGAAAATGTTATGTGGGGGGCACAATAACGGTAATATTTTATATATGTTCTTTTCTTCCACTATTTCATGTAATCAACTCTCTTCTCTTCCTCGCTTTCCTATTTTCCATGAATTCACATAATCTTTCAGCTGATGCTATAGCATGCACTCGTAGGTCATAAATCTCATTGAAATTGTTGTCATTTTCCATGCTTAACAGTAGAACACGTACACGTATCTGATGTCGAACTATTGGACATTGGTCTGCAGGATTACTGTATTCAGCTAGCTAAGTGCAGAATCCATCTAGAGTAGTTTATTAGACTAGAAACTAATGTTGGAACTTATCTCTGAAAACAACATTCTCCTAACAGTACACTCTGATTAGTTGTTTAATACAAATTAGTATTCTGATTAGCTGTCAGTACACTCTCACTTTGTAATCAAATATACATTTATATAAAGATTAGTATTCTCATACTCTTCCAATAATTTGGATTAGGTATGAAGACAGTTTCCGCCAAAATCATTGATCTACTGATCATGTATGTTTCTGAATAACTAATTGTGTTCAGATTTTTTATCTAATACTGACAGCGATTTCACAGCACAGTCAGTCCAAGGAAGTATGAGAAACTTCGGGTTTCATATATATCATCATCAAATTTTGGTTGATAGATTATCTGTTAGTCACTTTAAGTTTTCTGAATGTACGAACCTCGAATGAATGAGACCTTTAAACGTAATAGTATTAGGAAGCTAGCAGTATTATTTGTTTGCCGTCTACGTTAAGGAAGGGCTTCACTTATGGGCCCTAGATTTACAAACCACGACATATTCAAATTAACCAACTAATCATGGTTTGACAGGCATCAGCTTTCGTGGACACTTTAATGCTCACAGAGCAATTAGAAGTACAGTTTAGCTGCATGGTTTTCAACAATTTAATTATCTCTATAGTCTGCAACTATATCTTTTTATGATCCAATGGAATGTAAAGATAATATCGTGAGTGTAAACTTTGGTACTCATATATTTTCCTTCCATCTTGCAGGGATCGAGTCGATTGGAAGAAAGTCAACACGGCCTTAATTAAGGTTTGTAATGCATGATCTAAAGGGAGCTAAGTGGCCGGATTAGAGAAATTTGTTTGACTAGCTCTCTAGCCTTTTGTCTTTATTTGTTAATATTAGTTTTAATTTGTTAGACTAGCTAGCTAGGTGTTTAAAAATTGTAAACGTACGTACTATACGCTTTTCTCTATTGGGTTAATATAAATGAAGTTAATTTAATGATTTATTAATAAAAAATAAGCAGATTCATACCTTTGCTATTCTGGTGTTGATTGGTGTACAGGTTTCAATACTCAATGGTGTATATATATATAGATTTGCTTATTGCCACCTATTTTATATTTTAAAAGAATTTGGAAAAAAAAAATTAATGTTGTTGAAGGGGGCTTTTAATGTACCCCTCAACAACATATGAATTTATGGCGCCAATGTACAGGTATTGGCGCAAAAATACAGGTCTGTTGTGGGGGGCATTTAAGAAGTGAGCTTCAACAGAGGTGTCTGTTGAGGCGGGCTTTTGGTAATTCCCCCCGCAACAGGTCCTTATTTTTCCCTTTGGTTTTGAGCTGTTGAGGCGGGCTTTTGAAAGCCCCCCACAACAGATGACCTGTTGAGGCGAACAAAGCCCGCCTCAACAGCTAAGTGAGCTGTTGAAGCCACGTCTGTCGAAGCGGGCTATGTTCGCCTCAATAAGCCCAAAATGCCCCCCTCAACAGGTATTTTTTCCACTAGTGCTTTAAAATAAAACGAACAACTATTGTCTTTTATTAAAAAGGAAAATCCCTTAGCATCTAAGCAAGAAACAGAAATGATGTTTTTAGTAAGACTTGGAACATGGAAACATTCTTCCAGTTCCAAAACTAGCCCAGAGGGCAACGACAAATAATAAGTTCCTACAGCTAATGCAGCAATCCTTGCTCCATTTCCCACTCGTAGGTCGACTTCACCCTTGCTTAACCTTCTACTTCTTCTTAGTCCCTGTGGATTGGAACATAAGTGTGAGCCACAACCTGTATCTAATACCCAAGAAGTTGAATTAGCAAGTATACAGTCTATAACGAAAATACCTAAAGATGGAACGATTGTTCCGTTCTTCTGATCTTCCTTTAGCTTCAAGCAATCTCTCTTCCAATGCCCCTTCTTCTTGCAGTAGAAGCATTAGGATTCAGAAGTGGGTTGACTGACCTTCCTCTTTTCAGACTTGGCGCCAGTTTGCTTAGTCGGGCTGGCCTTCTTGCCACCTTTCTTAGCATTCCTCTTCTTACCAGATTTCTTGAACTTGCCCCCACGCACCATAAGCACATCTGACTTTTCACTTTTGAGCGTCTTTTTAGCGGTCTTCAGCATACCGTGAAGCTCAGTGAGCGTTTTGTCCAGACTATTCATACTGTAGTTCAGTTTGAACTGATCATACCCGTTATGAAGAGAATGGAGGATGGTGTCTACAGCCATTTCCTTAGAGAATTGTTGATCCAGCCGACTCATATTCTCAATGAGTCCAATCATTTTGAGAACATGTGGACTTACGGGCTCACCTTTCTTAATCTTGGTCTCAAGAATTTGCCTATGAGTCTCGAATCTTTCGACCCGAGCCAGATCTTGGAACATGTTCTTTAACTCACTGATGATCGTGAAAGCATCTGAGTTGATGAACGTTTTCTGTATATCTGCACTCATGGTTGCAAGCATTAGACATTTCACATCCTTGTTGGCATCAATCCAACGATTGAGGGCTGCCTGAGTGACCCCGTCGCCCGCGGCTTCGGGCATCGCCTCTTCCAGGACATACTCCTTTTCTTCCTGCATAAGAACTATTTGCATGTTCCTTTGCCAGTCAAGGAAGTTTTTCCCGTTCAACTTCTCCTTTTCGAGAATTGATCGAATGTTGAATGAATTGTTGTTTGCCATAGTTAAAACTACAATTGAAAAAGAATAAACAAATAAATAATCATTCACAGTTTCTCTTAATAATCTTAAATTTTAGCATGCATGCATAATTTAATGTTCATTAAGCATTTTATTCAAGTTATGTGTTCCGGCAGGTGTGAATAAAATGATTCCAAGACCCTAAAACCATTGAAGAATTAAGCACATTATGTATTTACACTCAATTCTAAAATATTTTAGGTAAGCAAAAGCCTTTTGCTAATAGTCTAGAAACTACTCTTGGTTAATAGGTACGTCTAAGTGCTTATTAGGTAAACCTATTAATTTTGCCACGACATAAAAGGACTCCTTACTTATATCGTTGAGTTTCACCAAAACTAACATGTACTCACAATTATTTGTGTACCTTACCCCTTTAGGATCAATAAGTAACACCTCGCTGAGCGTAAAACTATTACTAGATTGATGTAAAGGTTATCCAAGTAAGTGTTATTTTGGCATGGCACCTTTTAACTCAATTTTTAAAGTTTGGAACTTAAGGCTCTTACTATGTTGGTTAGATTTTAAGTGAACTAAAATCCTTAATCATGCAACATAATCAAGCCATAATCTCATGCATAATTAAGACATATTTAAAGCAATAAATAACTTAAAGCATGCATAAGATAAATGTGATCTAGTATGGCCCGACTTCATCTTGAAGCTTCAACTTCAAAGTCCGTCTTGAAAATGGATTGGAAACTCCATCTTGAATTTCACCATGGGAGGCGCCATTTTCTTCAAATAGGATCAGCTATAATTAAACTAATTACAACTATTTGATGGTACGCAGACCATATTTGAATTGAAAAACAAACTTTGGTGCATTAGACCAATTACATTCAAATTAATGGTACGCAAACCATATTATCTATCCTATTTGGGTCATACTAGTCACTTCATAACCTGCAAAACAGTACATATACAATATATACCATTCACCCATTCATTATCATGAATGGCCCACATAGCTGGTTAGTAAAACACATTGTAATGCATCACATGAATATTTGCAGCAATTAATCAAAGGCACCAATAATCTACCAATTATTCAGTCCTTATTAATTCTAATCAAGTTGTTTTAACCTTAAAGGATTTGTAGACCTAATCAAGAGTTTATGACCAAAGGCTCCCACTTAAACCAATAACTTTATATGCTTTAAAGCTCATATAAAATTATAATCGAATCCAATTAATTTATTTTCAGTTGAATTAAACGAATTTAAATTAATTTAAGGTTTAATTTTAGTAAAATAATTAGTATAAATTAAAATTTTATAATAATTATAATATTCAAAATTAAAATCCGAGAAAACAATTTAAATTATTAATTTTAAAGTTAATTAAAATTATTTCCGAACTGAAAATTTCAAATTAAAATTAAAACGAACCAATCGGGTCCAGACAAGGACATGGGCCTTCGCCCATGCCTCGTCAAGTCCAACAAGCAACAAACCCCTTGTCACTCGATTGATCGTACCGCAAAGCCCAAGCAACAACGCACCAATGCGTCAGGCCCAGCGAGCCACGCTTGCGCGCAGCCCACTCGCCCATCGCCTTGGCGCGCTGCTGGGCAACGCTTGCTGGACAGGCCAGCCAACGCTGCCCGCGTGCACGTTGTGCTACGCTTGTCGCTGCCTTGGCCACTGCCTTGGCGTGCTGCTGGGCGAGGCAACGCACGTTGTGGCGCAGCATCCATCGCTGCCCACGCGTGCTTGCCTTGCTCGCTGCACTTGCTTGCCCATCGCCCCACACGCGTAGCACACAGCCCCTAGGCAGCCATTGCCTTGTGCATGCCACGCTCGTTGATCGCTGCATTCGTACTGTAATCCCCCGTAATTTTATACATTTTATTAATATATTTTAACATATAGTTAATTATATTTAAATAGAATTTACGAATTTTAGAAATAAATATTTAAGTTACGAATATTTATTTTTATTCGTTTAAATATTTCAGCGATTTATGAAATTAAAATAATTTTAGAATTTTTGTTGAAAAGAAATCGAATTACGAAAACGTTTGAATTTGGAAAACAATCCTAATTTGTTTTGGATTCAAACACTTAAACTCAATCCTAGTTCTAGCCCAAATTGGTAAAGCCCAAATAGTAAAACCCAAAACTCTTTACTCCCTTCTCTTTCACTTTCACGTAAAAACAAAAAAACCAAAACCCTCTCCTCTATTCCATTCACGTGAACCAGGGAAAAACTCTCAAACATCTTGCTCCTCCTTGCGAAACCACCAGCCAGCCGCCACACCGGACCACCGACTGCCGGTCCTCCCCTTCCCCGGTAACTCCTCCTTCTTCCTTTTTGTTTCGTGGTTTCTTTCATTTTTCTCTCCTCCTTAATAGCTGGTTTAGTTTTCTCGCACAGCCACCGCAATCGCGGCACCACCGCTTCAGTGCCGCCTGGTTCCTCCGCCGCTGCCCTGCCGCCGTCGAGCCTCACCTTTTGTTCCTCCCTCTCGTTCGTCCCTTCTCTTTTCCCCCTTTGCTTGCTGCTCGGTTCTCCTTTCGCAAGCAACATTACAGTCGTTCGCGAGCCTCCTCGCCGCCGTGCAGCACAACCTTCGTCAACCAGCCATCCGCCGCCGCCCAGCCATCTCCTCTCCTCCTTGATTTCGGTTGTTCCCTAAACCTAAGTTAATTAACGAATTTAATTAAGTTTTGATAATTTAAATTATGTTCTTGAATTAAATTTATAATCTTTATGGTTTAAATATGATTTTCAGATTTGGTGTTGATATTATAAACTAATTATTTTCAGTTTGGTTGATTAAAATATAAGTTAGGGTTTAATCATGTTTTATTAATTCGAATTATGTTTTCTTGAATTAAAGTTATAGTTTTTATGATTTAAATTATAGATTTCAGATTATACGAATTATATAATAAAGTTACTAATTTTCAGATTATATTATATTGGTTAAATTAGTGCCTTTAAGTAGTAAAGTGTGACTTTTGAGGTTTTAATGGCTTTAAATCATAATAGAATGATTATATATTATTAAAGTTATTATTTTATGATTTTAAAGATGTTGAATATATTTTGAGCAAGCTTTGAATTATTTTAGATTGCTGGAAATTTAAAAAGGAAAGTTTATTGGAATTTAAGATTTGGGATCCTTAATATAATAATTATGATGCTTGGAGGTTAACTAGTTAAGTTTCGATATTGGATAATGTTCTAAATATGTTTAGGATGCATTTAGAATGCTTTATTACGGTTGCCAATGATTATAAATTGATTGGGATTATTTGTTGGTTGTTTTAGGCGGAGAATTCTCTTTAGGCGACTTTTGAAAGTGTTAAAGTGGCCTATCAGTTTGTTTACACAAGGTACGTACATACCTCTGTGCTTGGAATGTGTGTTATTTGTTGAAACCATGTTGAAATTGTTGATGAACTAGGGTATGTTGGAATTACATGTTTAATATTGTTGGATGGACATGTTGAGCATATATATTTCGTTGTGAGTATTATAACATGTTAGTATGGATGATTGATGCAAACATGTTGGTTGGGAACACTAGATTATTTTATTCATATATTGATTCAGGTCGATTGATCGTTGTTCCCTTTAGCTTTTCACGACTTTATGAGGGTCGAGGACCTTGTTCAGTAAGTTGAAACCTTATACCCATATAGAGGGGTTGATCAGTATTAAAGGAAAGGTTGGATTTAATTGGAATGAGTCTTGTTTGATACCTTTGTGATCACTTACTTAATTCCAAGATAAAAACAGTTGTGAATAAATGTGGATTGTATGCCTTATGTGATTGTTGATTCATAACAGGGTTTCAATTTGTAAATCATGTAAAGTGAAACTGAGTAGCAATAGCTTTAGACTGTGCACTTCTAAAGTGACGGACAAACAGGAGTTGGGGTTCATGGTGGTAGCCCATGGCCTTTATCTCGGACCGGATTGATCACCGTGTCCTATTTTTATTCAAACGTTCCTTGATATCGCAGGTCACTGAGGTTACGGAGTCGCGCCCGTACCTCGTCTTCCTTAGTGAAGCATCTAGCTAGAAAACTCAGTCCATTGCCTATTTCAATTAAAATAATATTATTGTTATAAAAGTCTAGTCCAGTCTAGCCTAGTCTAGTTAAGTATGGTCGTCAACTTATCATGTTTTGCCTGCCCTTATTTATGTTCATTAGTATCATGTTAGGATTGTTCGTTTGATAGTATCATGTTAGGATTATTATTGCTTTTAGTACGTAGTACTCAGCTTTGCTGATTACGTGCTTTGTTTGTGTGTGTTGATCATGGCTATGCCTTATTGATCCTGTGATGACCCATCTTTGGTGAGCAGTCTCTAAGGATCAATAAGCGTTGTCCATCTACAAGTTTTAAGATGATGCATCATTGGGATCGGGATTAGAGAGCTTGTAGTTAGATTTGGTTTGTTAATTTGGATTTGAAATTGTCGTACTATTCGTATTTCCTTATTTCCGTTAATTGGTTTTTGGACTTATTATGTAATCGATCATTTATAAACCTAAAAGTTAGTTTTCTGTTTTCCGCTGCAAAATTTTGAATAAGCCGTTACGTTTTCACACGGGCGATAATACTTTGATAATTCTCTATAGTTATATTTATAAAAGGTTATTTTAGAAAAAGGGAATCGTCGGGGTGTTACAAAGTGGTATCTAGAAGCTTATGGTTTTACTTCAATGAGTTTTAGGCGCCTAAACTAGCTATTTTCCTAAAACGAATTTCCTAGAATTGAGCTTCTACTTATTACATCATTCAAAAATGCGTACTTTTTTTTTGGGAGACCAAATTCATTTTATTTGTTTGAAAGTATATTAATATTTCTTATTTAAGTTCGAAATTAACTTATTCATTCGAAACTTTTCGTTTATGTGAATTAAGTACCTTTTTCTTTCTTTTCGAAATTAAATTAAATATATTCGGAAAAAAAAAACAAAAAAAAAATCTTATTCCTTAAAGAATATTTATTCATTTAATATTTATTCGTTTAATAAAAATTTCTTATTATTTATTCGTTTAAAAATAAAATAAAATAAAATAAATAGTTCTTTATTTTATTTATTCGTTTATTATTAATTCGTTTAATAAAAATTATTTCTTACTAATTGTTCTTGTTTTATTTCATAAATTCTTCAATGTTTAACCTATTATGATTTATTATGAGAGATGGGTAGTGTAGGAAAGGGCATATAGAATAGAAGCATTATGTTTGCATTATGTCAACATGATTGTACTTTCTCTGTCTGCTAATTGTTTATGTATTTCCTATGCGTTACTATTGCTATTTGTTCTTACTTATTGTATTATGGGATTGTACGGTAAGCCGAGAGTACTAATTACTAACATAAGGACTATGTTTAACTGTTATAGATCACTAACCATTTCTGGCATAGAAGAAAATAGAGTAGGGGGCCACTCCAACCCTATCGTTCTGAGCGATGATGAAAATGTGATGAATCATGAATCTGACAACGATATAATTGAGCGAGAGCGCACTTGGCGCGAGACAATGAGAGTAGGTGTGTTTGATAGTGATGATGAGTCAATTCGTGAGTATGACCGTGCTGTAGGTCAAACGAAAAGGGATATCTACAATGCTTTTATTAGGGTTGAAACTTATTCTGAACATGAAGAAAGCGAGGATGAGGACGAGCCTCAACTTGAAGTTCCGCGGAGATCCGCAAGAGGAATAAGTCGAGTCTATTATTATAATGTTGACGATGAGGATGAAACTAAATATGATCTATTTATCTCAGAAAACTACGATGAGTCAAAAGATAAAAATGATGATGTTTCTCTCTAGATTGTTTATTTATTTAGTTGTGTTTGGGAATAAGGTTGGACAATTCGTCCAACAATAGTTTATGTTTATATCATAGAACTTTTAATTTTATTTTGAGGACAGGTGTGTTGTGGATATTTAGGATTGTTATAATCATTCTTTTGAGGAATAAGAGTTAGATCATTGATTATCCAAAGGATCAAGAGTTTAGTTTGGGCACGCAAAGGGAATGTTTTCTTCTTTTATTCTGCCTTATCATTCGTGATGATTGAATTTACGGTTTTTTCATGAAATACCCCTGAGGTTTGCAATAATGCACCAAATACCCCTGCGCGTTTCAAAATTCATTGAATACCCCTATTTTTTCCGTATTGTTCACCAAATACCCCTATTATGACTTTCCGTTAATCCTCCGTTAAGTCATGTTTATAATTCACCAAATACACCTATTTATAAACTTTTTGCATAGTATACACCTATTTACAAAGTTTTTTGCACCAAATACCCAAACAGCTTATACCATTAATAATTGAATTTGAAGAACAATACATCTGAAAATTGAAGAACAAAACCCATAATATTGAAGAAGAGAATATTAAATTTTGAGAGTTTAATTCCTAAAATCGAAAATCTAAACTACAAATTCGAATTCCAGTGTCTATAATCTCTCTCTAATCTACCTAAATTCTGTTGTTTTTCGCCCCTTGCTGCTGCCGCTGCTATTCTATGCTCACGAAGAACTCAGCTCCAAAATCTAAAATAGGAAAACCAACGAAAATCAAAATCTGAAAAACACAAACAAATGTTGCTCCAAAATCTCCTCTAATTTCATATGCTCCCTCGAACCAAAGAGAAGAACATAAATGCTGAAGAACGAATTCGAGAACGAAAATCTGCAAAAAAAAAAAAAAAAAAACGAAAATCTAGTTATGTATTCTCTCTTAATTGTTGCGCTACCCTCTATGCTCTCTACACTATCAATTTTTGTTCTCCGTCCTTCGAATCCAACCCCCGAATTCCAAAAAAAATCAGCCCAGAAAATAGGGGCAACATGAAATCCGAATTCAGCATCTTCAATTTCAACAGAAATATGAATTCATGTCCTACTGTCTTCATCATCACCTTACCCTAACTGAATTCATGTTCATGGGCACATGCCTAACCCACAAATCCACAATTTCATCTTCAATTTCATCTTTGTTCATAATATTCATCATCACCATACCTAACAGAAACCTCCCCTTGTTCATCAAACTTCAATTCACGATTTCAATTCACTAGAAAATTTGGGTTCGATTATTTGGGATTTGAGTTAGCAATTGATTTTTGATGAAGATGGTTTGAGAAGGAAAAATTGTGGTTGGGTTCACCATTTTGATACCCAGGAAAAAGAGATGTGAGATTGAGAGGAGAGAGGAGGGTGAGAGGAGAGAGGGGATTTAGAGTTAATTAGGGTTCATTAAGTGTTAATTAGGATTGGCATTAATTCACCTCAAATTACTCAGAAATACAAGCTCGGTAGTTCTGCGAATCCACCATTTTCGCCATTTCCGCCGACGAAGGTTGAAGGTTGGCGGCGAAAGGAGAGGACTAAGCGCGGCAGCAGCAAAGGAAGGAGAAGACGGTGGCGAGAGAAGAGAAACGATGAAGAAGAAGAAGAAGAAGAAGAAGAAGAAGAAGAAGAAGAAGAAGAAGAAGAAGAAGAAGAAGAAGAAGAAGAAGAAGAAGAAGAAGAAGAAGAGGGGCGAGTAATTAAGAAGAACAGAGGAGATGAGATGAGAGAGAAGACATTAGATTTTTTTTAAAAGTTAAAATGTAGAATATTGGGTGAATAAGGGCATAAACGTAAATTAACGCTAACGGAGTACTAACGGCCGTTAAATCCAAGGGTATTTGGTGCACTTTAAGTTTAAATAGGGGTATTCTATGAATTTTGAAACGCGCAGGGGTATTTGGTGCATTATTGCAAACCTCAGGGGCATTTCATGAAAAAACCGTTGAATTTATTCCTTGTTTCTCAGTTGAATGTCCTGTATGTGAATATCATTTATAAATGATTGTTTATGTTATGTGAATTCTGGATGTTGGTGTGATATTACATTGCTAGGATACTATTAAGTGAAGTTTCGAACCTAAAGTAGAATATATTAATTTCAGGTCGCGTTCTAGGATGACCATCAATAATGACCTAGCTACTGCTATTCGCATCTTGGGGGAAAGGCTAACCCAGGAAAGAACTGAGCGTCCCGATTCTGCAGGGGACATGTTTGAAAGGCTTGCGAAAGTTAAGCCACCATACTTCAAGGGGCAAGCAGACCTGACCTTCCTAGAAAACTGGATTAGGGAGTTTGAAAAACTATTTGGGGCGGTAAACTGTCCTGAAAACATGAAAGTAGGTCAAGCTGCCATTTACCTGAAAGATGAGGCCGATCTGTGGTGGAAAGAGAATGGAACTAGGCTAAGTGTTGTTGAAGGATTTAATTGGGACTCATTTGTTGTTGCATTGAGGGAAAAGTTTTATCCTCCTTTTATAACAAAACGAAAAGCGCAGGAATTCATAAACCTTGGGATGGGGAGTATGACCATCGCTGAATATTATAGCAAATTTATAGTGCTGTCGAGGTTTGCACCTGAGGTTGTAGTCACAGAAGAGATAAAGGCTCAGAGGTTTGAGCAAGGGTTGACCGATGAGATCCAGTCGGGATTAGGTGGAGAAACCTTTACATCTTTAGATAATATGTATGAGAGGACCGCTCATATTTATGGTTTGCAGTCCATAAGGGACGAGAAAAATGTTGTAGGGGAGAAAAGAAAAGAGTTTAATGCCCGGGAAAACCAAGGGAATTTCAAGAGGAATATGAAAGAGAATAGGAATGGGAATGGAAATGGAAATTTTCGATGAGGAAACAGTCAGGGGCACAACAATAGGAGTAAATCCGAGAGAGTGTATCACTGCAAGATGTGCAACAATAACCACCCTGGGAAGGACTGTAAAGGAAAATTGGTGAATTTCCACTACTGTCAGAAAAGGGGGCATAGAGAGTTTGAGTGCTTCACTAAGCAGGGGAGGGAGCAGAATGGTAGTGAGAGTGGTAACCAAGGGAAACCAGGGTTTAACCAATCCGGAAATCGGAGTTCGAAGCCTATAGGGTCGCAGAATAACCTAGGGAACCACAATAAGCCTGCAAATGATAACAACAACCAGAATAAGGCTTCAGGAAAACTGTACATGATGAGTCAGAATGAGGATGAACGATCTGCCGATATAGATTCTGATACTTTTCTATTACCTCCGTGCTAGTTAAAGCATTAATTAATTCGTTGGCAACTCATTCTTTTGTTTCGTCATCTATTGTTAAGAGTCTGAATTTAGTAGATTTTGAGGTGATCGATTTACCTGTTAGTGTATCTACTGGTGTAACCATAGGGTGTACCAAGTCGTTTAAGAACTTGCCTTTGAAGATAAAAGATTGTGTTTTCCTTTTGATTTGATAAAGTTTAATCTGAGGGACCTAGATGTAATTCCGAGAATGGATTAGCTAAGTTCGTACAAGGCTAAGGTAGATTGTGAAATTTAGAAAGTAAGTTTAAGGAACCCTATTGGAAGGTTGACCTCATGTAGATGTTTTGAAAATCCAAGAACCTTTAGTTATTTCTATAATGCAAGTGAGGAAATTGATGAATAGGGAGTGTGAAATATTTTTCTTGTAGTGTGTTAGAGGTGAGTAAAGAAGTTGGAGTAAAAATCGAGGATGTGCCATTGTGAGTGGATTGATTGATGTGTTTCCGAGTGAAATTGCAAGTATGTTATCTGTTAGAGCCTTTGAGTTCACTATAGACTAATTTCCTGGAACGACACCTATAACTAAAGCACCATATAGAATGACACCTCCTGAAATTAGCGAATTAAGACACAGTTGCAAGAGTTGTTTCGTTAAGGGGTATATTAGGCCTAGTGCATCACCGTGGGGAGCTCCTGTGAACAGAAGGAGTTTCTGTAGATCCTGCTAAGATTCAAGCTGTGAGTGAGTGACCTACTCCAAAGAACGTGTCCGATATTTGAAGTTTTCTAAGCCTAGATGACTATTATAGGAGGTTGTGAAAGACTTTTCGAATAAAGCAAAACCAATGACCAACTTGTTGAAAAAGGAATCGAAATTCAAGTGGAGTGAGAAATGTGAAGAAGCTTTCCAGATTTTAAAGGAATGTTTGACCTCCGCACCTGTTGTCGTGTCAATTGAAACCTTATGAAACTAATTACCCTACCCATGACCTAGAGCTAACTTTTATTGTGTTCACCTTGAAGATTTGGAGACATTACCTTTATATGAAAACATGTAAAATCCTTACCGACCATAAAAAGCCTGAAATTTTGGCAAAAAGGTCCAGTTGAATCTTGGGGACAACATTGAAAATGATACTGCTTTCCACCCTACAACCGATGGTCAGCCTGAGAGCGCTAACCAAACCATGGGAGATATGTTGAGAGTGTACTATTTACCTTAAAGAGAAATTGGGAGATCATCTAGATTTGATTGAATTTTCGTGCATCAATAGCTACCATGCGAACATTAAGATGAAACCTTTTGAGGCATTGTATGGAAATAAGTGTAGAAATCCCACTTATTGGAATGACTTTCGTGAAAATGTTGTATTGGGAACAGGATTCGTTGAATTAGGAATATCCAGAATTATTCCCTCAGATGAGTTACGAGGGTGTAACTCGTTTTCTTTAAGGGGGTAGAATGCGATAGAAATTCGCGCTTTTTACCTATTTTTATAGCAATTTTATGCATTGTATGCTCATTTTTAGCAACTTATACATGTTGGTGCAAAGTAAATAGATTCTCCACATAAGAAAAAGGTGTTCATGAGTAATACAAGCAATATTAAGTTGGCAAAAGAGTGCACATGAGTGGCACAAGTACTTCTCTAGTAAGAATAAGTTGAAAACTTTTGAAAAATGTGTGGATTTTCGTGTCAAGTTTCGGGACGAAACTTCTTTTAAGAGGGGTAGATTGTAATCCCCCGTAATTTTATACATTTTATTAATATATTTTAACGTATAGTTAATTTTATGTAAATAGAATTTACGAATTTTAGAAATAAATATTTAAGTTACGAATATTTATTTTTATTCGTTTAAATATTTCAGCGATTTATGAAATTAAAATAATTTTAGAATTTTTGTTGAAAAGAAATCGAATTACGAAAACCGTTTGAATTTGGAAAACAATCCTAATTGGTTTTGGATTCAAACACTTAAACTCAATCCTAGTTCTAGCCCAAATTGGTAAAGCCCAAATAGTAAAACCCAAAACTCTTTACTCCCTTCTCTTTCACTTTCACGTAAAAACAAATAAACCAAAACCCTCTCTTCTATTCCATTCACGTGAACCAGGGAAAAACTCTCAAAGATCTTGCTCCTCCTTGCGCAACCACCAGCCAGCCGCCACACCGGACCACCGACCGCCGGTCCTCCCCTTCCCCGGTAACTCCTCCTTCTTCCTTCTCTTCCCTTTTTGTTTCGTGGTTTCTTTCATTTTTCTCTCCTCCTTAATAGCTGGTTTCGTTTTCTCGCACAGCCACCGCAGTCGCGACACCACCGCTTCAGTGCCGCCTGGTTCTTCCGCCGCTGCCCTGCCGCCGTCGAGCCTCACCTTTTGTTTCTCCCTCTCGTTCGTCCCTTCTCTTTTCCCCCTTTGCTTGCTGCTCGGTTCTCCTTTCGCAAGCAACATTGCAGTCGTTCGCGAGCCTCCTCGCCGCCGCGCAGCACCACCTTCGTCAACCAGCCATCCGCCGCCGCCCAGCCATCTCCTCTCCTCCTTGATTTCGGTTGTTCCCTAAACCTAAGTTAATTAACGAATTTAATTAAGTTTTGATAATTTAAATTATGTTCTTGAATTAAATTTATAATCTTTATGGTTTGAATATGATTTTCAGATTTGGTGTTGATATTATAAACTAATTATTTTCAGTTTGGTTGATTAAAATATAAGTTAGGGTTTAATCATGTTTTATTAATTCGAATTATGTTTTCTTGAATTAAAGTTATAGTTTTTATGATTTAAATTATAGATTTCAGATTATACGAATTATATAATAAAGTTACTAATTTTCAGATTATATTATATTGGTTAAATTAGAGCCTTTAAGTAGTAAAGTGTGACTTTTGAGGTTTTAATGGCTTTAAATCATAATAGAACGATTATATATTATTAAAGTTATTATTTTATGATTTTAAAGTTGTTGAATATATTTTGAGCAAGCTTTTAATTATTTTAGATTGCTGGACATTTGAAAAGGAAAGTTTATTAGAGTTTAAGATTTGGGATCCTTAATATAATAATTATTATGATTGGAGGTTAATTAGTTAAGTTTCGATATTGGAGAATGTTCTAAATATGTTTAGGATGCATTTAGAATGCTTTATTACGGTTGCCAATGATTAGAAATTGATTGGGATTATTTGTTGGTTGTTTTAGGCGGAGAATTCTCTTTAGGCGACTTTTGAAAGTGTTAAAGTGGCATATAAGTTTGTTTACACAAGGTACGTACATACCTGTGTGCTTGGAATGTGTGTTATTTGTTGAAACCATGTTGAAATTTTTGATGAACTAGGGTATGTTGGAATTACATGTTTAATATTGTTGGATGGACATGTTGAACATATATATTTCGTTGTGAGTATTATAACATGTTAGTATGGATGATTGATGCAAACATGTTGGTTGGGAACACTAGATTATTTTATTCATATATTGATTCAGGTCGATTGATCGTTGTTCCCTTTAGCTTTTCACGACTTTATGAGGGTCGAGGACCTTGTTCAGTAAGTTGAAACCTTATACCCATATAGAGGGGTTGATCAGTATTAAAGGAAAGGTTGGATTTAATTGGAATGAGTCTTGTTTGATACCTTTGTGATCACTTACTTAATTCCAAGATAAAAACAGTTGTGAATAAATGTGGATTGTATGCCTTATGTGATTGTTGAGTCATAACAAGGTTTCAATTTGTAAATCATGTAAAGTGAAACTGAGTAGCAATAGCTTTAGACTGTGCACGTCTAAAGTGACGGACAAACATGAGTTGGGGTTCATGGTGGTAGCCCATGGCCTTTATCTCGGACCGGATTGATCACCGTGTCCTATTTTTATTCAAACGTTCCTCGATATCGCAGGTCACTGAGGTTACGGAGTCGCGCCCGTACCTCGTCTTCCTTAGTGAAGCATCTGGCTAGAAAACTCGGTCCATTGCCTATTTCAATTAAAATAATATTATTGTTATAAAAGTCTAGTCCAGTCTAGCCTAGTTTAGTTAAGTATGGTCGTCAACTTATCATGTTTTGCCTGCCCTTATTTATGTTCATTAGTATCATGTTAGGATTGTTCGTTTGATAGTATCATGTTAGGATTATTATTGCTTTTAGTATGTAGTACTCAGCTTTGCTAATTACGTGCTTTGTTTGTGTGTGTTGATCATGGCTATGCCTTATTGATCCTGTGATGACCCATCTTTGGTGAGCAGTCTCTAAGGATCAATAAGCGTTGCCCATCTACAGGTTTGAAGATGATGCATCATTGGGATCGGGATTAGAGAGCTTGTAGTTAGATTTGCTTTGTTAAGTGATTTGGTTTGTTAATTTGGATTTGAAATTGTCGTACTATTCGTATTTCCTTATTTCCGTTAATTGGTTTTTGGACTTATTATGTAATCGATCATTTATAAACCTAAAAGTTAGTTTTCTGTTTTCCGCTGCAAAATTCTGAATAAGCCGTTACGTTTTCACACGGGCGATAATACTTTGATAATTCTCTATAGTTATATTTATAAAAGGTTATTTTAGAAAAAGGGAATCGTCGGGGTGTTAAACGTACCGCATGGGCGGCGAGCTCCCTTGCTCTCGTCGCATGCCCGCACTATACAACACCCCTTAAGGGTAACACGTAGCGTCCTTTGCCTTGTGCGTGCAACTTTTATGAGCGAATTATATAAAAATTAAAAGTTTTTAATTTAAAATTAATGACAAATTAATAAATCATATTAATTTCATAATTTTAGGGCAAAAAATCGAAAATTTATTAATCAATTAATTTCCGATTAACATGGATTCAAATCTAGGTCATAAAAATTTATTAATTATCACAAATTAACAATTTTTATGGTGGTTTTTAATCATGGATACCTAATTAAATCATCAATTAATTATGAAAATCAAAACAATTCTAAATTACTCGAATTTCAACAAATTAATCATAATTACAAATTAGGTTGTATAATTAATAAGTCTAGGCATTCAAATTTGTTAAACATATACAGTAGGTCAATCAAAAATTCAAGATTTATCAACAAGAATCGCAAATATTCAATTTAACATCTTAAATTTACAAACTTTTGCGTTTGAAAAACTAAAAACCTCCGAAAGTCATAGTTAGGCTTCAAATTTGGGAATTCTGGGTTCGGCCGAAAAATTGTAATTTTGTCAAAATTTTAGAATTCATTTTACATGCGGAATTGACACAAAAATCACTCGATTTGGATGAGTAACGAATAAACTGCCGAAAAACTGCGTACATATAATTAAATAAACGCAATTTGCAATTAATTAACAATTACAAAAATTAATCACCCCTTTTAATTCTTTGCAAATTTGTAAAATTTAACCATGTCATGCAATTTAGATTATGTAAATAATAAGAGGCTCGTGATACACTGTTAGGTTATGATACATATGAAAAACATAAATCATGCGGAAAAACCTTAATGCCAGGAAACATGTTATTTACACATAATCAGTTAGCATAATTTAGATGCATACACTTTGTAGCGTGCCCTCCCTAGCTGCGCCCGAACCGAACAAGAAATGGTTTTTAGGACTCCAAGTGTCGTCCCTCCGTAGATAGTCCACAGCACGTCCGGATCCGCCTTAAGATTGACCATCTAGAATCGCCCTTAAGGTTCTATAAATTTTCGGCTAATAGGGCAAGTAATATGGCTGATTTTTTTGCTTAAAAAATCCTAGTTTTGAATACTTGAAACTTCTGTATAAATTTGTGACCCTAGGCACATATTTATAGGATTATAGAAAAGGACTTAGAATCCTATTAGAATAACAATTTAGTTTAATTAGAATCCTGTTAGGACTCTATTAAATAAATTCTATCTACTAGGATTAGGATTTAATCATAGAGCGAATTCTAATAGCTTTAGGATTCGTATTGCACACAACCGCACACGAGCACGAGCACGAGCACAGCCCGCGCAAGCCTACTTGTTCCGCGCGCGCCATGCCTTGCTGGGCCTGACGAGGCTTTGGCGTGTGTGTTGAAGCGTGTGGATTGCTAGGCGAGGGCCTGGCTTCGTGCTGGGCCTTCGTCTAGCAAGTCTCGTCCGATGCTAATTCATACGATACGCTTCCGATTAAATTCCCGATTCCGGAATTCATTTCCGATACGAACAATATTTAATATTTCCGATTCCGGAATTAATTTCCGTTTCGAACAAATATTTAATATTTCCGTTTCCGGAATTATTTTCCGATTCTGATAATATTTCCGATTCCGACAATATTTCCGTTTCCAGCAATATTTCCATTTCCAATAATATTTTCCGATACGTACCATGTTTCCGTTTCCGGAAACATCTACGACTTGGATAATATTTATATTTCCGATACGATCCATATTTCCGTTTCCGGCAATATCATCGTTTCCGGAGTATTCATTTCTTGCCTTTGACGATCTCAGCTCCTACTGAAACCAAGATCCGTCGATTCCGAATATCCATGAATGGAGTATTAAATGCCATTAAATACTTGATCCGTTTACGTACTATTTTTGTGACCCTACGGGTTCAGTCAAGAGTAAGCTGTGGATTAATATTATTAATTCCACTTGAACTGAAGCGGCCTCTAGCTAGGCATTCAGCTCACTTGATCTCACTGATTTATTAACTTGTTAATTAATACTGAACCGCATTTATTAGACTTAACATTAAATGCATACTTGGACCAAGGGCATTATTTCCTTCATCGCTTAGCTTGCCGCGCACTGAGGCTGCGCCCTAAGGCATTGATGTCATGCCCAGCTACGAGTCGTCGCCTCATGTTGATGCACGAGCCACTCTTATTCCACTTGGTTTAGGTCGCAGGCTGCGGGATCGACGCGCCCCCTGCTAGCATAGAGACCATGTCGCACATACTGTAAAATATTTGAGTCCATATGATAGTTCATCATCTGCTTCTCGCTATTCAGGTACTCCCTATCCTATAAAACATTTTGTGAATTGTGATAAATTTTCAATGCGACATTGTATATTTCTTGCAGCTCTAATTGCAGGATTAGAACCCCGAAACTTTACAGAAGCCATGAAGGATGAAGGTTAATTGGCGGATAGCAATGCATAAAGAAATTAATGCATTGGAGGACAATGAGACGTGGGTGAAGGAAGTACTCCCTCCGAGAAAGAAAGCACTTGGATGAAAATGGGTATACAAAATCAAATTTCATTGAGATGGTAAGATCGAACGTCTTAAGGCTCAGCTTGTAATTTTTGGGAATCATCAAGTCAAGGGGATTGATTATAATGAGACGTTCGCTCCCGTTGCCAAAATGGTTACTATACGAGCTTTCTTGGTCGTAGCTGCTGCAAAGGATTGGGAACTTCATTAGATGGACGTGCATAATGCGTTCTTACACGATGATCTGGATGAGGAAGTCTATATGAAATCTCCTCCTGGTTTTCATGGTAGTAAACATGTTATTGTCTTTTGCTTGAAGAAATCAATATATGGTTTCTGTCAGGCGCCCCGATGTTGGTTCGCTAAACTTGCAGGCTCTCTCAAACGGTATGGTTTTTCCTAGTCATATTCCGTCTACTTCTTATTCACTCTGTCGCAGGGCCGTATTCATCTTAGTGTGTTGGTTTACATGGATGATTTAATAAATTCGGGCAATGATTCTGATGCTATTACTGAGTTTAAGAAGTATTTAGGTGAATGTTTTCATATGAGATATGGGGGTACTCAAATATTTTCTCGGTATCGAGGTTTCCCGTAGTCCCGAAGGAATCTTCCTATGCCAAAGAAAATACACTCTTGACATTATTGCCGAAGCAGGGTTGCTAGGTGCCCGTCCTGCGGGGTTTTCTATCGAACAAATCATACTCTGGCTCTTGCAGATGGTGCTCTTCTAGATGATCCAGAAATGTATTGACGACTTGTTGGTCGTTTAATCTATTTGTCTTTCACACGCCCTGATTTGGCTTACACTATGCATATTTTGGCGCAATTTATGCAGGCTCCTACACGGGAGCATTAGGATACTGCTCTTCGTACTGCGCGTTACTTGAAGGGTTGTCAGGGTCAGGGGATTCTACTGCGCGCAGACTGCGATATACATTTGACAGGTTGGTGTGATTCGGATTGGGCTAGTTTCCCGTTGACGTGACGATCGATAATCGGTTGGTTAGTACTCCTTGGTACTTCTCCGATCTCCTCCAAGAACAAGAAACAACACACCGTCTCTCGTTCTTCCGCGGAGACAGAGTACAAATCCATGGCTGCAATCACTTCAGAATTGAAATGGCTAAAGGCTCTCCTAGACAGTTTGGGGGTAGCGCACCCACGAGCCATGACTCTATTTTGTGACAGTAAGTCCGTTCTACATATCGCTCAAAATCCAATTTTTCATGAATGTACGAAGCACATTGAGATCGATTGTCACTACGTGTGTGACGCGATTAAGGAGGGTATCATTCATACTTGTCATGTGAGGACCGATGAGCAACTAGAGGATATTTTTACAAAGGCCTTGGGGAAGCGACAATTCTTGTATTTATTAGACAAGTTTGGCATTTGTGATTTACATGCTCAAATTTGAGGGGGGTGTTGTCCTTAATATGTACTACCTCCGTTTCAAAAAGATTTTTACACTTACTATATGCACGGACTCTAGTGCAATGTTTGACCGTTAATATAACCAATTTTGTATGAAATTTTTTATAAAACGTTGATATTTATCAAATACATTTTGAAAAAAATCTAACAAGATATCTCATGATAAATTTTGGTAGATATAATAGTGAGAATTTATGGTCAAAGTTTTGATTGTTTGATACATTTTTCAAAGTGTAAAGAATTTAATGAAACAGAGGTATTAATTAGTAATGAGCTTAATGTTTTAGGCCTAGTAGATACATTAACAGATGTACAAAAATATATTTACACTCCTTACCAGAAATACAAGTCAAGGAAAACATAGTCCTAATAAATGTACATATGTACTAGTAGATGATTAAGATCAATCAATGATGATCATTTGCAATATGTTCTGAATTACTCAGATCGACTAGTTAATATTATCACTCATTTTGAGCAATCACGTACAATCACTACAAGAAATTGTCCTATTAACGACGGAAAATCCCGTCGCGAAAGGCCAATAATCGTTGATTAATGACGGGATTTCCTGTCGCGAACCCGTCATAAAAAGGGGCCGTCGTTAATAGAAAATCCCGTCGTAAATCCTTCGTAAACCCGTCGTAAAAGACATTTGCGACGGTTATTCCCGTCATTGTTTGGTTGTTAGCCCCGTCGCAAAAGGCTTTTGCGACCGGATTTTTAACCCGTCGTAATTAGATTGTCGTTAAAGATACAAATTCTTGTAGTGAATCTTTTTGGAGCTAATTAATAGAATTAAGGATTTTTTGGTATTTACTACCTTAAAAATACACCACTTTTGTATTTACTACCTTATGAAAAAATTATTTTAAATTACTACCTTAAACTTCCATTTTTTTTGTATTCACTACCATTTTACAATTTTCTCATTTTAAAATTGAGATATCTCTTTCGTTTCTTAATCATTTTAAGTGATTCAAAACCCATTTTTCTCATTTATTTATAAGGATTCCATCGGGATCTTACTTTTTAACATTTCGTAAAAGTTTAAACAAAATAAATATTATTTGTAAAATTTTAAAATATTTATGAATTATCAAACGAATTTTTTTGAAATGACGTTCTCAATGAAATCCCTATATAAAAAGGAAAATAATGAACTTTGAATCACTTTAAACGATTAAGAAATGAAAGAGATATCTTAATTTTAAAATGAGAAAACTGTAAAGTGGTAGTAAAAAAAAATTGGAAGTTTAAGGTAGTAATTTAAAATAAAAATTTCATAAGGTAGTAAATACAAAAATGGTGTATTTTAAAGGTAGTAAATACCAAAATTTCCTAGAATTAATCCAGGTTACATAATAAGAGTTAACATAAATTACTTAAACAGGAGAAAGGAAGAGAAGCACTGGGATTATATTCCCTGCAAAAAAAAGAAGAACTATTTTTATAATTTAGCTATATATAAAAATATTATGCATAGAACACTCATATTTGATATTTAATCATATATATATTCCAAAACCGAAGATATGATACTTGGCATACTATACCTATCACTCCAATAATGAAACTTATGTCGTTCATGGATGATAATTTCCTCATAGCTAACCTAACTAGCTCTTCCTGGTGATTTGGAGACACCAAATAAAAATACATACAACATGTTGATATATATAACGAGTAACGTAGGGAGGGAGTACGTATACCGTGTTGAAATGTTGATTATTTGAAAATGACTTCATTCTCACTCGATCATTTAATAAATAAGCGTGTAGCATGCTTTATAATTTCTATATCGTTGTTTTCAGAAAGAATTGAAACTTTCTTTGGTAGAAAATTTATTTGCTAGATTTGCAGTCTTTTACATACGAAGTATATATTTTCCCACTCATACTATTTTATTGCCGGCCAATATATATATATTTTTTTTGGTGTACCATAAATTATCTGAACAATATTAGATCTGATGTCCAAGGCAGGTTCTTTGAATTACTAGATAGAAATACCTCTATTAATGAGTCATTCGAAAAAATTAGAAATGAAAACATCCTTCTACAAGTTCAACTCAGTCAATATAAGATGTTTAATTTAAGTTTAGATCCTACAAAATCCTTGGAAATCAACATGGGAATCTTTAACATCGACTTAGAAAATTTAAACAAAGATCTGATCACCACAAAGGAACAAAAAGAGAAACTGGAAAGGGAACTATCCATGGCCAGGGCACAGAGACAACCACCTAAAGTTCCTCCCAAATGGATTGAGAATGCTCAATCTAAGAGAACAGAAGGATTGGGCTTTAACCATAAAAATAGTCATAAGAAGAAGTATGTGGATCTTCCTAGTGTAAAAGTCTGCTTCTCATGTGGAAGTGGAAGTCACATAAGTACTGAGTGTTCCAAGATGAAGGAACAGGATCAAAGAAACATAAATTATGTAAAACAAAAATGGGTTAAGAAGTCTGAAGTTATAGTTGAAAAGGAACTCGAGGAAACCCGAGTTCCTGTAACTAACCTTTGATCTCTTTACAGATTCTAGTGAAGGGGAACAGCTCGTGGTATCTCGACAGCGGGTGTTCCAAACACATGACAGGAGACAAATCTAAATTCCTCTCACTAGAAGCCTACAATGGAGGAACTGTGACCTTTGGAGACAACATGAAAGGAGAAATTATTGGAATTGGAAAAGTTGGAAGGTCAAGTTCCTACGCCATTGAAAATGTATTTTTAGTCGAGGGTTTGATGCACAGTCTACTAAGCATCTCTCAATTCTGTGACAAAGGAAACTCTGTAAGTTTTACTTCTGAAAACTGTCAAATTATAAACAATAACACTGGGAAGGTTATTTTGGAAGGAACTCGTAAAGGGAACACATATTCTGTGGATCTCAATACAGTTCCCAGGAACAATCTAACCTGCCTCAGTGCCCTTGAAGAAAATTCCCTACTATGGCACAGGAGGTTTGGACATGCTAGTTTCTCGTTGCTTGACAAACTAAGATCAAAGGAACTGGTTCGAGGACTCCCCTCAATCAAGTTCCTAACTGATAAAGTGTGTGATGCATGTGCAAAAGGCAAGCATGTCCGAAGTTCCTTTAAATCTAAGAAATTGGTAAGCACCACAAAACCATTGGAACTCATCCATATGGACTTATGTGGACCAATGAGAATTCAAAGCAGAAGTGGGAAAAAATATGTATTAGTTATTGTTGATGATTACTCTCGCTTTACTTGGGTCATATTTCTAACAAGCAAGGATGAAACGTTTGATGAGTTTGTTACATTTTCAAAGAAAATCCAGAAAACCACAGGTCATCAACTGATCCATATAAGATCAGATCATGGAACAGAATTTGAAAACTACAAATTCGATGAATACTGCAAGGAACAAGGTATGGACCACAATTTCTCAGCTCCCAGAACTCCACAACAAAATGGAGTTGTTGAGAGGAAAAATAGAACCCTAGAGGACATGGCAAGAACCATGCTAATAGCCAGTTCCTTGCCTAGGAACTTCTGGGCTGAAGCAGTCAATACTGCTTGTTACATTATAAATAGAGTTATGATTCGAGCAATCCTAAACAAAACCCCCTATGAGCTACTAAAAGGTATAAAACCCAACATCTCTTACTTTAGAGCCTTTGGGAGCAAATGTTTTGTCCACAACAATGGAAAAAGGAACTTGGGGAAGTTTGATGAAAGAAGCGACGAGGCAGTGTTCCTAGGATATGCCTTAAATAGCAAGGCTTATAGAGTTTATAACAAAAGATCTATGTGTGTTGAGGAAAGTGTACATATAATATTTGATGAATCTAACAAAACTGACATAGTACAGGAACAAGAATTTTTCGAGATTGGTTTATCTCGTGCTGCAGAAAATGATGAGGAGTTCCAAATAAGCAAACACACAGCAAGAGGAACTGCTCAACAAAATCAAGAAGTTCCAGTACTAGAGGAACAAGCAGAAAACCAAGAAGATCCAGAAACAACACCAGAGGAACCCCAACAGGGAACTCAGGTCATAGAAGGAACTGACGAAAATGTCACAACACCAGTAGCTCAATTTCAACCTAAACCTTGGAAGCATCTAAAGTCCCACCCAATGGAACTCATTGTAAGTGACATCAGAAAAGGAACTCAGACAAGGTCACAACTAAGGAACTTCTGCGCATTCCACGCGTTCCTCTCCATATTTGAGCCAAGAAATCACACTGAGGCTCTGGAAGATGCTGACTGGATCATTGCCATGCAAGAAGAATTAAATGAATTCAAAAGAAACAAAGTATGGCACTTGGAACCCAAACCAAAGCACCAGAAGGTGATAGGGCTAAAATGGGTGTTCCGGAACAAGAAAGATGAACATGCAACAATCATAAGGAACAAAGCAAGGTTAGTGGTCAAAGGTTATAATCAACAGGAAGGCATTGACTTTGAAGAAACATTTGCACCTGTTGCTAGATTAGAAGCCATTAGAATCTTAATTGCTTTTGCTGCTTTCATGGGTTTTAAACTTTATCAAATGGATGTTAAATGTGCTTTCTTAAACGGTTTCTTAGAGGAAGATGTTTATGTGGAACAGCCCCCTGGATTTGAAAATCCCGAATTTCCAAATCACATTTACAAATTAGATAAGGCTCTCTATGGACTAAAACAAGCCCCTAGATCTTGGTACGAGAGATTATCAAAGTTCCTCCTTCAAAATGATTTTAAAAGAGGTAGAATAGACAAAACCTTATTCTTAAAATCTAGAGGAACTGACTTGTTAGTAGTTCAAATTTATGTTGATGATATATTATTTGGAGCAACTAATGAAAATTTGTGCAAGGATTTTGCAAGCTTGATGAGCAGTGAAAAGAATACTAAGATATCTCAAAGGAACTGATGACCTATGCCTTTACTATCCAAGAAGTGGATCCTTCGAGCTAAGAGGATATGCAGATGCTGATTATGCAGGTGACTTAGTGAATAGAAAAAGCACATCAGGTATGGTACAGTTCCTAGGTCCATGCATGGTTTCTTGGGGTTCCAAGAAACAAAATACTGTTGCTCTATCCACAGCTGAAGCTGAGTATGTAGCTGCTGCAGCTTGTTGCTCACAAATTCTATGGATAAAACAACAGTTAAGAGATTTTGGTATTATCTATGATTGTGTTCCTATCTATTGTGATAACACTAGTGCTATTTGTATTTCAAAAGATCCGGTTCATCATTCCCGAGTCAAACACATCCACATCAGACACCATTTCCTTAAAGATAATGTTGAGAAAGGTTTGATCAAATTAGACTTTTGCCAAACTGATCACCAAATTGCTGATATTTTAACTAAGCCTTTGAACAGAGAGAAACATGAGAAAATGAGAATGGAACTCGGAATGATCAAGCTAAGGTAATTGCCAAATTGGAGTTCCTCTAAGGCAAAAGCAGAAATCATGGTACATATAGACTATTACAAACACAAAATCTTGTGTGCAAACATAGTTGAAGCTTACCATCGTGGCAAATTCACTCACACTTCAAATGAGCAAGGTAAGCAGTTCCTTTCAAACTAGTTAAGTCAGAGATACGAAATTAAGCAAGTCAAAGTCAAACACAATTTTTTATTTCCCTTTTATTTTTATCTTTTTTTTTAATTAAAAACCGAATACCCATATTCAAAGAATGTTTGGAACGGTTCCATTGGCAATAAATAGGAGAAACTCTTCACTTTCCACAATCAATCCATGCAACCCCCTTTCTCTCTCTCACACGCCTTCTCCACTGACATCACCTCTCCTTCCACCTATAAAATAAAAAACCTCAACCATGGTTCTCACAAGCAACAACACTGATCTCACATCCCTCAAACGAAAGAGAAACCCTTCATCACCTGTTCCCATGGATACCTCACCCATTCAATCGCCAATTCCTCTTCGATCCCACAATCCAATGCTCGCAATCACTCAGGGGGAACAAACCAACACTGACATCGAAATGAAATCCCCAATCTCAAACCCTAGATCCTCCACAAGAAAATCCAAAAAACGACGAGTGGAAACTTCTGGTGAAAACATCGAGGAAACAGAGGAGATTGCTCAAACTCAGGGGGAAGTAAAAGGGTCCAAGAAACTCACTGCAAAGGAAAACAATCTGGTCGAGGGGTTCGCAATCAACTCAACATGGTGTGAAGCCACGAAATTTAAAGAGTTGATGGAAATCCTTGAACAACAAAAGTGGGTAAGTCTGTTGAGTACCTATGCCAAATCCCCCTTAATTCCTGAAGCTATGAAAGAATTTTGCAAGAACTTTGCATGTGTTGATAATGTATGCTCAAGTAAAGTGAATGGAACTCGCATCGAATTTGATGCCTCTTATCTGGAACAGCTGTTTGGTACACCCAATAGGGGTTTTGATATGTGGCTCAAAGGTCAAATCACAGTGACCATAGATAATGTAGATGAGAAAGATATAGTTGGTTCCATTGGAGGAGATTCTAAAGTATCCACCTCCACCTCACACAACTGCTTTTCACCTCTTCAAAAATTACTGTTTAATATTGTGTGGAGAGGTGTAGTTCCTCGAACTCAGAAAAGGAACATAGCAAGTCTGTTTGATGCATGTCTCATGTATTGTCTAGAAAGGAAAATTCCCATAAACTTTCCTGCAATCATGATCAAACACTTATCCACCTGTATCCCCAAATTCAAAATTCCATACTCCTCCCTTCTCACAGAAATCTTCAAAAGCTTCTCAGTTGACCTTAGCCCATACTTTGTGATTCCCTTAAAATCCACCCAAATCCTTCAACTTGAAATGCTCCATCTGTTAAATCTTAAAGTGGTTCAGGGTAAAGTCATTAGGGCTGGAAAGGAAGAGAAACAAGATGAGGAAGATCAGGAAGGAATTGCAGTTAAAGAAGAAGTGGAGGAGGAGGAGGAACTCGAACAAATAGAGGTCCCTTTACCTCGAGGGAACAGGAAGAGTGTAGGAAAAAGAAAGAGCATGAGGGTAGCAATGAAGGAGAACAAGAAAAGAGGGCCTGTCTTCATGGAAATAAATGAGGAAGGAGATGTCAAGGAGATGCCCATAGAGGAGGATGCTGTTCCCCTGAATCAAGAGGAACTGCCTGAAACTGTTAGGCCAAGAAAAAGGACACCCAGATCCTCCAAAAAGTCCAAAGCTCGTTGTGTTCCATCTGAACAGGAACATGTTCAAGATCATGGGGGTGCCTGGAACACAAAGGATGATCAGATATTGGAGCTAAAGGCAACAGTTGCTCGTCTGGTGGAACTACAGGAGGGAACAGATCACAGGATTAGCTCAATGCAGGCCCACATAGGTGCATTGGTTACAAGTGTCAAGACTCTCCAAAACGATCTTCACCACTACTCAGAACAAGCCAATGCAACTCGTGCCACAATCCTCACCAAGATCAACAATCTGGAATCTTTTGAGGAGACTGTGATAGAAGAAACTGCTGGTTCTGGTTCCCCATCCCAAGCCTAAATCACCCTATCCCATGTTTCCTTTATCTTTTGCCATGGAACAATTTTTTTTTGCTTTCGGTTTGTATAATTTTTAAACTTGGGTATTTGTTCCATCTTATTTTGACTTGCTTGGTTACACATATCTATGCTTTCTAGTCTTGATCATTACTGCTTGCTTTCAATTTATTGTATGAGTTAGTTTAATACTTTGAGGCTAGCTTAACTTGCCAAACGTTGATCGTGGGGCACTGTGTTTGGAATGGCTATATTTCGTGCTATGCTTTTTGTTGATGTCAACAGGGGGAAGTCATGGGTGCAAACTTCCAAGGCACACTCAATCCAGTTCCTGAATCAATCTCTCTGAATCTCTCTGTAAGCCAAGGGTGCTCCTCTTTCTTCTCTCTAATCTTTCTCTTCTGTTTTTCAATTTTTATGTTCTGTTTCACAATAGTCTGTATAAGTTCTTGTTTGTTTGTACTTACTCTCTTTGTAAAAAGTTTGCAAGTGTTGTCATCACCAAAAAGGGGGAATATTGTTGTTCCTATGTTTTGGTTGATGACACACACATATTGCAAACTTCCTGATTATGGTTGCTAAATGACTTTGAACAGGCATATGCCCAAGTTTCTATTAGGATAGGAACTTGAATAAACTGGTGAAGTTCCTGAGGTACACTTGGAACAGTCAATGGAGTTTCAGAGATGGAAGTTGTATCTGTTCCAGTTTGAAGTCACAAGAGGAGCAACACAGTTACATATCAAGAGTTCCGAATATCCACAAGAACTATTACAGACTCATAGCCAAGAGTTCCTGTGTTAACTAGAGAGGAACTCATCAATGTTCCTTGGCTGGAACGTCTGAAGCTTCTGAGTTGCAAGTTCCAGACAAAGGGAAGACATGAAGTCTAGGTAGTCCACTGTACTTAGAATTTTATGTAAATATTAATTATGCTAATGGTATATAGAGTACTCAAGGAACTTATGATTTAATTAGGCCATTTATTTTATTGGAAGCGATTTTTATGGAAAACATTTCATAAATAAAAACAAGTTTTGCATATTTAATATAAAATAGATTTACGTTTTATTTTATTTAAACAAAACTTATTTTCCTAAAAATTCTCCTAAGTTGTTGTAGATAAATAAAATCTGTTTTAAAGAAATGTTTTAGGGTTTGATTGAGTCAAATCACCAACTGCTTCATGGCTGAACGTGGGAAGTGGTCTTCCCCTTGTTCCTCAAGTCAAGGGACGTGGAGACCAAAGTGCTGGCAGTTAGCAGTTGAGGTTTTGAAGGGAACTAACCCTAAGGATAAACACTATAAAAGGGAAATCGTTTTTGGTTTAAAACACACAAACATTCTGAGAGTTTTTGCTTTCCTAAAAACGTTTTGTCTAAGATTTTCTAAAACAGTTTGTGTCCTAGTTAATTCAAAGTTCCTAAGTTTCTTATATCCTCACAAAAGCATTATTAATATCTAGAGTTATCCAAACACGAATTATATTTTGTATTAGTAAGGATAGAGTTATCCTGTTTAGACTTAGAGTTTAAGTCTGAGAGAGAGAAGTTAAGGAGTTGTAATCGAAGTAGATTACTGTGAGGAACACGAGTTTGAGAGGAACTTGTGTTGGAGAGATTATTGTAATCGAGGCATTACCATAATAAAAGAATTCTCTTCTTGATTAGTATCAAGAAGTTTTCACAATTGTTGTTATTGTCTTCTCTATTCTCAGTTTCTTGATTGTTTCTTAAGTTCCGCAAGAAACTTTATCAAAGTTCTAATTACAATTCACCCCCCCCCCTCTTGTGCGTGTTCCTACTGGAATAACAATCCAGTTCACCCTTAGGGCTAATTCGGATTCGGGAAGAGTTCTGAGTAGTTAGGTTTCAGTCCCCTCCCAATTGTTGTTGCGGGGGATCGAACACGGGGTCCTCCCTACCAAGTTCAGCCTCAATCACCACTGAACCAACATGCAATTGGTGCCGGCCAATATATATATAAATATGAGGTATGAAGATTTTAAATATCTTACGTGGCAGGAGCGTCTAATACTTTTTAGTTTTTATGGCTTACGTGCGAAATAATCAATTGGGGCCCTATACTATACCTCTAAACTCTAAAGTTATGTAGTAAAAAAATAATTTGCTCGTAAATGTGGTAGATTTTTATTACAGAAATGATCTACTTCCTAATACTATTCCGTATCTAATTACAATAGCTTAGCAAAAGAATTTAACTCAATTGACAAGATCTGAAAACTTGAATACCTTCGATCTTGTATCATTAAGTGTGAATTCTAATATTTCATAAAAAAAATAACAATGAAAATATATAAAGTTTTTTTTTTGACAACTATATACTTCGTTAACAACGAGACATCTTCAATTAACTTGCTAAGTTGGACGAAAAAAAAATATTGAAAGGAGAATAGTATAGTAGCGGATCGTCCAAAAGTTTTAGCAATTGGGTAAAATTTTCAAAGTACGGTAATTAAGTCAAGGAATTAAAAAAACAACACAGAGAAAAAGAACAGCTCTAGCCTCATAAGGTAAATGATATTAAGGATGAGAAAAATTTACATGAGTGCGGAATTGAACCTGCAATTTTCCGCAATGAAAGTGCAACCGCGACCACAAAGCCAAATAGCTTGTTTGAAATCTTACGGCACTGATTTGTTACACCTGGATCATATTTGATAGAAATTTAGGCCTTTTTCCTTAGGCCCAGGGCGAGCCCCCCTCACTAGAGAAAAAATCGTCATGTGCTTCTCTTCATGTGCGGCACATTTAGTAAATTGGCAGCACTTGAGAAAACAAAAAAAATATATACATTCTCACAAGTGCGGGCTCATTTTAGAAAATTGGCAGCAATTGAGTTCAAGTACGGGCTCATTTTACAAACGAGCCGCACAAAATGTTTCCCAAAAATATTCATTTCCCGCTTATCTCTCCTCCCGCTTCTATCTCCTTCCTCTTCTCTAGTTTGAACTCGTTTGATGCGTACTTGGAAGCCCTTAGTTGGCACTATGGTCACGGTTGGGTATGGTCCATTGGATGAGGAAGGCAATAGGAAACCATTGTCAGTGGCAGTAGGGAACACAATGATGTATTCCAAGTTTTAGGTCTTTTGTGTAAATCAGTCCCCTAAGTTTTAATTGTAGCAAATTATCCACAAATCTATTTAATAATGTGTAATTAACTCTGAATATACATTTCTAGCCTAATTTCACCAGAAAGTATAATGTCGTCAGAATGAAAGCATCATACTAAGTACTAAATATCAAACTACTATGAATTTTGCAGCAAGGAAAGAAATTGAAGTTAGTTTCTTTCGTGATTCATCATGAAATATTAAGATGAGGAAGAATTACATCCTTCCACCTTCATTCAGTATAATGATAACAATTTGTATTATACTGCTAGATTTAGAAGAAAAAAGCTATTAAAATTTAATACTTTATACACTCATAATTTGATCTTAAGAACTATACACTTTTGTTTATTATGCTACTTGAAGTACAGAGTATATATTATCTCAATTCTCTTTGTGATATGAATGAGGTGTTAAATCGGGTCATCGGTTCGGTTTCGGTTCGGGTTGAAACCGGTTCATTTTGCTATCGGTTCGGCTCGGGTCGGGTTGAAAAATTAACGGTTCGGTTGGGGTTCGGGTTATGTGGTACGGGTTCATATCAGGTCGGGTTCATATCGGGTCGGGTTCATGACGGATCGGGTTTGTATCGGGTAGGGTTCATATAGGGTCGGTTCATATCGGGTCGGGTCATAAACGGGTTAAGTCGTGTTCATATCGGGTCGGGTTCATAACGGGTCGGGTTCATACCGTCGGTTTGTAGTCGGATCGGGTCAATTCGGTTCGGTTTGTTAACGAGTTTAGCCGGATGGTAATCGGGTCGGGTTCACATCCGGTCAGGTTCATATCGGGTCGGGTTCATGTTTAGTCAGATCAATTCGGATACAAATTACAAACAATGTCAAGTTATTACTAAAATCACAATTTTCAATACGGTTATACTATAATATCTACCTTATTAAAGGAAAGTGACAGGTAAAAGAGGTCATATAATTTGATTACGTGATTTATAACTAATGTTATTTTCTTTTTTGACGAACAACAAATGTAGTAATGTTCACTATCCAATTAATTTCATAAACTTAATTAAGAAAAGTCAGTCAATGTCTTTTATTATGTCATGTAATATTTACCAATCAAATGATTCAAATGGAATCAAAATCATCTATGCCCTCCCCCACCATGCCTGAGTATTACGAAACATGTATTGATGAACTAAATACTAATAACGTAGTAATTAATAATCGATAATGATGAATTATTACGTAATGAATTTGTAAAGTTTGTAAATACAAGTTTGTCATATATTCATATTGGTTTAAACAACATCGAGACTAACATGTTCAGTAATGAAACGAGACAAACAAGTTCAATTGTTAATGAATGAAGTCGATTCAATTAAAATAGCATAGTTTTTCGATTAGTTCTTAGGTTACAAGCTTATAAGGTATTGAATTAGATCAATTTAGTTTAATGATTGAGTAGACGATTAGTAAGTTGAATAAGACTCAATAAAAGAGTGCACATTCAATTCTACAAGATTATAACTATACAGTAATATACCTATATTGGAAATACATCTAATAAAGAACAATATGTTAAATGATAACATGTTTAGTTACTTAGTCGGTTGATAAACAACAGTTTGAATACTCGGTTAAACAACGCACATTGAATTATATCTTTGGTTTGTAAAGGTTTAAGAAGTACAATTACTTACGAATTATAGCATTTGATATCTTAGCATTTCGGCTCTATTTGGTTTGACGGAAAACATTTCAAGTAAAACTTATTTTTGAGGCGGGTTATTAACGGTTTGAATTATACAGGGTGAAAACGGGTTACGGGTTGTAAACGGTTCGGATTGTAAACGGTTCGGGTTGAAACAGTTCGGGTTGAAACAGTTCGGGTTGTGAACGGGTTTTCCCCGGGTTGAAACGGTTCGGGTTGAAATAAATCGAGTCATTAACTGTTTTCGGGTCCATTCGGTTCGGGTAGAAACTGTTAGGTTATGATACATATGACAATTCATAAATCATGCGGAAAAACCATAAAGCCAGGAATACATATTATTTACACATAATCATTTAGCATAGTTTAGATGCATACTCTTTGTTGCGTGCCTTCCCTAGCTGCGCCCGAACCGAACAAGAACAAGTCTTTAGGACTCCAAGTGTCGTCCCTCCGTAGATAGTCCACAATACGTCCGGATCCGCCTTAAGATTGACCAACTAGAATCGCCCTTAAGGTACTATTATTTTCGGCACTTTTAGGCAAATGTGTGACTGAATTTTTCTCTCAAAAACTCACTTTAAATACTTGAAAACTCGTTGTAAATATGTGACCCTAGGCACCTATTTATAGAGTTATGGAAAAGGATTTGGAATCCTATTAGGATACTAATTTATTTAATTATAATCCTACTAGGACTCTAATTAAATAAACTAAATCTTTTAGGATTAGATTTAATCATATGACGAATCCCGGTAGCCTTAGGATTCGAGTAACACACTTCGAGTAATACGCTAGCACCGCACGCAGGCCTTGCGGCCCACGCACAGCGCCAGCCCACTCGTCGCAGCCCCGCGCGCGCGCCCAAGCTTCGGCTGGGCCTGGCTTTTGCGCTGGGCCTGGTCGTATGCTTGGCGTGTGGTTGTTGCGCTTGGCTTGCTGGGCGATGGCCCGGCTTCGTGCTGGGCCTTCGTTTGGCAGGCCTCGTCCGATGCTAATTCGTACGATGCGCTTCCGATTAAATTCTCGATTCCGGAATTCATTTCCGATACGAACAATATTTAATATTTCCGATTCCGGAATTAATTTCCGTTTCGAACAAATATTTAATATTTCCGTTTCCGGAACTATTTTCCGATTCCGATAATATTTTCGATTCTGACAATATTTCCGTTTCCGGCAATATTTCCGATTCCGGCAATATTTCCATTTCCGATAATATTTTCCGATACGTACCATGTTTCCGTTTCCGGCAACATCTACGACTTGGATAATATTTATATTTCCGATACGATCCATATTTCCGTTTCCGGCAATATCATCGTTTCCGGAGTATTCATTTCTTGCCTGTGACGATCTCAGCTCCCACTGAAACCAAGATCCGTCGATTCCGAATATCCATAGATGGAGTATTTAATGCCATTAAATACTTGATCCGTTTACGTACTATTTGTGTGACCCTACGGGTTCAGTCAAGAGTAAGCTGTGGATTAATATCATTAATTCCACTTGAACTGAAGCGGCCTCTAGCTAGGCATTCAGCTCACTTGATCTCACTGAATTATTAACTTGTTAATTAATACTGAACCGCACTTATTAGACTTAACATAGAATGCATACTTGGACCAAGGGCATTATTTCCTTCAGTCTCCCACTTGTCCTTAGGGACAAGTGTGCATTTCCTAATTCCTTTGTCGCTCAATGCTTGCTCTTGAACATAAGGTAAGAGTTGTCATCCTTATTATGTCCAGAGGTGTTCCTCGGTTTCAGAGTTCAACTGATCAAATAAACAGATAATCATAGCCTATGATTCATCCGAGCACGGCCATGCATTTCACAGTTTCTAGCTCTCCGAGTGGCCTTGTACAACTTTTAAGCATCTCATCCCGATTTATGGGAGGACAATCCCAATCTTGCGATCTTGAGATTAGACTTCGTTTGATAGGTGATTACCTGAGCGTTGCCTTTATAGCCTCCTTTTACGGTGCGACGGTTAATCAACGTCAAAGCAACCAGTTCTCAAACAAGTAATCTCAAATCACTCAGGTATTGAGGATTTAGTGTCTAATAATTTTAATGAAATTTACTTATGACAGATTTTCATCTCTTACAGTAAAGTTTCATAGGTCTTGTCCGATACTAGTCTTCCCAAAGTAAGTATCTATGCAAATGATTATGACATTGCCATGTCCATATAGTTCAAGAAACAGAACTACTAGTCATCTTGCATTCTAGTCGTCTAACGTTTTCTATGCGTCCAATTTTATAGAAAACTCAGACTAGGGACCATTTTCAACCTTTGACATTCAAGTTCACTTGATAGACATTTCTTAGTCACAGGACTGGTCCTGACAGTCTATCTTGAATATATTGTCAAATTGAAGGGACTCATCATTTAATACTAAACCAAGATTAAATGGAATATGAATAATACATTTCATATATGATAAATGTTCAACCCCAACGTTTTACAACCATGGGCCTCTAACCCATCTTTAAAACATTTCATGGAATTCAAAGCTATGCTTGATTTCCAGTGCTACAATGTGAGTGTTGCTTCTCACTTGTTGCATAGGTTTAGTTATCACGCTTTGCCAATCTTAATATCCTTTTCATCGAATGTTCTTCGAGATATGATGATAAGATCTTTTGAGTATGTTTATTTTGTGATCTAGTCTTTCTTACTTAAATAGTGGTTCTACGCATTTTGCAATGAAGAACCATCAAGTCAGCAGACATGCGATCCAGCCAAGTTCAATGAAGAACTCATTAATATAAACAACTCTGTTTTATTGCTTCTTAGGCAATACGTACTTTTACTTCAACTGTTTAAGTTGCTAGTGATGCTTTGTTTGGATTTACTTATCCAAGCAGTTCACAGACATGTGGAAGACTTTCCAGCTGTATCTTAGAACATAGAAATTAATATTTTAATTTCCCACGCAACAACTCATGGTCTCCAATCCATGTTGCCATTTCAAATCACGATGCTCTATGGCTCGTCTTTGTCAATGGTTAACTCCATAGGGTCTTGCTTGATCCTTTGCCAGTGTTTATGCGTGTAGCATCAATATTTAGCACATCTTTATTTCCTTGAATCAAGAACTATTCCTATGTACCTTTTCAAGTACCATAAGTGTTCTTGATCTCAATCTAGTTGATCTTCACTTAGATCAATAGAGATTGGTATATGTTCGTCATGCCTAAAGTCATACGATACGTTTTTGGCGATCCTCATATTATATTATATACATGATAAATTCTTTTGCAGAATAATTCCCAATTGAATTCTATTCATGTAACTTTAGCTCATTCAATTTCAGTAGATACTGAATCCAGCTAAATTCTTTGACATATAATATAGGTTAAGAATCTCACTTAGATCCTTTGATGTTTTAACTTAGTAAATGCTTATACATAGTTCAAACATTCTTTTACTTAGATTTATTCACATGGGTCGAATATCTCCAATGGAGTATTTCGTGTTTGATTTAGTAAATGCCATTACTTAATCCAAAACAATATTATAAGATCTTTGTAAATAGATCTTAGTACCCAGTATGTACTAAGTTTCGCCTTGGTCCATCATTGATGAATAATCTCAAATCTAAGTATTTAGCATTTGAATGTTATTTCACAATAGAGAGATATGTGTGTGATACACATAGGACCAATTAAGTTTTATGTACTCCCACTAAACTTCTTATATATCTATAAGAATCATGTACATTTTATGAAACTAAAATACTTATTAGCTTCACTAAAATACATTTCTAATTCCCAATTGCTTGCTTAAATCTGTACTAGCTTTTCTTTTCAAGCATTTATTTGGATCCACAAATCCTATGACATAGCATGTACATAGTTTCTTCCAACATTTGACTGAGGAAGATGTTTTGTCATCCAATTGCCATATGTACCAATATGCAATCATTGCTTGAATTATAGACTTAAGCATTACGATTTTGCATGAGGTTTCAACACAATCCACATCGTGAATTTGCTTGTAACCTTTAGCAACTAATCTAGCTTTGTGTGTGAACACAATTTCATGTTTGATGGTTTTTAAAACAAACTTTGCAACCAATAGGTGTGAAACTATTCTTGCAAATCAACAAAATTTCAATTTTGTCATCAAAACATTGAGTATGTTTTATGGCCTCTAACCATTTAAAACATTTGAGTCTATATATGGCCTCTAACCATTTTAGGGAATCTGGGTTTCGTCATAGCTTTCTTACAAGTCACAAACTCATTAATCTACATGATAATAGTTTGACTGCAAGTTGTAGGTTTCTTCACTATCTAATAGAAGAATTGCATAGTTTCAGTGACCTGTACTCCATGTTTCTTCACTATCTAATAGAAGAATCTCATAGTTTCAGTGACTTGAACTCTATGCCTACAAGGGTATAGAACATCAAACAACAGAATATCAATAGCCACTTAAAAGTCCTTTGAATATTCTGTTCTCCTTGAAGCACTTGTAAAGTCTTCGAAGAGATGTCTATTCTTTAAAGCCACTTTTAAAGTCCTTACAGAATAAGTTCGGATTTTCTGAAGCACTTCGAAAAGCCTCCGGAATGTCCGTTTATGTTTGTTGTTCGCCTCGAAGACTTTCGAGGTCTATTTTCTCCCACTTGTCATTTTGGAAACGAATCTCCAAAAGGACATTATTTCGAGCAAACAAACATTATGTTCTCAAAAATTCGTGGTAGAAACAATACCCTTGTGTCTCATTTGAATAAATCACAATGAAACATATATCTATACTTGGGCCTTAGTTTGTCGAATGACAAACACTAAGCTCCCACTGAGTTTTGCAACTCTCTAGATATATTTTATGAAAAGTTATTCTGAAGTTACTTTTCAATAGCTTTGACGAATTTGGTTTAGTTTGGTGGTAGTTGAGCATTTTGTTTAGAAATTATAGGAAAAGTCTTTATGATTCATCATTAATCGAATCAAGTACTAATTGACTTCGATTATTCCAACTAAGATATGCCATATCTTATGGACCTAGATTGTGAAATTACAACACACAATCAATGATGATCATATTTGGTCTCAAGTAATCATCAACATGATCTAACCTAGATCTTTATGATTTCTTGCCAAGTGGATTTTATACTTCTGAATCTTTGAACTAGCCAAACAGATTCAACTTATATCACATTTGAGTCAATAAACCTATATTCACTCAAATCCATGTGAAATAATAAAGTCATAAAATCTTTCTTTAGCTTTGAACTCTATTGTCTAGGAGTTCTAACAATAGTTCATATCTTTTGTTACTTTCAACAAGTAAGACTAGTCGTCTTAAATTGATCTAGAAATCAATGAACTTTAAAAAGTCCATTAAAATAGAGCTATTGAATGTTAACTTGTTGATATGGTCTAAGCAACAATGCCAAAGATTAGTGGAACTCAAATCAAGGGGTTGATTTGAACCTAGTAAAGTTCTTTAAAGAGTTGTTTGTTTTAATCAAGCATATTGACTCAACCTGTAATTGACTATTTCATTCAAATAAACAAACAAACATTGTTTTTGTTTTCTGAATGTGAGTCTTTCTGTGTTTGAAAACAGAAATTTACGTATGTTGATTATGGAACAAAATAGCCATTAAGTTCCAGCCTTGAAAGGACTTAAAACAAACTAGATGACCCTACAACTAATGTAGCATTGCCATGCTTCATTTCCCACTTGTAGGTCATTAGTGTAGCCTAGCTTCCATTGTTTGAGTTATTACCGAAGTAAGAACCTCAAGCGGTATATGATACCAAGGAAGTTTGATTCCTAGGTCACTTCTCTTTAAACATAAACTTATAGGTAGAAACGGAATTGTAAATTCCTGTCATCTGTTCCTTTGTTTTCCTATTTCTTGTACCCTTTCTTATAGTCTTAAGAATTGAATTCTTTAGTGTTGACTTTTATACTTTGTTAGACATGTCCAATGTCACCAACAAGGTTCTTTACCATTTTAATTTATGTTGAATATTTTGTTTCAACTAGATGATCTTACTAGAAGCTTCTAAAGTTCTCTAAGCATCGATCTACTCGAATGTCTAGGGACTAGACTCATTCGAGAATTAAATGGAAAAAATATTTTAGGTTGTTAACCATTGGTAAAGCTGAGCGTTTAAACTCAGTGCTTTATGATCTCAAAACTACATTGTATTTTGAATTCACAAGCACCAATTGGTTTTCCATTCGATTTTGATGTTCGAAAACAACCATAAAAGTCGCTATAAGAAACGTACATTTTAAATTGCTCACTTTCTCTCATTTCCGTGAATCGTTCTTGGATTCACTACCAATCGAGGAAATTTACTGTTACCTTTCTAAAAGGATTTATTGCAGTGCAAGATATTTAATTATAAACAATAATTAAAACATACATTGAAGCATGCAAAGTCTAAACATTTATCATGAATAATAACTTGAAAATTAAAGCAATCATGCAACAAGTCATTAGCATTTTATTCGAATTATGTGTTCCGGCAGGTGTGAATAAAATGATTCCAAGACCCTAAAACCATTGAAGAATTAAGCACAGTTTGTCGACTCAATTCTAAAACATCTTAGGTAAGCAAAAGCCTTTTGCTAATAGTCTAGAAACTATCTTGGTTGATAGGTACGTCTAAGAACTTATTAGGTAAACCTATCGATTTTGCCACGACATAAAAGGACTCCTTACTTATATCGTTGAGTTTCACCAAAACTAACGTGTACTCACAATTATTTGTGTACCTTGCCCCTTTAGGACCAATAAGTAACACCTCGCTGAGCGAAAACTATTACTAGATTGATGTAAAGGATATCCAAGCAAGTGTATATTTTGGCATGGCACCTTATAACTCAATTTTTTAAGTTTGGAACTTAAGGCTCTTACTATGTTGGTTAGATTTTAAGTGAACTAAAATCCTTAATCATGCAACATAATCAATCCACAATCTCATGCATAATTAAGACATATTTAAAGCAATAAATAACTTAAAGCATGCATAAGATAAATGTGATCTAGTATGGCCCGACTTCATCTTGAAGCTTTAACTTCAAAGTCCGTCTTGAAAATCTCCGTGGGAGGCACCATTTTCTTCAAATAGGATAAGCTATAATTAAAACTAATTACAACTATTTGATGGTACGCAAACCATATTTGAATTTGAAAAATAACTTTGGTACTTTAGACCAATTACATTCAAATTAATGGTACGCAGACCATATTTTCTATCCTATTTGGGCCATACTAGTCACTTCATAACCTGCAAAACAGTACATATACAATATATACCATTCACCCATTCATTATCATGAATGGCCCAAATAGCTGGTTAGTAAAACACATTATGCATCACGTAAACATTTGCAGCAATTAATCAAGGGCACCAATAATCTACGAATTATTCAGTCCTTATTAATTCTAATCAAGTTGTTTTAACCTTAAAGGATTTGTAGACCTAATCAAGAGCCATCGATCCTAATCAAGTTATTAATTCTAATCAAGTTGTTTTAATTCTAATCGATCTTGCGAGCCATCGCTCGCTGCGCGAGGCATCGACGCTGGGCGTAGCACTCGTGGAACACGAGCTTATGCTCGCTGCGTGCGAGGCTTCGCACGCTTGCGCGAGGCAGTGCGCGTTGTGGCGCAGCTCGCTTGCTGCCCACACGCGACTGCTATGCCTGCTTTCGCCCTCGCCCATTCGTCCATTGCTCACGGCCCACGACACAAGGCAGGGCTGCTGCTTTGTGCTCGTGCACCATGGCCTTGCTCATTGCATTCGTGCCGCATGGGCGACGAGCTCCCTTGCTCGTCGTCACATGCCCGCACTATACAACACCCCTTAAGGGTAACACGTAGCGTCCATTGCTTTGTGCGTGCAAGTTATATGAACGAATCGCATAAATTTAAAAAATTTATATTTAAAATTAATGACAAATTAATAAATAATATCAATTTCATAATTTTAGGGCGAAAAATCGAAAATTTATTATTTAATTGATTTCCGATTAACATGGATTCAAGTCTAGGTCATAAAAATTTAAAATTTATCATAAATTTACAATTTTTATGGTGGTTTTTAATCATAGGTATCTAATTAAATTATAATTAATTATGAAAATCAAATTAATTCTAAATTATTCTAATTTTCAACAAATTAATCATAATTACAAATTAGATTGCATAATTAACAAGGCTAGGCATTCAAACTTGTTAAACATATACAGTAGGTCAATCAAAAATTCAAGATTTATCAACAAAAATCGCAAATATTTAATTTAACATCTTAAATTTACGAAATTTTGCATTCGAAAAACTAAAACCTTCGAAAAGTCATAGTTAGGCTTCGAATTTGAGAATTCTGGGTTCGAAAGAAAAAGATTATTTTTGTCAAAATTTTAGAATGCCTTTTACATGCGGAATTGACACAAAAATCACTCGATTTGGATGAGTAACGAAGAAACTGCCGAAAAACAGCGTACGTATAATTAAATAAACGCAATTTTTTAATTAATTAACAATTACGAAAATTAATCACCCCTTTTAATTCTTGCAAATTTGTAATATTTAACCATGTTCATGGAATTTAGATTATGAAAATAATAAGGGGCTCGTGATACCACTGTTAGGTTATGATACATATGACAATTCATAAATCATGCGGAAAAACCATAAAGCCAGGAATACATATTATTTACACATAATCATTTAGCATAGTTTAGATGCATACTCTTTGTTGCGTGCCTTCCCTAGCTGCGCCCGAACCGAACAAGAACAAGTCTTTAGGACTCCAAGTGTCGTCCCTCCGTAGATAGTCCACAGTACGTCCGGATCCGCCTTAAGATTGACCAACTAGAATCGCCCTTAAGGTACTATTATTTTCGGCACTTTTAGGCAAATGTGTGACTGAATTTTTCTCTCAAAAACTCACTTTGAATACTTGAAAACTCGTTGTAAATATGTGACCCTAGGCACCTATTTATAGAGTTATGGAAAAGGATTTGGAATCCTATTAGGATACTAATTTATTTAATTATAATCCTACTAGGACTCTAATTAAATAAACTAAATCTTTTAGGATTAGATTTAATCATATGACGAATCCCGGTAGCCTTAGGATTCGAGTAACACTCTTCGAGTAATACGCTAGCACCACACGCAGGCCTTGCGGCCCACGCACAGCGCCAGCCCACTCGTCGCAGCCCCGCGCGCGCGCCCAAGCTTCGGCTGGGCCTGGCTTTTGCGCTGGGCCTGGTCGTATGCTTGGCGTGTGGTTGTTGCGCTTGGCTTGCTGGGCGATGGCCCGGCTTCGTGCTGGGCCTTCGTCTGGCAGGCCTCGTCCGATGCTAATTCGTACGATGCGCTTCCGATTAAATTCTCGATTCCGGAATTCATTTCCGATACGAACAATATTTAATATTTCCGATTCCGGAATTAATTTCCGTTTCGAACAAATATTTAATATTTCCGTTTCCGGAACTATTTTCCGATTCCGATAATATTTTCGATTCTGACAATATTTCCGTTTCCGGCAATATTTCCGATTCCGGCAATATTTCCATTTCCGATAATATTTTCCGATACGTACCATGTTTCCGTTTCCGGCAACATCTACGACTTGGATAATATTTATATTTCCGATACGATCCATATTTCCGTTTCCGGCAATATCATCGTTTCCGGAGTATTCATTTCTTGCCTGTGACGATCTCAGCTCCCACTGAAACCAAGATCCGTCGATTCCGAATATCCATAGATGGAGTATTTAATGCCATTAAATACTTGATCCGTTTACGTACTATTTGTTTGACCCTACGGGTTCAGTCAAGAGTAAGCTGTGGATTAATATCATTAATTCCACTTGAACTGAAGCGGCCTCTAGCTAGGCATTCAGCTCACTTGATCTCACTGAATTATTAACTTGTTAATTAATACTGAACCGCACTTATTAGACTTAACATAGAATGCATACTTGGACCAAGGGCATTATTTCCTTCAGAAACGGTTTCGGGTTGACGCATGAAGGTTTGTTATCGGATATCAGGTCTGTAGGGGAATACAGTTAAACATACATAACATGTGCGGAAATCCCCAAAGCCAGGAAACATGTATAAAGCACTAGTAGAAAAAACCCCTGTTGCAGCCCCCTTGTTGCAGCGTACATGTATTAATACCCTGCAACAACCAGTCGGTCAACGCGGGTCAAACCTTGTAAAGGGTTATCACAGCGTACATTTTTATTGTTCGCTGTGAAATTGTTTATTACAGCGTACAAAATTAAAGCACGTAGCAATATCCAGACACTGTTACAGCGTACTTGCTATTGTACCCTGCAACAGGTCCGCGTTTCAAATTTTTTTTTTTTTAATAGGTAAGAAGAAGGGACCCTAACTGAACCAGCACCTAGCACAGGTGAACCAGCCCAGCTCCGCAGGTCATCGCTTGAGCCACTCCCAAGCATTTCGCAGTTGATGGGGCTCCAAGTCACAAGGTGAGTTCCCCACCAACTCCACCAACTTATGTTGGTTGCGCGTTTCAAAATATGTTGCTGCAATAATATGACTCCGTATTTCGTGAATACTTAATTCTTATATCTCAAAATTTTAGAAGTTCATTCCCCGCGCTCAACTCCAACTCTCCAAGCATTGTGGAACCTTTTCGCCGTCGAACCCTTGCTCGTCCCTGCGTCGCCGTCGAACTCAGCCCTTCCTCGGCCCTGCGTCGTTGTCCTCGCCGGTGGGTGTCTGGTTTCACCTCATCTCCCCCATCGCGTCGCTGTCCTCGCCGGTGGCTGAACCACGACTTTTCAGTCGCTGAAAACTCTCCTCTCCTCGGTGTCCTCCCCCGTCGTGGGAGTCCGGTGCTTGCTCGGCCGTCACTCTCCTCGCCACAACAAGTAATTATTTTTTTTAGTTTCGTTTTACAAGCCCTAAAAAAACCCTAGTTTCGGAAATTAGGGCAAAGGATTTCAAATTTCGATTGCTGTTTTGCGACATAGGTTTTGTAATCTAAGGGTTTCGTGTTGCGGGGGTGGTGTGTTTCGCTCAGGTGATCTTCTTGACCTTTAATTTTGACCTAATTTTTATTTTCATTTTCGCAAACCCTAGAATGTCATCAAGTTTGGGAAATAGGGTTAGGGGGAATGAAATTGTGTTCGTTTTGTTTTGATTTTCGACCTACTAGGTCAATTGATGAGTTGGGGGACATTGAAATTTGATTCTGCTTGCATATGCTGCTGAATTTCTGTTGGGATGGTGATGGGGTGCTTTTTTGGGGTTAGTTCTTTAAATTTTGATGCTTTATATCTGTGGCATTGAGTGAAAATGTTTATTTCGAGCTTGCCCTTGATGCGAAGTGAAACTAGCTGTTGCGCAGGTATTACTTTGATCATTAATAGCTTGAAATTTGTACTTCTAGTTAGCTTTTGCTGGTGGCATCTGTAGAATTTTCTGTCTTGCATTACAGAGACAATTTATTCCTAATTGTTCCTAATTTTCTGTCTTGCATTACAGAGACAATTTATTCTAGCTAATTTCTTTCTCTTGATGCAGATTTCATGCCTGCCTGACATTGAATATTTAACCTTTCAAAAGCGCAACGCAACATCATCTACAAGAGGTAAGTGCTTGAAAAAATATATAGAGAAGAAGACTACAGAGGCGTTTTTTGTCACTTGAGTTTCATACATGTATTTTAGTTCAATTTGTTGTCATGAATCATGACTTATATATAACAGAATTATTTCTCCAAATTTCTAATGACAACCCTCATTATCAGGGAAGTCAAAGACTATTTCTCCGCCACAGACTATAGGAGTTGTTGTTGTTGTGTCTACCTTGAAACGTGATAGGTGTGTCATCATGGTATTGAAAGAATTTTATTGTGCATAGTAGTGATGAATGAAGATTGATATGAAAGGTGCCAGATTATAACCTAGCCTTTGTTGATGTTCAAGGAATCTGTGTTAAAAGGAATAGTGTTTCATATCAGCACTGGTATCTCCTTTATGGGCTACTCTTGAAAAAGCCTTTGTTACATGTTGCATGAATATGATGTTTTAGTCTTAGTCTTCATATTTTCTTGAAATATTCAAGCAGAAAACTCTGCATAGAATTTTTCTTCAAAACTCTGTATGCGCTGCTATCAATTCATATGTTACTCTCTCTAACTTTATGAATAGCTGCTTTAACATATTGTTCAATTCTTTTTATGTCTGGTTAATACTTTTTTATTGAATTTGTAGGCTGCTTCTCAAGTTCATGGAGGTCAATTTTCTGCCAGGTTCGTTGATGGATCTGTCAGACGCTTTGACATCAGATTACCTGAAACATGAGCTGATTAGGGGTCTACTTTTTTGTTGTCATTTATAAATTGTACTTTATGGTGTCTAAGTTATACGTACTGTTAACTTGCCCTGTCTCATACTTGTGCTTTTCTTGGATTTGAATTGACTTGATTAATGCATCTGACATGTTAATAATGCTGGGTTCGTTGATGGCTCTGTCAGATTTTTTTAGTTAGTGTTTAAAGCAGTATTTGTGTTCTGATGAGATGCAATAGCTACCAAATCTGATTCAAAGCTTGAATAAACAAAATCATTGTCCATCTTTGCAAAGTATGAAAATTAGGTTGCATGCTTTACTGACAAAAGGCATGGTCTGCATCACCAATTAGTTATGTCTGATAAGAGTCTTAGACTCATTTAAACATTAAAACTCCATCAATTCCTACTTTTGATGCTGCTCCATTTGCTGGATATTATCAAGAACATCATGGTCATGCTAGAGTTTCTATGTTGCTGCGGAGTTTGTAGTTGCTAAGCGTTTTTCTTGACTCTTGACTCTTGACTCATGCTAATATACAATACCTTTATACCCTAATGTTTTTAACAAGTAACAAGGCTCTCCTTATAGCAAAATAGAGAATGTGTATAGCCTTTACCCAGTTACTCATACATAATATGATTGCAAAGAAACTCTTCAGCATTATTGTCATGATTTCAATGGGAATGTTCAAGGGTGATTTAGTGCCAGTGAAAACCTTTTTTTTAATAGAAGGATGATAATTCCCTGACATGTTGGTGATTTTTACTAGTATTAGAAATGTTTGAAACGCAAAATGTTACATTTGTATTTTTGCTTGATCACAATTAAAAAGCTTAAGTTGGGTATAACGAGATATTGGAGGAATCTTTAATAGATGAAATTGATGTCCTTGACTGGCTGGTCATAATAGTTATCTGAATAATCCATTTCTCGTCTTGCTAGTATAGCTAAGTTGTGTTAATTATTGTGTAGAACCATAAGGCTTGCATCGTACACTACTCTGGCTTACCAGACTTGTATTGTCGTATTGTACAGGTCTTTTCCAAGTTATTGGGTTCTCAGCTGCAAGAAACAATGCTTAGCATCATCAAGGATGTTAGTGACTTTAATCAAACCTGGGAGGTAAGTGAAGGAATGATCTTACAGAGCATGCCAGAGTCAGGTCTGGTTTACACTAGTTGCTCGTAGGAGTTCTAGTCTGATGCAGCAATATAGTTTTGTTTTGCTTTTCTATGTAAGCCTTTACAGGCTATATGGTTTGATCTTCTAATATAGCTCTCTAAGATGCCGTATTTTCTCTGGTTTTTTTTGGGTCGAGGGGTGTTGTTTTACAATACATTGATGTTGTGTTTTGAATGTTTAATCTCGTTTTTGATATTTTTTGTTTAACTTTATTTGGAGCTTATGTGTTTGATTTCACTGTACTACGTGCTCAATGGAGCTTGATTTTTATTTATTTTATTTAATTTGGGTGCCTTGGTTGTTGGCAGTGTCTTTGAAGCCGGAAGTTTTTGAAGGGATGCATGTAAAGCCCTAGCTTTACTCTCACCTGCAAATGCAATACACACAGCAGAAGACACCCAAATAATAAGGCCAAACAACAGAACTGGAACAAGGATAAATAGAAGAAGGGAAGATTGATTGATTGCACTTAAACTGAACTGTTACAAGGAGTAGTAGCTTTACAAATCTTAGTTAGTAACTTTAGATTACAATTCTCTTAACTCTCTACAATTTTCTGAATACCCTTCTCTTTCCTCTTCTCCTCTACTTATACTACTTGGCTGCTTACAAGCATTAAATGACCCTGCTGTACTTCTGCTTATCAGGTGATGGCAACGGCCTTGTGGGTTGCCCCTCTTTCTGGTACAGTTGCAGTAGGTGCAGCAGTGTTGTTGTTGCTTTTCTTCCCCTTTTTGTTGCGCATGTGGTACACAAGAAAAGGTGTGTCAGGGGTCGGTTGGTCCATTACAATGCACTTTGATTTTACTAAAGCCCTTGGCCCAAAATTCTTTTTTGAGTCAAAGGTACTAGTATTATTTGTTCTGATTTTTCCTTGAAATATCACCATCTGGCTCTTGCTGGAATTTTATGCTCTCTAATAATATGTCATCTCATGAGACATAGAACTTCAAGTGTCTAAAGTACTCCATACCATACCAGTATCTGACTTCCATTGATATTTTGCTAGAATAATCTCTGCAGGGCCAGTGCACATCTCCTTAGCTAGGCGAATACATCAGTGACACTAATTTTATTCGCACTTACAATGTCGGTGTATGTCTATCCATCAATAGCTGTCATGTACTAATTGTAATTTGCTTAAAATGTGAAGTCACCGTTGGTTTTTTCCAAGGGAGTTGTTTTGAAAAAGGTGGAAATGCTGGCAGATGACTTGGTATGTCTTTAAATTGCTTTTTATTTACCATAATTATAATTAGCCTTATACATCATTCAAACTAGTCATCTTCTGCTAGTGAAATACCCCCTCGCAAACACAAGTATTAAACTGATTTTATTTCTATGTGGAGTTTGAGTTTTCTATGTGGAGTTTTCTCATTTCAAACTTATTACATGATTCATATGATTAGTTTTAAGTTTCCAAGACTCAATCCAATCTATTTATGCACATTTGAGACTTGTTTGGTCGTTATAGGTCATATTTAGGCTAAAATGAGGCATTTTCGCTCCCAACTTTGAACTAAAGAACCTAAGAACTCATTTCAAACTTACTACATGATTCATATGATTAGTTTTAACTTTCCAAGACTCAAGCCAATCTATTTATGCACATTTGAGATTTGTTTGGCCGTTATAGGTCATATTTAGGCTAACATGACATTTTCGCTCCCAACTTTAAACTAATGAACCTAAAAACTCATTTCAAACTGACTACATGATTCATATGATTATTTTGAACTTTTCAAGACTCAATCCAATCTATTTATGCACATTTGAGACTTGTTTGGCCGTTATAGTTCATATTTAGGCTAAAATGACATTTTCGCTCCCAACTTTAAACTAACGAACCTAAAAACTCATTTCAAACTTACTACATGATTCATATGATTATTTTGAACTTTCCAAGACTCAATCCAATCTATTTATGCACATTTGAGACGTGTTTGGTCGTTATAGTTCATATTAATGCTAAAATAAGGCATTTTCGCTCCCAACTTTGAACTAAAGAACCTAAGGACTCATTTTACATGATTAATATGATTAGTTTTAACTTTCCAACACTCTTTCCAATCCATCTATGCAATTTTATGGCTCATTAGGCCGTTATAGGTCATATTTAGGCTAAAATGAAATTTTCGCTCCCAACTTTGAACTAACGAACCTAAAAACTCATGTCAAACTTTAATACATGATTCATATGATTAGTTTTAACTTTCCAAGAATTAATCCAATCTATTTATGCACATTCGAGACTTCTTTGGCCGTTATTAGGTCATATTTAGGCTAAAATGACATTTTCGCTCCCAACTTTGAATAACGAAATTAAAAACTAATTTCAAACTTATTACATGATTCATATGGTTATTTTTAACTTTTCAAGACTCAATCCGATCTATTATGCACATTTGAGACTTGTTTGGTCGTTATAGGTCATATTTAGGCTAAAATGAGACATTTTCGCTCCTAACCTTGAACTAAAGAACCTAAATACTCATTTTAAACCCTTAACATGATTAATATGCTTAGTTGTAAGTTTCCAAGACTCCTTCCAATATATTTACGCACATTTAAGGCTCATTCGGTCGTTATAGGTCATATTTAGACTAAAATGACATTTTCGTTCCCAACTTTGAACTAAAGAACCTAATGACTTATTTCAAACTTATTACATGATTAATATGCTTAGTTTTAAAGTTTTCAATACTCATTCCAATCTATTTATGCACATTTAAGGCTCATTGGGTCGTTATAGGTCATATTTAGACTAAAATGACATTTAATCTAATGCTCCCATCAAATTTTTGTTTTTGAAGGTCTATACTACGAGGAATGCGCCTTATGCTAGTGAGGAAATTGATGTGGTTCGTGAACAATGGGCTAAGTTTTTTACCAGCAAGTATTTATTATTGGCCTGAGCGCGTTTGATCCAGTTGGCTTAGATGTTATAGAACAATCTTTTATATTAAAATGTATGCATACATTGAAATTGGAACGTACATATATTTAAATGTATTACATGCACTTTGTTTTGGGATATATACAAAACATCAGTTATTGTTTTTATAATTCTTATACAAGTTGCGATATTATTATTGTTGAGACAGGTTTTTATATTTGGTGCAAGGCACTCTAGGTATCCCTAAATAAGATTAAAATTTTCCCGCCAAAAGTGCTTTGTTGCAGCGTACATATATATGTGTACGCTGCAACAAGAGTGTAAAATTTGGCAAAATTCCAGACTTGTTGCAGCGTACAAAAAGATGTACCCTGCAACAGGTGGGTTTTTGCAGCGTACACGAAATTGTACGCTGCAACAAGTCAAGATTTTGGCGAAAATTTTGACACTTGTTGCAGCGTACATATGAGTACTTTTTGCAGCGAACATGGTACACTGCAACAAGTTCAGACTTGTTGCAGGCCCCCAGTTGCAGCATACGATGTACGCCTGCAACAGGGGTCTAAAAGCCCGCTGCAATAAGGGTTTTTTCTACTAGTGAAGCACAGTTTAAGCATACTTACATTTGAAGCGTGTTTTCCCGAGTATTGTATCAACGAACACGAACAAAGAACTCCACTTGTCGTTCCTCTATTTGGTTCACCGACACGTTCAGATCCGTCTTGATTATTGTAGCTTAGAAAACGCACAAGATATTTTGCTTTTCGGGATAAACAGTTTTTGCAGAGAGAAAACTGAAGAACGTAATTTATGAATTAGGTTTAGCTTAACTTGGAAAAATGATTGTGTGTTTGTGGGTAAAATATAATAACCTAATTATATTATTAATGTAACCGGCCAAGACCAAAAGGCCTTGACCGGCCACATCCCACACGAGAACAAGCCCCGCGCTCAGCCAATACACTGCAGGCCGAAACCCACAGCGCGCGCAGCCGAGCAGCATGGGCCGTAGGCCTTGCGTGCTCGTTGCTGTGTTGCTGTGCGGTTATGCGCGCTGCCACGCCCCGCGGGCTGGCTTGCTTGCTGCGTTGCGAGCTCGCTGGCTCGTTGGGCCTTACGCGCATGCGCGCTTAGCTCGACGGGCCGGCAGCTCTGATGCGGCTCGTATTTGAAACGAATGCCTTACGGCTATTATTTATCGTATCATATACGAAGAATCACCGTCATATGATACGATTATTCGTTTCGCCCAGCTTACAAATATTCGCGATACGATATACGATTCCGACGCAAGGTCGTATCGTACAATACGTTTTCCAAACTAATTCCCGAAAAGCTATTAAATGAATTTCTGATTCATTTAATTCGGTGATCTGTTACATGTCATTGGTGTGACCTTATAGGTTCAGTCAAGAGTAAGTTGTGAGCCTAATATAGATTAGAACTCACTGATCGGAAGCATTGCTCCAGCTAGCTGTTCCAATCACTTAATTTTACTGAATTAATTGTTCGCAATTAATCTGAACCTTGGTATTAGACTTAATGCACCTTGGGTGAAGGACATATTTCCTTCAGTCTCCCACTTGTCATTCAGACAAGTGTGCATCCACATTCCTTTGTCGCTTAGTGTTACTTACTGATCATAAGGTAAAATCCAAGCCATCCTTATTAGGTCCAGAAGTGTTTCTCGGTTTCCCTTTCATTGCTTCTTAGGAAATAATGAATTCATTTCAATTATGTAGAATTGCAAATGATGCTATTCTTTTGGAATACTCCAACCAGTTCACAGATATGTGGGAGATACATCTTTCAACTGAGAACCTCGAAACTAATCATTGATTCAGTTTCCCATGCATCACATATGGTTTAGAACCTATGTTACCACCTTTTAATCACGACGCCTAATTGCCCGTGTATGTTTGTGGTTTGCCTAACAACAAGATTCAACTTTTTCTTAGGCAAATGCATGTAGCATCAAAACTTTAATTCATCTTCATATCCTCTTATCAAGTGCTCATCCTACATATCCAAATGTGTTGGATGTTCTTGATATTGTTCTAATGATATTTGATCCAGATCAATAGAGATTGGTATAAACTTGTGACGATCCAATGGTCACGAGTTATCTTGGAGATCTATATATCACATCATACATGATTGATTGTAATGCAAAAACCATTCGCATTTAAAAATTAATCCATGTAACTTTTAGCTTTATTCTGTTTCAATAGATACTGAATCTTTGCGCAAATCTTGGCATTGCCATGTATATAAGGTGAATGCACCTTTTCAAGGTCCTTCATATTTAAATTTAGTGATAACAGCCTAGCTTTATACTTTAGTTAAAGCATTCATTACTTAGACTTACTCATATGGGCTGAGAGTCTATTTTGAGTCTCTCTATTGTGTTTGATTTAGTAATTACTTTTACATAATCCAAACAACGCTTTAGATCCTATCCAATAGATCTTTAACCCAGTATTTTCTAAGTTTCGCCATGGTTCTAATATTGACAAATACTTTCAAATCTAACCATTTAGAATTTGAATGTCATTTTCAATAGAGAGATGTGTATTAAAGGAAATAATTCCCTTGGTCCAAGTATGCAATCAATGCTAAGTCTAATAAATGCGGTTCAGTATTAATTAATTATGCAAGTTAATAATTAAGTGAGATCAAGTGAGCTGAATGCCTAGCTAGAGGCCGCCTCAGTTCAAGTGGAATTAATAATATTAATCCACAGCTTACTCTTGACTGAACCCGTAGGGTCACACAAACAGTACGTTAACGGATCAAGTATTTAAGTGAATTAAATACTCCATTTATGAATATTCGGAATCGTCGGATATCGGTTCCAGTGGGAGCTGAAATCGTCAAAAGGCAAATTATGAATACTCCGGAAACGATGATATTGCCGGAAACGATGATATTGCCGAAAACGGAAATATGGATCGTATCGGAAATATAAATATTATCCAAGTCGTAGATGTTGCCAGAAACGGAAACATGGTACGTATCGGAAAATATTATTGGAAATGGAAATATTGCCGGAATCGAAAATATTGCCAGAAACGGAAATATTGAAGGAAATAATGCCCTTGGTCCAAGTATGCATTCAATGTTAAGTCTAATAAATGCGGTTCAGTATTAATTAACAAGTTAATAATTCAGTGAGATCAAGTGAGCTGAATGCCTAGCTAGAGGCCGCTTCAGTTCAAGTGGAATTAATGATATTAATCCACAGCTTACTCTTGACTGAACCCGTAGGGTCACACAAATAGTACGTAAACGGATCAAGTATTTAATGGCATTAAATACTCCATCTATGGATATTCGGAATCGACGGATCTTGGTTTCAGTGGGAGCTGAGATCGTCACAGGCAAGAAATGAATACTCCGGAAACGATGATATTGCTGGAAACGGAAATATGGATCGTATCGGAAATATAAATATTATCCAAGTCGTAGATGTTGCCGGAAACGGAAACATGGTACGTATCGGAAAATATTATCGGAAATGGAAATATTGCCGGAATCGGAAATATTGCCGGAAACGGAAATATTGTCAGAATCGGAAATATTATCGAAATCGGAAAATAATTCCGCAAACGGAAATATTAAATATTTGTTCGAAACGGAAATTAATTCCGGAATCGGAAATATTAAATATTGTTCGTATCGGAAATGAATTCCGGAATCGAGAATTTAATCGGAAGCGTATCGTACGAATTAGCATCGGGCGAGGCCTGCCAGACGAAGGCCCAGCACGAAGCCGGGCCATCGCCCAGCAAGCCAAGCGCAACAACCACGCGCCAAGCATGCGACCAGGCCCAGCGCAAATGCCAGGCCCAGCCGAAGCTTGGGCGCGCGCGCGGGGCTGCGACGAGTGGGCTGGCGCTGTGCGTGGGCCGCAAGGCCTGCGTGCGGTGCTAGCGTATTACTCGAAGTGTGTTACTCGAATCCTAAGGCTACCGGGATTCGTCATATGATTAAATCTAATCCTAAAAGATTTAGTTTATTTAATTAGAGTCCTAGTAGGATTATAATTAAATAAATTAGTATCCTAATAGGATTCCAAATCCTTTTCCATAACTCTATAAATAGGTGCCTAGGGTCACATATTTACAACGAGTTTTCAAGTATTCAAAGTGAGTTTTTGAGAGAAAAATTCAGTCACACATTTGCCTAAAAGTGCCGAAAATAATAGTACCTTAAGGGCGATTCTAGTTGGTCAATCTTAAGGCGGATCCGGACGTACTGTGGACTATCTACGGAGGGACGACACTTGGAGTCCTAAAGACTTGTTCTTGTTCGGTTCGGGCGCAGCTAGGGAAGGCACGCAACAAAGAGTATGCATCTAAACTATGCTAAATGATTATGTGTAAATAATATGTATTCCTGGCTTAATGGTTGTTTCCGCATGATTTATGAATTGTCATATGTATCATAACCTAACAAATATTACCGGAATCGGAAATATTATCGGAATCGGAAATAAATTCCGGAATCAAAAATATTAAATATATTTGTTCGAAACGGAAATAAATTCCGAAATAGGAAATATTAAATATTGTTCGAATCAGAAATGAATTCCGGAATCGGAAGACGAATCGGAAGCGCGACGTACGAAATAATCATCGGACGAGCTTGCTAGACGCAAGGCCCAGCACGAAGCTAGGCCCGCGCCTAGCGAAGCCCGCGCAAGCGCAGCAAGCGAGCAGCAGCAGCCCATCCAAGCAAGCAGGCCCAGCCGAGCACAAAGCAAGGCCAGGCCCAGCGAGCAAGGCAAGGCAGGCTGACAGCAGCGCCCAAGCAATGGGCCGCGCGACTGCCAGCGCTGCTGGGCCGAGCCACGCGCACAGCGCGCCCCTTCGTGGGCTGCATGTGTGTGTGTGTGTGTTCGTGCAACGCTACGAATCCTTAGACGCCTAGGATTGTCCGATTAATTGTTTTCCTAAGAGTTAGTTGTTTGATTAAACACTAAAAATCAAAGGATTAATTTAAGTAGAATTCTAATCGAATTAGTAACACTACTACATTTCTTATCAGATGCAACGCCTAAAATCGTTGCATTAGGCATCAAAATCCGTCGCATTAGACCTAATGCGACGACAAATAACCCTTGCATCCGGTGGCGTTGCATTAGGCCTAATGCAACGATCAGTAACCTAATGCAATGGTGTGGAGCGTTTTCATTGTCCGTTTGTGGGTCTTAGTGGGTGTCAAGACGGTGGTGGAAATGGGCTAACTAGGAGCTCTTTGATCACTCATCTTCGTGATCGTCATTGTAGGGATGATGCTCAAGTGGTCACTCGACATTCCCTAACAACTGACTTGGCTATTTATTCGGAGGCTGAGTTGACCTTTCGCCGTATGGGGATTTGGATTTTTGGGGATTGTTTTAAGACGCATTCTCTTCGTTCTAAATGCCGTCATGCAGGTCCTGTTTTTGTGGCCCCACCTGATTTGGGGGGATGGTATTGTTCGATTTGTGCTCTATGGTATTTCAAATCCGCAACTCAATTCTGATGTACCTAGTATTGTGGGTCATGCGGTGCAAGAGCAGGATCATGGTTTTACCTTCACACTCCTTGACAGATTGCTTTCTAAGCGGCTTTGCACTGTGAAATCCATTCCTCCTAAGTGTCGATTGGGTTTTTCCCGGATTTTAAAAGGCGCGCTTGATAGGGTGATATGCAAGCCTGAAGACATCTCTGGTTGGGTTACTCTTCTCGTGTTGCCTCTCTGTATCCTTAGAACTTTTAGTCCGAGGAGTAACCGCGAGTGTTCATCTGCCGTTAGGCGACAACGACAGGAGGAGAGCATTGCTAATGCTATTCGGACTTGGAGTGAGCCAGGTGGTAGTATGCTTCTTTTGCGGGAAGCTTTGGCAGCTGGATCCCCTCCTTTGATGGATGCCGGCGAGGATCTTGGGTTGGCAGAGCGGAATATCAAGGAGTGTCGTAGGAAGATTTGTGATGGCCATTACACCGCCGCAGTCCGTGTTCTTTCTTCGTCTGGTGTTGCTCCTTATAATGAATCCACTCTTGCGGATTTACAGTCGAAGCATCCTTCTTCTCCAGCTCCATTCTTATCTGATATTCCTGTTGATCACCACCATCTCACTGCTTCTACTGTTGTTGTTTGGGACCGGATTAGGAGTTTTTCACGTGGCACATCTTGTGGGAGGGACGGTTTGCATGCTCAACACCTTATGGACTGCTTGAGTGGAGCTGTTGTGGCTGTTTCAGATAAGTTAGTTGACTCCATTGCTGGGGTGGTTAACCTCTTTTTTGCTGGAAAATGTCTCATGGAATTGGGACAGTATATTGCTAGTGCTCCTCTCACACCTCTTGTCAAGCCCGGTGGTGGTATTCGTCCTATTGATGTGGGTACTGTTTGGCGACGTCTGGTTTCGAAGGTTGGTGCTGTTATGATTGGTCCGTCTCTGGGGAGTTATTTTGATGGTCTTCAATTCGGTGTCGGGGTATCTGCGGGTGGTGAGGCAATTCTTCATGCTGTGAATCGGTTGATTGAGGATCGGGGTTCTGATGTGGGTCTTTTGATGTTGTTGGTGGATTTTCAAAATGCCTTCAATTTAGTTGATCGAACGGCCATGTTACGTGAAGTTCGTCTTCGTTGTCCGGGCATTTCGCGTTGGGTTGATTTGTGCTACTCTGCTCCAGCCAGATTGTATTATGGGGAGCATACTTTATGGTCGTCTCAGGGTGTGCAGCAGGGTGATCCCCTTGGTCCTTTGCTTTTTGCTTTGGTTTTACAACCCCTGATTTGTAAAATCAGAGATGCTTTTGGTTTATGTCTTCAGGCATGGTATTTGGATGACGGCACTATTATTGGTGACACCTTGGTGGTTGGGAAGGTTCTGCAGTTGATTATGGAGGAAGGGCCTTGTCTCGGATTACATCTTAACGTGGAGAAGACTGAGGTTTTCTGGCCTTCAAAGGACCCTCGTAGCAGGCTTGTGGGGGTCTTTCCCGTTGATATTGCTCGTCCTTTGCATGGTGTTAAGTTGCTTGGGGGTTCTGCTAGTTCCGATTCAGTTTTTAGTGATGAGCTTGTGATGCGGAGGGTAACCAAGACCATTGGGCTAATGGATAAGGTTGCTCAGCTTGATGATCCTCAGTGTGAGTTGTTGTTACTTAGGGCATGTACTGGAGTTTCTAAGCTCTACTTTGCTTTGCGTACTTGTCCTCCTGGTATCTTTGAGGCGTCTCAGCGCTCTTTCGATGAGGCTCTTCGTTCTTCCTTGGAGCGTATTGTTACTGCTTCGGGGCTTGGATTTGGTGATTGGCAGTGGCGTCTTGCCACCTTACCTTTTTCCTTTGGCAGACTTGGTGTCTATTCCGCAGGTGATGTTCATCATTATGCTTTTCTTGCTTCTCGTTTGCAGTCTTCTGATTTGCAGTCACAGCTTCTACGGCATGCTGGTATTGTTGGTCCTGGTCGAGCATTTGAGGATGCGTTGAGTCTATATAATAGAACGGTGGAGTATGACATCCTGAGTAACCCTAGTGAGGTCGCTGCCCCTAAACTCATGAAGAAACTGGGAGATATATATTTCACAAAGGTTACTGCATCTGCAGAATCCACCTTCTCTTTATCTTCTCGACAGTTGGCGTTGTGGAAATCGCAGCAGGGAGATCACACCTCTGCTTGGCTTCGTGCGGTCCCCATATCAGGGTTGGGACAGACGATGAATGCTAAGGCTTACCGGTGTGTGTTGTGTTACCGGTTGGGGGTTCCTTTGTTCTCTGTTACGGCGCCATGTTCTGCTTGTTCCAGGGTCTTTGCGGGAGACATCTTTGGTGATCATGCGGTGTCATGTGCCGGCATCGTGGGTATTAAACATCGGCATAATGTGGTTCGGGATACCCTTGTTGACGTTTGTTACCGCTCTGGGATTTCGGCGCGGAAAGAGGTTGATGTTGGTCTATTTGGAGGGAACGATTGGGCACTCCGACCAGCAGACGTGTTGCTCTACTCTTGGGATCGTGGCTGTGATGTGTGTGTCGACTTGACGGGATCATCCCCTTTGACACAATCTGGGTTGGCTGGATTTATCCCGGGCCGGGTTGTGGCTGATGCGGCTATTCGGAAACGGGCCAAGTACGAAGCACGTTGTAGGGCCATTGGTTATGGCTTTCTTCCGTTCTCTTTCTCTTCTTTGGGGGAGCTGGATAAGGATGCTGTAGTGTTGCTGAAGCGGATCCAGAAGTTTTCTAGGACTTAAAACATTGGGGCTCGTGCTGCTGCTCATATTTTCACCAGGATAGGCTTTGCTATAGCTAGAGGAGTGGGGGCCCAGATTGTATCTCGTCTTCCCACTAACTATTTGTAAATTATTTGACTTTGTTGGCATTTGATTTATAATAATAATAAATAGAAATAATAATAATAATAATAATAATAATAATAATAATAATAATAATAATAATAAGGAAAAATTGATTCTAAAAATACAACCTTTAAGCGATTTACTTAAAAAGGGCCAACTTTATGTTTATCTAAGAATAATACAACCTTTTGGACATATCTTCTTTTAAAGGGCTCCCTCTATATTAACTTGCTAAAATAGATAATATGGTGCAATATTTTTTAATCTTCTTGTTAATTATAGAAAGAAAAAATTGTTTAATTTGTGAGGATGTTTTTCATATTACCTATTGTAGCAAGTCATTTATGAGGGGAGCCCTTTAAAAGAAGACATGTCTAAAAGGTTGTATTATTCTTAGTTAAACGAAAAATCAGCCCTTTTTAAGAAGATCGCTTAAAGGTTGTATTTTTAGAATCAATTTTTCCTAATAATAATAATAATAATAATAATAATAATAATAATAATAATAATAATAATAATAATAATAATAATAATAATAATAATAATAATAATTTAAGAAAGGATGTAATACCTCGTATTTTTATAATATTTATAAGTATATTTTATTATATTTATAAAACATTTTACGATTTATTATCATTTAAATAATATTTAAATGCATTGCATTTAATGTATTTTAATTAATTAGAATATTTATTATTTTAATTAATTACGAAACGAATTTAATTCTTGAGTCGGGAAATTAAATGAGTTGCAAATGATTTTAAAGGCTTCGGGTTTTAAATGAAAAGTCCAATTCGTTTTATTAAACGAGCCCAATCAAAAGTATTTAATTCAAGTCCTAAGCTAGCCCAATCATTTAATTCCCTAAGCCCAATTCTAATTTCCTAAGCCTAGCCCATTAACAATAAGGAGCCTATAAATAGGACTCCTCATCATTAAATGACCCCCTATTTTGTCATAAACCATTTTCTCTCTTTCTTGCCCAACACTCCTCTTTCTCTCTCCTCTTTGGTCCGGTTCACCCGCACGCACAGCACGAGCGCTGTCGTGCCTCGTGTGCTGCTCGTGCCCTTGTTGCTCGCCCCACGTTCTCGCCCACTCTCTTGCTCGAGCCCAGCCAGCGCGCCCCTTGCGCTGCTGCTGTGCCGTTGTTGTTGTTGCTGTGTGCGTTGCTTGCGCCAGCCACACCCACACTCCCTCTCTCGCCCCTCGCGCGCCAGCGCCCGCACTCCCTCGCTCTCTCGCGCCAGCGCGCGTTGTGCCCTGCTCTCTCGCCGTCCTCTTGCGCGCGCTCCCCAGCGTGCCGTGTGCCCTGTCCCGCGCGCAAGCGCTGCTGCGTCCCTTCGTCCTTGCGCGCACACACGCGTGCGTGTGTGTGTTATTCGTGCTCGTAATTCGATTTCTTTTTCGCCCAATCACATTAATTCGTGGTTGTTCCGTGCTATAGGCCGGATTGGTATAATTCTCTTCTTCCTTACCTATTCTATTTAAATTCCGTATTTTAAATTATTATATTAATATTGTTTTGAGTAATTAAAATGCTGGGAACCGGTTATGAATACCGTGGTTTGAGGATTTGTGTGTTGTGATTCATTAGGTTTGTTTTAATTATTAAATGATGAATTTTCAGATTTGTTTATTGAATAAAGCATTGATTTTTATGATAATAAACTAGTGTTATTGAGATTTTCAAGTTAGGGTTTTAACCTAGACCTAATGAGTCAATTGATTAGCATAATTAGGTGATGATTTTAATTATGATAATCAATTATATTTTCAGATTTGAATAAAGGTTTAAAGCGTTGATTTTTATTGATTTTAAAGGCGAAAAAAGTATGTTTTCGTACTAGGGATTGATTTTGCAAATTGAGACGATTTTATTATTGAAAAACGATTGAATTCTAAAGTCTAAAGGAGGTTTTAAATTTTATAAAGTTGCTGGAAATTTAATGAACATGGAAATAATTTAAGTTTCATTATTTTGATGATAGGAGGTGATTTCTAGTTGAGTGCTCGTTATTGCAAAGTGGCCCCTACGCTTAGGTATTCAAGGTACGTACGAGTCTAGGGCGACCACACCTTTTGTCAATGACATTACATGATTGTTGATGATGAGAATTACATTATGTGGAATCATGTTTATTTTGGTGAACGAGCATGTGATTTGTGATGTTGGATTTATTGGATTAGTTGTTGAACAAGCATGTTGAAATTATTATGAGTATGGATTTCATTGTCAATCATGTTGTTCAATATTTATGCATGTATGGTTTGTTTCACATGCAAGGGATGGATTATTTATTTGTATGCTATTATACGGGATGTCTAGCATAATTTGAGCCAATTATTCGTACTTCGTTGTACTATTTATTTTACCACATATGAAGGGTTAGCTCACGTAAGCTCCGCACATG